>NC_090932.1:497186473-497493103 GCF_040938575.1 Ambystoma mexicanum
TACACACACAAGCACCATCCATGTCTGACACATGAGAGCCCTCGAATGTGTTAGCCTCACGGCCCTCTACACCCCCCCATACTTGGCCCCATAAAAACACATGTGCAACCTGAACACTACTGGCACACCACCACACACACAGATTACAATCATGATGCATGTACACTTACCGCTCGACTCCAGACGGGTCTGCCTCTCAAGGACCTGGACGTGGAGCGCTGGGGATATGCGTTCCAGGACCCTCATCTGATCGTCCGACAAGTGGCCCCGGTGCCCCTTAGCATCCGCTGCCTTCAAGAGGCGCCTGGCCTTGTTGAAGGTCCTGGACCTGAAGTCCTCCCAGCGCTTCTAGACATGATGGAATAGTCGGACTGCCACCCCCTCCGCGTTGATGGCAGTCACGATGTCCGTCCAGATCCGAGTCCGTCCTTCCTTGTCGGCGCGCAAACTTCCGAAGAGGACATCATACTGCCCCAGGGCTTGCTCCACCAGGACACCAACTTCGGTGGCAGTGAAGCTGGTGCCCCTCTGCCTCTCTGGCCGGGAGTTGCCAGTGGTGCCAGATGTTGCAGTGCCCGACATGACAACCCCAGAGGCAGGAGTGGGTGGGCAACTGGGTCCTGGGCTGGTCTGTGGAGCTGTTCACAATAACAACTAGGTTCACTGTCTTATGTGCACAACATGTAATCAAAAAAAAAAAAGCAATCATGTCACATGCTACTCAAAATGGTATTTTATTTCGATCTTTGTGTTTATGTTTTAATATGAAAACAGCCCGGATTTGAAAAAGGCACTAGATAAACGCAGAAACACGTGTCATCCATAAAGGGCAGAAACCATCCCAAATAAACCAAGGAATATTCATACACAGAAATTCGACTTTTGTGAGTTTAATTTACTATGCAAGGAACTTGGCACAATTAGGTGTGGGCACAAACAAACTTTTTCTCATATTTTCCATACGGAGTTGAGGAACTCTGTGTCTCTGTGTTGACCCACACCCCTGCGACAACAGAAAAGTTAAGGAAATATAACCAAGATAAATACCACATAAGAAAGATACCAACAGCTACAGCAGCATCCATTTACAGGTCGCGAGAGTACACTGTAAGATATCTCCTCATTAAAAAGTTCCTCTTCACCCACTTTACTATAAGTGGAGATACTAAGTACCACGCAGACCACACTAGCAAACAGGAGGAAAATGGCGGAATACATGGAAAAAAGGGAGGAAGAAGCTAGCAACCTTTTTTCACCCAGGGGGAACAACACCCATGCTTTTAGTTCAAGTGCTCCAAAAAGAGAGGACCTCAGATATAAATTTGTTAAACTGGAGAGGGCTTCTCGAAAAGAGATAGACAAGTATTGGGAAATAATCTCTCTGAAAAACTACCTATCAAAGGATCAGATCCCAAGAGGACTTCGTATCCTGATCTTTCCGGACTTTAATAAAGAAGACGATAAAGATCTAGCTGACAATTGGGAAACAAACCTTAATCATTGTTCAAAACAAATGCTAGAGATGCTAATTGAGCATGCACATAGGGAACATCAAAGAATAACTGATCAAATTGAAAATATAAAAAAGGAAATTAAAGAGGCTAAAGCACTAGAAGTAACAAAAGAGAAGAATTTTCTAAAAATGTATGAAATCCTAAAAGAATATCAAGATGATATTAAACTGAGAAAACTAAGAAAATGTTATCGTGATGACAGAGATTATCAAGATGATAGAGTATACACGTTTCAAGAGAAATATAACAAACTCAGCAAACATACATCAAAAGAGAATACTCCCAACACTTCACCATCGAGCTCAGAGGCGGAGGAAGAAACAGAGGCCAATGTTGAGACAACACCAGGAACGAGTAAACTGAAAGGACAGGGATTTTTGAATCAAATCAAACGGTACAAAAAAGGGAATAGAAATATTCAGACTAAGCAAGTCCGTTTTCAGATCAACAAGGCACAAGACACCTCAAAGAAAACAGTCGGAGTAGAGGTAGGAGAGGATCAGGAGGATCTAGAAAATCCAGACGGCCTAGACACCTATCGACGCTTAACGCGAGCAGCATCGAAAGAAGCAGCCAAAAAACAAAAATAAACAACTTGGTGTTGAATATATCCAATCAAACATTAACCGAAGATGAAATCAGGGTACTTAACAAAGGCCTGTCATTTGCCCCAACAACAGAGTTTGAACCCATCGAAATTCACGTGGATCTTTTCAAATTTGTGCGAAAATTAAAACTTAAAAAATTCTTTGCAACGCAAGCTGAGAAAAGCAAAGTAACTTCTGAAACCATAACCAAGAGTGAGATAACCATTAAAGAACTAAACAACATTCACCTACTAAGATCCCTACAAGAACCAGGGGACTACCCAATGCATCAAACAATTCAAGAGTTAGAAATTCAACCAACATGCTTATCGTCTGAAGAATTGAAAACCAAATCCAGGTTCACACCACAGCTATCACCGGACAACATGGTGGACGAATTTTACAAAGCCGTGACACAAGATTTATATCATTTAAGAACAAAAACTTCTACAAAAAGAAATAATATTTCCATAAATCTTACAGCAAATGAAATACTAGCAATACGCAAGTTACAATCGAACAAAGCATTGGTCATTAAGGAGGCGGACAAAGGTGGCAACATCATAGTAATGAACAGATTGGATTACATTAAGATGGCCATGAACCACCTGGAAAATTCAAAATGCTATGAAAAACTAACAACCAATCCAACAGCGAATATAATACAAGACTTGATAAACCATATAAATGCCTGGCATCAACAAGGACTAATAACAGACGAAGAAAAAATGCACCTACGTGTGACTAAACCAACAATTCCAACCATATACTTTCTCCCGAAAGTCCACAAGAAATATGAAACCATTCCAGAAGGGAGGCTCATAGTAAGTGGCATAGGATGGGCGACGGAACCACTGGCACAAAATATTGACAATATAATAAAACCTGAAGTCATTAAGATTAAAGCGTATCTGAAAGACACAACAGTGGCTATCAAGATTGTCTAAGATATTCAATGGCAGGATACCTATTTGCTAGCAACGTGGGATGTTAAAGCCCTGTATACATCTATTGAATACAAATTGGCCCTTGAGGCAATTGACTACACATTCAAGGACAGATCTGCGTCCTATTTTAACCATGCATGTATGCTTAAGGAAATGCTTATGGCAACATTAGAGAACAATATCTTCATCTTTGACAATCAATTCTTTCGCCAAATTCGGGGGGTTGCAATGGGTGTTAAATACACCCCGGCCCTCACAAACATTGTGATGGGAATGTTTGAAGAGCTATTCATATACCAACTACCGGACTTTCAGAATAAGGCAATCAAATGGCCACAAAGCAGTTATTCACAATATTCCCAAAGGGGAATTCATCCGAGCAAGACGGAATTGCACAGATGCTTCCAATTTTGAGAGCGAATGCCAACTACTATCAGATAGATTCAAAATTAGAGGATATTCACAAAAATCAATTACTACTGCAAGAAAAAAGGCCAGGAGCATGACAAGACAAGTCACATTGTCTCAAAAGAACAAGGCCACACAACCAGACAGCACCATTCACTTCATTACTGCTTTTTGTGCAAACAACAAAGATATCAAGAGAGTTTTAAAGAAAAACTGGTATTTACTAAAATTGGACCCACATATATGTAAATATATAAAAGACCATCCAACGATAATTTACAGGAAAGCAAAAACTTTGAAGAGCATGTTGAGTCCGTCCATGCTACCAGAAATAGAGAAAGAAACATTTAGACCACAGGCATGGCTGAATCAACCACAGTCAGGCTTCAGGAAATGCGGCTTTTGTTCAATGTGCCAATATGCAATACAAGAAACGGATGTTTTTACAAACCAAGAAGGTGTGAAAATAAGAATTAAAGAGCAAATCAACTGTAGATCCAAATATGTGATCTACGCAGTGATATGTGTTTGCAATCTGTTATGCATTGGGAGCACCATTCGAGAGTTACGAACCAGAATCAGGGAACACATTTCGGCTATTGGAAGTCAAGATAAAAACCTCCCACTGTCCGTCCATTGGCAGAAACAGCATCAAATGCAAAATAAAAAAGACATAAGGTTTATTGGTCTGAAAAAAGTTAAGATGGGCAAACGTGGAGGCAATCAAGAACTATGCCTACGGCAGCAAGAAGCCAGATTAATCTGTCATTTCAAAACAGTGGAACTAGGATTAAATTCGGACAACGAAATGATTCACTTTCTGTGATGCAACAGAAAAGAAAAACAAAGACCAGAATAACAAGCGCATTTATCATAGAATATTTGTACTGAAATTGTTTTCTCTATTATAATGTTGCTGTAATTTCTCAAGTGAGATGTTTTCACGAAGACTAATACTGTACGGAAATTGTTTTCTCTATTACAATGTTTTTGCAATCTCTCAAGTGAGATGGCTTTATGAAGAAGAATATTGAATGTTTCCATCAATGTACAATCTGATAGAGGACAGTCTAATTAATCGATCAAAAATTAATGATTAAGATTACATAAATATATTGATCTCCTGGCTCATGTAGAGATCCCCCAAGAACAATAGTAAATAAAGTAATTTGGACTTAAAGACAGTACGCACAAAAAGCAACATTGAGTCTGATGACTAACCTAACCAGGGTACATAGTTTTAAAACATAATAAAATGGAAGACTAACTTAACCACACCGTACCACTCCCCAACACGGAAGCTGGCTAATGTAATTGTAAAATTGATCTCCTACTACGTCTAGAGATCTCCCCGATAAAAAATTATACGCAAAGAGAACACGCATAGAATCCAATAGTGAGTCCGGACGACTACCCTAGTTACAGAGTTTAAAATAAAATAACATAAAACAGAAGACTACCTTAACCACAATTCACCACTCTCAACACTCCCAACACGGGGGTTGGCTAATATCAACAGACCTTAGGGAGGGATCAAAACCGTAATACCCCTTCCCACCCTCCTCACCACATCGTTCATCATATAAATAGAAGAGATATCACAGCTTTCCAATCAATTTTAAAAAATCGGCAACTACCATGAGTTTATAGATAAAAAAACGCACGTAATTTTGAGCTAATGCGTTTATATAGAAAAATATGGGAAATTAGCCCAAAATATGGCCGCCAAATACAAAAGTACAGAAAGCAAAGAAGGACCATAGGCTTAAGGCTCCATATGAACAAGGAGCTGGCTACAGCCAAGATGGGACCCCCGACGCGTGAGGCGTGATCGAGATAATTTGCAGGTAAACCCTAAGACCACCCGGATTAATAGAAAAAGCACGCCTCCCACAGAGGCAAGCATGCTTCTTATCGTCTGACTTAAACAAACACGTTAGTTTCTTTTTTGGGTAAACAAATTGGTGGAAGTGGGCACAACCGTAAACACGGCAAAATAATCAATCGATTGTGTTTTCGCTCCCTTAAGAGGAGGGAGAAAACAAACTACCATTGTAATTGCTATTAATTGTATAATGAATTTTCCAAAAATAAGTGTGAAATCGATGGCATAGGGGTGCCTTTCTCCAGGAACAGGAGGGAAAGACACACGACCCATATTATCGCCATCATTTGTAAAATTGAGTGTGAAATAAATAGCGCCAAGTTTGCTTTTCCCCAGTAATGGAAGATGAAATACTGCATTAGTATTAGAATACAGGGTGAAACGCATGTACTAAATTAAAATGCAGGCATAAAACCGTGAGAAATATATTTAAGACAAAAGATGGAAAATGATGAGATAAATGGTTTTATTCTAGGTATCATCAGTATAAATGGAACATTTGTTTTTTTCCGTTTAGGAGGGATCAAACCCTAGGACATCAGTTACTTAATTCGACTTTAAAAAACTATTTCCCGGAAGGGGGACTCCAACCTTGATAAGCAAGGGTAAGAGACACATTTTTGAATGTGTCTTATTTTTGATAAATAACCTAATACGGGTCTAACCTACTTTCTGTGCGATGCATATAACTGTTTGACTTTTTCTTTTACTTCACAATTACACGAGGTATCATTTGTGTCTGTCACTTTTCAGGTGTCTGTCATATTGAGGGATGTTTTTATAAGGTTCACAATAACAACTAGGTTCACTGTCTTATGTGCACAACGTGTCATCAAAAAAAAAAAAAGCAATCATGTCACATTCTACTCAAAATGGTATTTTATTTCCATCTTTGTGTTTATGTTTTTATATGAAAATAGCCCGGATTTGAAAAAGGCGCTAGATAAACGCCGAAACACGTGTCATCCATAAAGGGCAGAAACCATCCCAAATAAACCAAGGAATATTCATACACAGAAATTCGACTTTTGTGAGTTTAATTTACTATGCAAGGAACTTGGTGCAATCAGGTGTGGGCACAAACAAACTTTTTCTCATATTTTCTTGAGAAGAGGATGCACAAGGGAGTGCCTCAGAGCGGAGGGGAAGGATCCTGAGGCAAAGGAGTGGTTGCAAAAATCAGCAAGCGCTGGAGCAAGGAGGTTTTAGAGGAACAGGGATGAACCTGTTTTGATAAGGCCTTCATAGATCGGACTTGTCTAGTGACCTCATCAGGGGAGAAAAGAGGAAAGGACGAGAAGGAGGGTGGTGGAGTGGTAGATAGAGGGTCAGCCCGCTCAGACTGAGAGGGAATAGGAGGTGGAGGGGAGGAGAGGGTGGACAGGATGCCCTGGGTTTTTGAGATAAAGTGAGAGGCCAGGGCATTGCAGAGAGCTTGGGAGGCAAGAGGAGGGGTAGAGACTGTAGCAGGGTTGACAAGCTCCTTGCAGATTTTAAAGAGTTCGGCCGAGTTGTTAGATGCCGCAGAGACACGGGCTTGAATGTGGACTCTCTTCTTGGTGCAGACAGAGAGTCGGTATTGCCTTTGGAGTAGGCGGCAGGCCAGTTTGTCAGAGGATGAGCAAGAGGCCCTCCATTTCCTCTCGGCCACCCTACACTTACGTTTAAGTGTAGCTAGGTCGGAGTCAAATCAAGAATTACATTTGGTTTTGGGCTTCAAACGGATCCTCATGACAGGGGCAAGAGCAGCAAGAGTATCAGAAATAGAGGAGTAGAAGGGAGACAGGGCTGTTTCAGGGTGTGAGTCAGCCAGAAGTGGAGGGGGTGAGAAGGTTGCAGTGAAAGCCTCGACTGACACGCGTTTCATAGGTCGGATGTCTAAGAAGGTGGGTATCAGTCTTGGGGTAGGCCTGGCTTGAGGTGAGGATAAGGGAAGATGAGAGGAGAGGAGGCAGTGATTGCTCCAGGAAAGAGGAGTGATAAGGGGAGTAGATAGGGGGAGGCGAGAGGAGATCATGACATCAAGTGTGTGGACAGCAGAGTGGGTCGGGCCGGAGGGGAGGATAGAAATGGAGAGTGAATCGCAGAGGTCGCGAAAGAGCACAGAATTCGAACAAGGGGAATCCAAGTGGATGTTAAGGTCCCCGAGGAGGAGGAGTTGAGAAGTAGAGGCCAGGAGGGCGGAGGAGAGATCAGCCCACTGGGAGAGAAAAGAGGTGAGTTGACCAGGTGGCCGGTAGAGTGTAGCAACAGTAAGGGAGTGGCACGGAGAGAGGGAGAGCCTACAGACAAGGCATTCGAAAGAGGAGTAGGTCTGGGTGGGGATGATAGAGGCAGGAATCCACTCAGGGAAGATCAGGGCTACACCACCTCCAGGCCGGGTGGATCTGGGGACGGAGAGGATCTTGTAGCCATCTGGGAGGAGAGTGTCAAAACTTGTGTCAGAGCTGGCCGTGAACCATGTCTCGGTGAGACCAAGGACATCAAGGTCAAGTTCTTCAAGGAGTTGGCAGATGTCAGAGGAGTGTTTGACAGCAGAGCGAGGGTTTAGGGTGGCAAGATAAAGAAGGTTGCCAGCCTTAAAGACCTTCCGGGGAGGGGTACATATTAGAGGTACGCCCTGCGGAGTTGTGAATTGGAGTGTTATGAATTGGAGTGTTGATGAGCATGTGAAATCAGCAGAGTGGCTGAAAGGTGTCGTAAAAATATGGGTCCCAAAGAAGCACTTCTTCAGATGACGATGTCTTGATGTGAAAAATGCTGAGAGAGTGGTTGATGAATCGGCCATAGAGGGGAGTATAGAGGAAGAGCCAAAAGCCCCTACAGAAGCTCTGCCCCAAAGTTGCCTATATGTTGGGAACCGGAAATTAGAACACATTCAGTACCAGTCAGGATGCCCATACTGCAAAGAATGATTTATTTATTTATCTTTTTTTTAAATTTATATAGCGCAACGAACCCTCAGGCATCTGAGAGCTGCTTATTATTTCACACACTGTGTGGTGCTTATTTATTGACCTCGGAAGGATGAAAGGCTGAGTTTGGCTCTGCCGGGTTTTGAACCTGCATCAGCAGGCTCTGCTGCATCGATGTCAAAGCGAGCGCTGTGCTATCTGACTGGCTGAAACAAGGTATCCCGTAAGGAAACCCCATATGCATTCATGAAGAAGTGATGGTCTTCTGGACAGAGTCCCAGAAGAAATTTGAAAATGAGCAAGAAAGAGGATTGGAGACGTCATGAGCAGCAGAACCTACGCACCCTGTGTCAGGTTCACTTGTCTCTTGAGATGGATGTGCTGTAATTTATAGTAATTCTTTGTTTATTTAACTACTTACAGAATTCATACACAGTTCAGATTAAAACTTACCTTAACTTCCATTGTTCAGAAGGAGAGTTCCCCAAGCCATCATCGTGGTGAGGACGGAGGGTCCTGATTGGATGAGAACATTCCTAAAGATGATTGGAGGCTGAGGTGGCTTGGAAACAGAAAGAGAATTCCAAACTACCTTTCATTGTCCTCACC
Organism: Ambystoma mexicanum; assembly: GCF_040938575.1. Taxonomy (NCBI): domain Eukaryota; kingdom Metazoa; phylum Chordata; class Amphibia; order Caudata; family Ambystomatidae; genus Ambystoma; species Ambystoma mexicanum. The sequence continues at coordinate 497,195,339 of NC_090932.1, forward strand.
TTAACAAGAAGGTCCTGTTTTTTGTATATCTGGAAGTAGGCCCCATTTCAATCTTTGAAATCAGCCCAGGTTGGTGAAGAGGCAGGTTGGAGTCCAGATCCACGAGGGACAAGACAAGCGGAGATCTAGAGAATAGTTCTTATACAAATCTACTGAAGATGTAATCTGCATTCATGAGAAGTTAAGAAGGGACTGCAAGTTTATTTTTAATCTCTTAGTTAGTTTTTGTATTTAGTCAGTTAATTTTAAATGCCAAGAAAGCAACCTTTATCAGTCTGAGTTGGGAGCAGCGTTCTGCAAGGAACTGTAATTTTAACCTGACAGCAGTAAAACCAGTCACACTTGTAAGCATTCATTTTCTCACTGAAGGAAACTCTAGATTAATCCGCATGAACATTAAATGCTGTTAAGAAAGACTGATGTCAGGGAAAAAGACGTTGATAATAATATGCACGCACTACGGCATCCCTTTCCTTTATCTGCTGCCACTCGCGTGCATGTCACTGACAGTGTAATGATCGCTAGCGCCTGGGAGTGACTTATAAAACGAAAGTAAGCGTCAGACTGCATCTCACTGCACATGCGCTCAGGATGACAAGTGGTTTCTCAGGAAGAGAGTCAAGCCCAGCTTTCTCTGATATCCTGGACAGGAGTCTAGGAGTTAGAAGGTAATATTACTTGAAGAATGCATCAGAGGAGATACCAATAAAGGAAACTGATTACTTAAAGACTCATTCCAAGAGAGATAAGTCTAGCACAATAGACTCAAGGTATCTGCTGCCAGTTTGTTACTGGGGGTTTGAGTAGTCTAGGAACACGTTTGCCCAGGAGAGTCATTCCAGAAGAACAGTTTTCTAGTCTGCCTACATCTAGCAAATCAACAGACATTTGTCCAAACTGTGGGATGGTACAGAATTAGTTTGAACAGCTACTCCAAAGGAAACCTCTCATAAGGAAATGGTTGTTAAGGTCCTATTTGGAGCTTCTGAAATAAAGCTTGCTTCCCAGCTCTCAAGGGAAGCACAACAGGTATAGAAAAGTACAGGGGAACCCAGGTGGGGTGTTTTGATTAAGAAGGTATTCATCTTTTGTTTTTTCATCCTCTGCAGGTGCTCGGCTGGTTGTAGAGAGAGTAACCTGTGTTCTGTTTTTTGTTGTATCCACTTTCCCCTTTTCCTTTGTGGTGTAGAGACTTCTGCTGTTACATTCAGTAGTTGTCTAAAAATCTTAGAGGGACTGTGGGGCTCAGCAGCTCCGGCGGATCAAGATTCAGGACCGGACTCACTGAAAAGAAATGCAAAGCAAATTAACATCGACATTCTATAAGACTTGGAGTGGAGGAGGTGTCAAAGATTAGCAACATTTCGGGCTAGAGATGAAGATTCTCATGCAAAGAAATGCTGAAGAAAATGCAAAAGTCATTTTACAATTGTACTGAGGCAGAAACATAAGTAGACAAAGTGATCTTGAGGCTGGCTATGTAGTGATTAGATTGCAGCAATGTGCCAATGAATACACATAGGAATGTAAAGAACCTGGATATTCCACGATGCATTTTAGCAATGCTTGAAACCCTGAGTATGGAAAGGGTTTTCAGTGTGGCACAGTTGTTAAATAGCTAAAGGCGAAGGAGAAATTCAAGAAAGGCTTAGCTGGCCCAGCACCAAGAGTCGAGGCCACCGTGAGTCTGGTTGTCTGTCAAGTAGTTACATGAACATGAGAAAGAAACAAACTTCTGTTTGAAGTGGAATGAAAAAAACACTTAAGGCGTCAAGAGTTCATCATTTAATAATATTATATGCAGCAAAAGAGCTCGAAAACGTAGTCTCCAGTCACATGGTCAGATTGAAATAGACATTGGGTCGAGCTACACCAAAACCGGAAGATAAAACCATGCCACACTCCCTTTTATTCTCAGGCACAGAGACAGGGATGTCATTTGGGGGTTGCCAGAGGTCTCAAGTGCGACCTCTGAGGTCTCCCTTGCGACCTCTGTGGTCTACCTTGCGACCTCTAAAAAATTATTATTTTTTTTTTTGCAATGCAAGCTCCTGGGCTGTGGCCAGCACCATGTGGCTCTTTAATTCTGGAGTGGCTAGCTTTCTTGTTCAGGCCCCTTAAAATAGAAGAAAAATAAGAACATGAGGGCCACAAGTCTAACACTTTCAGCACTGAACCTAAATAAGAAAGAATAGGAATGCCAAAAAATGTGTCTTTCTGGAATTCTATACAATAATTGCTAGATGTGGTATCCTGGTATGATTGTGATGAATAGCTGAGTGTGTACAAGGGCCTCCTAGAATGTTGAAGTGGACCTTGGAGTGTGGGCAGCCTGAGGATTCTAGAAAGTGACAGTTGGGACTGGGAGATTGACTGGGAACCAGGGCATAGGCTTATCACCTACTCTCCTCCTTCTTTTGACTATGCTATGTAACCAAGAAGAATAAAGCTTGTTTCCTTTTACACTTACCTGAGTCAGCTTGGTTCCTGCTCAGCAGTTCAGCTGGTGCTGCTGTTGACTTACTGGTGGTGGTGCCAGCACAGTCTCTGCAGCCCTGGATGGTGGTATTGCTGAGGCCCGTGCTGATACTGTGGCCCATGGTAAGTTGCGAGAGGGAGGTGCATGACACAGTGTACGCAGGAAAGGGTGCAAGAGAGTGCATGACTATGAGTAAGGATGATGTGAGAGCAAGTGGGTGCACACTGTGCAGCAGCTGCGATAGAGAGCATGCAAGAGAGGGAGTGTGTGCATGCATGGCTACAAGAGTGTGTGCTACAGAGAGAGAATCGAGTGTGGGTGAATGGGATTGAGTGTGTGCAATGCTGGTGTGAAAATACATGCACCTGAGGGGGAGGGAAGGTGGTGTCAGAATAGATGCACGAAGGAGGAGGCAGATGGCGGCTCAGATTGCCAAACGGAAGGGGGGGGGGGGCGCACACAGGAAACCGCAAAACATAAAAAGTGAAAGGGTTTTAAAAAATAACGAGGAAGAGGGCACCAACAGGGAATGGCTCGGGGGATGAAAAGAGAAATGGCAGCAGGTAAACAAACCAGTGAAAACAGAGCACCATTTGAAGGAAAAAGCAAAGAAAAATTGCCATCAATGGTCTTGACGACACTGGGAAGGGGTTGCTCAACAAAGAGGCTAATTCAGGGCTAGATTAACTTTTCAGGTCCTTAAGGTCTCTTCCCCTTGCATGTCAAAGTGACAGATGGGGTCAGCAGGACGAGGCTCAAAAGGTTACCAGAGCTCCACTACAAGTTGCCCAGCACACCAGAGACGGCAGAGCCAATATGGGAAAAAGTTTGTGATGGGCCCAAACGCTCCAAGCAGCGTGTCTGCTTTTTGTGTGCGCTATATTTCCCTTTCCACCCACCCCCACTCACCACAGCAGACACAATGACAGCAAGCAGCAGAGCAAAGAAGTGTTCACATCTCAATTGAAGTCTGCATATCAAAAGAAGACAGGAGGGGCGTCAATAAGCATTCATTCCCCCAGCCTGGAGGAGGACGTTTAACATTTAGATTTTCGTGGCCATTAAGGCATATTAAGCAGGAATGGCGGCCCCTGCAAACAGCTGATTTTGCAATTTTATTTGAAAATCGCAGATTCGCTATGAACTGAAGGTTCTCATATTAAGCAAGGAAAGTAATCTAATATACCCATTGCACAATATGTATACATTTCAGACTGTCGGGGCATGGTACCTAGTTGGTTTTTCTAGCAATGCTTGTTTGAAGGAGTCTCCTGCACTGTGGACTGGGCTCCCTGTCCCATGGTTTACAAAACTATACTTGCCCCCCAGGCCAACAGTTGCAAACTCCCAAAGCCCTCCCCACGCCACCCCCTCCCCCATCAGAGTCAAGGCCCAAATAATGCCATGGTTGTGTACTTCAGTTAAAAAGGCTACTGCAAGTTAGACCAGTCCAAGACGTGGCCCTCAACAGTACATCTTTAAACACATCCTAACCCTCCACTCCACTGCAACAACATTTCATAGGGGCAGGATCCCAAAACATTTCCCACACAACTCTAGATACAGAGATATTGCACTGCAGTCCTTGCTGTGCTTAAACAATTTAACAACAGCTAAACCAATACTGCAAAGGCATTTCAATGCATCATTTAAAGCATAATATAAAATGTACATTTGTTCAGATCAGAGACTTCCCCATCCGGAACAGCTTTGAATTTCCAGTATGGTAATGAAAATGACACGTGGCCGCACAAGGTCTGCACTTGCAAACTGCTAGATGGTGCGGGGAACGGGACCTAAACAATACATGCTGTCCTCAGCACACTCCTTCTGCCGGCATTATACACCGGCCTCTGAAGGAGCATTAAATGCATGTCCTTGTCTAGCATATTACGCCCTATCCCAGGCATTGGCATCCGCCATCCACCATTTCTGTGAGGTTCGGGTAGAGTCTGAAGAGCAGTAATCGCTTCAGTGAGCATCGCAGCGCGAGAGCTGGATTAAATATGTCAATTAAGTTAACTGTAAGCCTGCGTGCCAACATTGCAGACCGTCATCATTATCAGCTACAGACAATATTGGGGGTTGAAAGAATGCACAGCCGACTCAGAGCTAGTACTGAGGAAACAGGTACAGCTCAGAAAAACCTGCGGCAAAAGCAGGTCAGAGTGACGTGGAGATGGGTACAGCCCAGAGTACGAGAGCGAAAGGCTAAGAATGGCATTTCCCAGAAACTACCATTTTAGAGCACATACAAATAATAGCAAAGCAAAGTGTCTACTATTTAAAGGTGGGAGACGTGCATGCCCCATTATCCTCGGCGCAATAGGAGATTATGTCCGTTCTTTTACGACGCATTATGGCAGATTCCTTCTGCTTACGAGCGCTGGAAACAGTTGTCACCATTAATCAATTCAACGATTCTCTGTTTACAGTGGCAAAGCCAGGGGAGGGGCTGCCTACCGCAGCTTCTCTCTGGTGCCCAGTGCGCCCCCAAGCCGGTGCTCTATTTAACCCCCCCTACCCCCTCGGCCCATATGCCCGATTTATTTGGCTCAGGAGAAGGAGGAAGCTTCTGGGACCCCTTTCTTGTAACACAGCACGGGCCAACCATAAATCATTTTCGGTTAAGAAAAAAAAAACATACCTTTCTTATTGCGAATCCAAAGGGCACGGGCCTGCCTCAGTGAGTGCAGGACTAAAGGAGCCGTTTAGGGATTTTATGGAGCCCTAACAGAGCGAGCGCTGCCCAGTGCACTGTCTCTGACTTACTCAGTCACACTTGCGTCGGGAATGTTCCAAGCAACTTGGGCCCGGGAAAACTCTGCCTCCTCTAGTCCCTCGCTGAACACAGAAGCCAGCCCAGCCGAGCGCCAGCCCTGCTTGCAATTGCAAAGTGCACTGCACACGTGCACTACAAAAACATAAAAACGGAATTTCAATCGGTATATCATTACAAACAAGGTAACGGTTATTTATTCATAATGAAATTGTTCACAACGTTTATACCGGCATACCATTACAACCCTAGCGTAAACAGTACGCAGAAGAAAATTAAATGCATCGTAATGGCTTTAATTACATGCGTATAAAGCAAAATACGCACCTTATCTGTAGGGCTGGTTAGAAGCATCCTATTCGGGGAGGATCTTAATTTAGAAGCATCCTATTCGTGGAGGATCTTAATATATAAGCATCCTATAGAAGGACACTATAGTAGGAGACATTGGCCCTCATTACGACCCTTGCGGAAATCAACCGACCGGACCGTCATAGCGTAAATAGCGTTTCCGCCATTGCACGATGGAGCAAAGTGCGGCTCATTCCGACCCATCGGGCACGAGCACCACGCCATGGCGGAAGTGCAAAGTCCGCGATGGCGGAAATGACCCCAAAACGGCCCACACCGCCGCCGTACGGCGCCCTAGGTGCAATACCGCCACCCATCTTAGCGGACACCGCAGTGAGCGCCAACCGGAAAGTACGGTGACCGTAAATATACGGAAACGGAAGTAAAAGCATGGTCCCGGAACGGGAAACATCACGCCGTACACCTATAAAACCACAAAATCCACACAACCATAAAAAATACTACCCTGAGACACATCCCAACCCGTCATCCACCCTAGTGAAACCAAGAAAAATGGGAAAAGTAGCGAAGAAAGCGTGCGACCGCAAGCGGCAGGTCCACTTCTCCCGTGAGGAACTCACGGTGATCACGGAGACCCTCCAGGAGAATGCTGCCGTCGTCTTCTCCACGCAAATGACCAGGACGGCACTTGCGAACAAGAAGGCCATATGGGCCCTGGTGGCACAGCGTGTAAGTGCGGTGGGGACCGCACCCCGCAACCCACAGCAATGCAGAAAGCGATGGGACGACCTGCGGATACGCGTCCGTAGCATACTGTCTGCCAACCGCAACATTGCCACAGCTACCGGGGGAGGATCGGAATCACCCATCAAGTTGACCCCCTGGGAAGAAATCTGTGCCTCCACCATTGGAATGGAGAGCATAGAGGGAGTCGGAGGGATGGAGAAAGGAGGGCAGACATCCGAAGAATCAGGTAGGTGTCCCAAATAAAACAATGCCAAAACCACAATGTCCAATCATGTGAAGTACCACGTGCCCACATAGTGCAACAGGAACACATGTCCAGGAGAACGTCCACATACATAGGCCTGATAGCACACTTAAAAACTCACATCAAATACATAAATGATTAAAAATCCTAAAAACACCCTCTACACGTGCAGCAGGCACACCCTAACTGCAGGCTGCCAAACAACTGCACCCTCACTCCACACACAAATGAAACCACCTCCAAGGCCCCGACCCAAATCACCCTCAGGTACCACCCCAATGCATGTGATACATTGCCATTCCAATTCCCACAGACCCATTAATAACACTCGCCCTGCTTTACTCCACCACAGGGTCCGATCCAAACGACGAGCTCCAGGACACCCCTACCAGCACACCTGCAAAGAGGGCCAAGACCAACGGCCAAAGACCCTCCACCTCAGCTGCACGGATCAAGACACGGCAGCAGCACAAATCAAGTGACAGCACACAGGAGGGAACTCCAACAGGCACCCCAGCAGCCAGCATGCCCACAACACCACCACCACAGGTCCCCCCAATGGATGCCACAGTAGGCACTGCTTCTGGTGGCAGCAGCACCATAGGTGATACTGCATTAATGGCAGCATGCTCCGACACAGAAAACGGGGATGTCGAAGTTAGATCCATCCATGACCTGTCTCAATCCCCCTGTCTGTTCCATCCCGTACACCATGAGGATACCACGCAGGGGCACCCACAAGACGACGACTGGCCATCCCCCACAAGCCCTGTGGCAAGGCAACATGAGGTGATCAGCCCCTCTGTGACACCACCACAAATGGCCATGGCCCAGCAGAGGCAACAGTCCCTCGACCAGTTAATCGTGCAACAGCAGCAACTGGCCACGCTCCTCAAGGACCATGCCGATGAATGTGGGGGCACTAAGGCAGACATAGAAACATCAACTGAGACACTGAGGGCAGAAATGGAGAGAAGTACAGAGACACTAAGGGCACAAATGGAGAGTAGCACCGAGAGCCTGAGAGTACAAATGGAGAGTAGCACCGAGAGCCTGAGAGTACAAATGGAGAGAAGCACCGAGAGCCTGAGGGGGGAACTGCATGCGACGTCCAAAGACGTATGTGCCGAACTTGCCGCAGTGCGCCGTGTGCTCACTGAGCTCTCACAAACCCTTAGGGACATGCATGGACGTGAGCAGGCAGAGACATCATCCGTTGCAAGTTCCGTCCAGGGCAGCCCCCAACGTAGATCTGGGAGGAACCTGCGCTCCACAGGCAGGGGTGCCCCTGATACCCGCAGAGGGGGCTTGCAATAGCGACAGCCCACTGACAATGAGCATCTTTGGACACTGGTGTTCGGGGGGGAGGTAGGAGGGTGGAGGGGGTGTGTTGGGCTCACTTGGGTGGCGGGTCAATAGGGTGTTTAACATGATATCACATATGCCATAAACAATGCACGATCATGCAATGAGATGTGTGGACATTGATCTTTGTGTACGAGGCCATTATAGGCGTACAGTCCATATTGTGCATGTCCCAGACACACACAGTGCCACGAGTCCCGTGTCCATGTATCAGCCACCAGGCGTGAGTGCTAGAAGCATGCATCTATGAGATGCTGACGAATGTCACGGCCCTCCTGTGCCTCGCAGACTCCTTGAGGTGCTGCCACATCCCCACCCTCATCATGACCATCATCAGGTGCTTGCAGTTCTGCGTCAGGGGGCATGGGCACATTTCTACGTACGCACATGTTGTGGAGCATGACACATGCCATGACCATCTTTGCAACCTTCACATGGCGGTACAGGAGTGCCCCGCCAGACCTGCTGAGGCAGCGGAAACGAGTCTTCAGTAGGCCGAATGCCTGTTCTATGACTACACGGGTACGTGAGTGGGCATGGTTGTAGTCCTCCTCATGCTGGTCCCGTGGGTTCCGGACTGGTGTGAGGAGCCATCTCTTCAGTGGATACCCGGCATCACCTGTATGTGGACAGGAAAGGAATATTGAGGAATGCCATTGCTACGTACGCACCCCCCCCCCTTCCTGCCAGGTCATTGCCGCATCACATACCCCACATCATCATGCATGAAATGAGACTCACCGAGTAGCCAGGATCTGTTCCCTGCGTGTCGCTCCATGTAGCGTGGTATAGTAGAGTTCCTCAAGACCATAGAATCATGGGTTGATCCAGGGAATCTGGCACAACAATGTGTAATGATCCTGTTGGAGTCACACACCATTTGTACATTCAGGGAATGAAATTGTTTTCGGTTGCGGTACTGGGCCTCCATGGCATGTGGGACGACCAATTCCACATGGGTGCAGTCGATGGCACCAATGCAACGCGGTATGCCGGCAAGTGCATGGAATCCCACTTTTGTGTTCGTAATTTCCTGCTCCGAGCGTGGTAGAGAGATGTAGTCGTCTGCGTGCTTCAGGAGGGCATCGAGCACTTGCAATAGTGTCCGTGAGAACAGTGGCTGTGATATGCCATGCAACTGTCCGACTGTGTGCTGGTAGGTGCCTGTGGCCAGGAAGTGTAGTACAGACACCACCTTCAGTAGGGGTGGGATGGCGGTTGGGCTATCTATCATGCTGACAAGGTCAGCCTGTGTCATGTCCACAATGGCGGTTATGGTGTCCCGGTCCAAACGGTAGAGGGTGTGGATCTGCTCATCAGTGAGGTTGAACGGATGTGCTCGGAGGCGTGGGATTGCGGGCTGCCTGCGTGGTGGTAGTGGCTGTGCTGGCGGCCCTTGCTGGCCCTGCCTTGCCCTCCTCCTCCTCCTGCGTCTCCGCCGTGCGGCCGGTAGTAGTTGGTGTTCGTCTTCTTCTTGAAGTTGGAGTACTTGCAGTGCTATCAGGTCCCCCAGGGCCAACATGGCTAGTCCTGCCGGTAGCATTTCGGAGTGGGTGTGGTTGTGGGAGGAGACTGGGTGTGCAATTTATGTGTTTTCAGGCTGTATGGCCTCCACCTGTGGTGATTCATTCCACCTGTGCAAGCTGCACTCCCCTTTGGGCGAGCACGTCCCGCACACGACGCTGCAATTCGACGAATGGCATCTTGCTATTGCAATCATGTATTTGTACCCGATGGCAGTGTAACATTGGTTGATATGTTCATTCGGCTATGGTCCCATTGTTTCACATACAATCTTTGCAGTCGCGAACAGACTTGTGAAGGGTCAGTGGAACGTAGTACTCGAGTAACGGTGGACCCTCATGCAACACTGTACCGAGCTTCACCGACGGGCGGGGCGTTCCATTTGTGAGTGAAGGCAGTTGCCATTTTCACACACAGCCGCACTAGATGGATTAATTTGTGGTTTCAAGCGGCCACAGATGCCTTTTCGACGTGATGTTGCAAATGAGGAATTCGAAGGGCGGCGCTTTCGGTTTTCAGCTAGCGGCGAGGAGATGCCCACAGGTCTGACTGCAAATATAATGTTCTATTGTTCAATGTCCTTGGGACAGGGGCCATGGCGAGGATGCAATGATTGATATGAATAGTATGGGATGCGCAATAGCGACGTGGGCGATGAGGCCGGACGTTCCCAAATACATGTTACTTCACAACACTGGAATAACGGGCTGGGGCACGGTGGATTTTGCAGGCTGCATAACGCACAGACTCAATGGAAATTTCACATGTTATGTGAGTATGGAAACAGGCGTTTTCATTACGGGATGAGGGTATGATGTATGGATGCATGGACAGATGATTTGATACAGAGTTTGCCATGTACAGGGCTTCTTGGAATCTATCCGCCTCCCCTGCGCTATGTGATGCAGGGCTGCCATAGTGGGGCCATCGTCTATCTGGCCTTGTTGAGCCCTCCCTGTCTCGACGCGCCTTCAGACACTTGTGTCTATGCACGTTACCAATCCCATCTGATGGATTCTGTTTTAACAGACACATGCACAGGTACACTCGTTTGTGATGGTGTTTTCACCTCGATATAGATAGTTATGATTCGCAAGTGGTTTTTGGGTGGTGATGATCCTTTGGAGTGGGCTAGCATGCATATGGCTGTGGATTTGGTGTGATCATTGAAGTGAGTAATTCAAATGTAGTTCTGATGGCCATACTATTCTTTTTCATTTCATTTGGTTGACAGGTATCTCCTCCCCTTTTGCCACTGCCATCTGTATGCCACTCCTGCAGATGGATTTTACTCCCGACACCTGCTGCTTCGTGTTAATCAGTGGAGCAGCATTACGATCTTATGAGACGATCGCCAATGGGCCACATGCCCTTACGCAGTACTAGTGGCTAGGAGCAACATTTCGGCCTTTCAGCTGGACTAGTGCCTCCCTATTGGGACGTCCCTGCGGTTCTAGGCGCTTCCATGTTGCCTTTTCGTACGGGAATGTAGCCCCTGTGTACCATGAAGGAACAGGGCGTCACACAAGAAGTAGCTGGTCATTTATTGCGGATGCAGCCCACGATAATGAAATATATTTTGGAGTTCATGGCCTAATGGCTGTATGGGCTTGGTGGATTTGTTGTGCATTAAATTTCTATTCTGATATGAACCGTGTAGCGTTCTTCTTTGCGAGTGATGTGGCATATTCCTATTTGGGGAGCGATGTATTGTGAGGAGATCTGCATTGGGTTCCAGCTTCGGAGTATAGTTGCGTGGTACTGTGCTGGGCGCGTTTGCCTACGGAGCCCAGTGAGGTCAGGGATAAGGGCTGCCATTATGACTGTTTTGATGATGTCATGCTCAGGGGCGGGGGATTAGCTTTTGTGTAACAGATGCCGGTCAGCCAGTTGGATTGGTGGAATGATGTGATTATCGGAATATTGCTGGTCACAGGTGCCTGTGTTTGCGTGCGTTTCTTGGTGGGAGACTGAGGTCATGTCCATTTGTATAGCTTCTGTATTCGTGCCATCTGTGCCCTGCAGCTCCCATTGGGCACTCTTGAGATTCATTTGTTCGTTGGCAGGCATGGATGACTTGTACATTTCACTGGTTGCATTGTGTGACTTCATTGCACCTACGGGGGGTTGTACAATGTGGCCAGGGAGCGGTGTACAAGCACTCAGTAGGGCCGTTTACGGTTGATTCGCGATGCCGTACTTCTCACCATGGCGGAATGGTACTTTCCGCCGTGCTTGATGGCGTTAGGTGCATGTCCGCTAGGGTCGGAATTCGCGTACCGTTGCGCCATGGTGCTAATTACGGTTTGGCATGGCGCGCGCGCGCGTGCTTGGTGCAGTTAGCGTTGGCGTTCACTACGGTGTCGCTAATGGCATCGTACTTTGCGGTGACGGGTCATGATCGCACCGAGCGCTATTCGATGGCGGTATTGCATTTCCGCCATCGTTTTTCGATTTCCGCCAGGGTCGTAATGAGGCCCATTGAGGCGTAGGTGGTACGCGTGAAGTATGGGAGTAGGCTACACTATATATAGATATTTTTAGTGTTTTGTTTCTGTCTCCTGTAGAATGTTATAGTGTCGGGGATAGGACTTATTTTTTGGACTCCAAATGTCTGTGGTGTCAGGAAGTGCAGTTCACAGAGATGTTTATTCTTTTAAATGCCTAGTTAGGTTGAAGTTACTGCGAGTTTACCACACAGACAGTTGAGATAAGTTTTAATTGTCAATGGCGAGACAATTTATTTATTATTGTACTATTATCTAACAATTTTAACATCGGAGAAGCACTATATTTTTCCACCTTGTTGTGCTTGCACTGGGTTTTAGTGTTTTTTTTGTAGCGGAAACCTTTAGCAGGTGCCACAATTTTACATTTTGTTGGTGCTTGGACGGAAGTTTCGTTTTGCATGGTAGTGACAGTGCACATTTTACGCACCACGTCTTTTGTGGTTGTGTTGTGGTTTATGTGGTCTTTGTTCAGTTAGTCTCTTTGCTTTTATATTCATCCTTTTCTATGTTTTCTTTAGGGGAGAAGGGATAGGTGCTGAGGTGTGTTTGTTTTGGATACTGTTGGTTTTGTTTTTGCTGGCATGTTAGGATTTTGTTCAGGCCAATTGTGTACGTTTTGGCTACACTATATGTTGGAAGGTATGTTGGTCTCATTGAGACAGGGTTAGTGCTCAAGTGTGGCAGGCTTGAGGCCAGGAGTGGCAGTTCTGGCAAAAGGTGGTATGTTAGGAAGGTTTATGATGGTAGTTTAGTTTTGATTGTCCATGTGGCAAGGTATGTGCTCGGTGGTGGCAGCACTGAGACCCCTATGTGGCAGGCCGGGGTAGAAGGTGTTTGGTTTGTTTTTATTGTGATCCTAACATGATGGTGAGGGGATTCTGATTTCTGTTTGTTTGTTAAGGAGGGGGATGTGTGGTATCCTGGTATGATTGTGATGAATAGCTGAGTGTGTGCAAGGGCCTCCTAGAATGTTGAAGTGGAGCTTGGAGTGTGGGCGGCCTGAGGATTCTAGAGAGTGACGGTTGGGACTGGGAGATTGACTGGGAACCAGGGCAGAGGCTTATCACCTACTCTCCTCCTTCTTATGACTATGCTATGTAACCAAGAAGAATAAAGCCTGTTTCCTTTTACACTTACCTGAGTCAGCCTGGTTCCTGCTCCCTGTCATCACTGGCTCAGGATACCTCACTAGACTCATTAAAGGTTTATTTGAGGCACACTTCAGGGGGTGAATCACTGATTTAGTCTGTTCTCAAATGCCTCAACTCAGCATTTCATCCTTCTGAGGTCGATAAATGGGTACCAACACAGGTTGGGTGATATTGGGTGTATATTTCTTCTATGTAAAGCGCTTAAACTTAAGTGCTATATAATAACACATCATTATCATTTGGTCATGGACGTCTGCTTGCAATCACAGTAATTTAGTAATATGGGCCTATACACACTGATCATAACGATACATATGGCGATTCATTCAGGTATGAAATGTACATCACATTATAGTGATATCGTAACCATATGTTTTCGTAGTGTACAATGCTATGTGATGCCACTTCCTGTTTTGTCAACGGGTGAAAGGTCGTGTTCCATCGCTTCCCGCGATATCACTTTGGGGTGGGGTCAAATGACATCACTTTTGGTGATGTCATCAGGGGTCAAGGGTTGTGTGATGTCACTTCCGCTACCCCTGGCATTTTGGTGAAATGACGTCCCTGCACAGAGAGCTTCTGCAAGGCCATGTTCAAAGCCTAATTGATTGGCAGACTGCAAGAGTGATGATGCATGTCTAATTGGTGGAAAGCTATGGTCAAGACCAGCCCACAGGCACCTGGGATGCCATCCTATGTGCTGCTAGCATGTGGAATATTCCAGAAGGGTACTAGCATGCCAACCAATTATAGAGGGCCATGTAACAGAGAGCACTATAGTTTGTGTAACCAATGGAGAGCCATGTATTTTATGACAATGAAGATGACTTGCACTAAAGGAGGGCTTAGTTGTCCACTTGATGTTAGAGAGACCCAATCACTATCCCCGTTAGTATGGAATGTGTACTTAGATGTTCCTTGTAAGCCTATCACATCCCCAAGAGGATTTTTGTAGTTTGCCACATAGTATGACATCAGTAGTGACACATTTTTAGTATAAGAATATTGTTTTTTCATGAAATACTTTGAATGAGAGAAATTGAGCGAACATCCGTTGATGTCCGTTGTAACTCCGTTTTAGATAATTGCAAATAAAACAGTACCTTGTTTTGCCAACTTTATGAGTCTGTTTGATTATTGATGTATAAGTTCTGCATTCTCATCCATCTCTATCTATTGCTACCTCATCTTAAAGGGCCCAGGTCTATGGGTTCAATGTGATGTGCAACACATTGCTAATGGGCCATTCTGCATGGTAACAGTTGTCACCGATGCAAGTGCAACTGGTTTGTTTTGGGTGGAGTTTGGGGCGAGCAGGTACTGCACAGTCAATGTTGGGGTGGCAATGAGGATGGGGTGGGAGGATGAATTCTCAAGGGTTGGGGTGTTATTAAAATGCACTTAGTTAGGATTGGTAGAGGAAGGTCTGTGGTAACCAATGAGGGGTGCTGCTCGCAGTGTCACATATCTATATTCTCGCACAGGCTAGTGGGATGAAACAAATTGTCAATCTCCTCAGTTGGAACATTGGACGGATGGGCAACCCAATTAAAGCTTGCAGCATCGTTTCTTATGCCAATGGGAAAGGTGCCAAGATTTTGTTTTTGCAAGAAACACACATGCGTGATAGGCAGATAGTGAGCTTTGCACAGGGGTGGGGTGCACGAGGTAATTTACATCCTATTTGATGAAAGCCAGAGGGGTCCTGATTCTGCTACACTGCTCCTTACACTTTGTACAATTGGACAATAAAATAGATGCAGGCGTGCTAATGCATGGCATACTGTGTGGGCAGGAGTTTCTTTTGGTGAATATATACGGACATAATATGGATGAGCCAGATTTTATTGATGAGGTCTTTGGGGACTGTGCTAAATACCCTATGGCCTTGATAATATGCAGTGGGGACTTGATTACCATATTATGCACGTGACTCTATTGCTCCTCTGACTCATCTAGGGTGCTTACTAGGGTGGCACACATGATTCTTCTCAATATGTCAACACTGGACATGCTTGATGTATGGCGCTCGATGTACCTTGTGAAAAGGGAGTAGTCATTCTACTCATCTGTGCATGATGCACATTCCCATATTGATACTTGGCTTGTGTCTGGCTCATTGTGTCGGTGGGGTGGAAAGCTGCTTGATACTCCAGCGGTCCTTGTCAGATCACTCTCCCATCCTGTTGGCTATTCCACTGACTCCTGTGGATGGGGTGCGAGCACTGTGGCATTTCAAACCAGCATCCGTGCGTGATTCAACTTTCTCCTTAACACTGCGTGAGCATGTGTCCTCTTGTTTTGACACAAATGTGGGGCTGTTCACCTCAGTGCCATCACTGTGCTAGGCTTTCAAGACGTATTTATGTGGGATAGCTACATCTACTGAATCTGGGGTCCTGAAAAGCATTAGGAGTGAAGTATGAATCCAATCTTTATCCCTTGCAGTGAAAACACTGTCAGATAATCCACACCAACGCACTCCTGTGCCTCTCATCCAATCCACCGGGCATCAGCCCTCGCCAACATTCCCTATGCTTTAACCACTCAGGCTTTGACCTTGGCTTACTAAAGAATGGGGCGGACTTAGCCCCAACACCTCCAGCAACCCAGGACGAACTGGGCCAACCAGACACGCATGCACCAAGCATAGATGAAGACAAACCCTTGCCTCTCACCCACCAGGTGAGCCTTGCCCAACACACCGCCAACCTATAATCAATGCATCTGTAGGACAATACTAACAGTCTCGCCCAAATATTTTTTTCTCACTTTTGTTAAAAAATCTCTGTTGTTCCAAAATTGTAATGTTGCACTTATATGTATATGCAAATATGTAACTGGATATATGATGATTATACCTAAATTTTGTAAACCTGGTTAAAACACAATGTTATATCGGACACAATGTCACCTCACTTGGAATGGCCCTACATCCACATCATGTGTTCAAATAATGACACCTTGTTAAAATGATTAAATTGGTTGAATACCCCACACTGGGAGTTTACACTTACCATGCACTATGCACGACTCATATAATTTCCATTGTCATGTAACCCAAAAAAACTAAATTGGAAGCCTAGAAAAAGACCTGTTAGGTCGAAACACTTGTCGGCACCACTTGTTATACCATCAATTGATGGATTCATGAGAATAAAATCAGAAAATGAAAACTATGATCCTTGTGGACCTATATTCTTCATGCACCGAGCTGGAAACAAAGGAGGAAACCTTTGTATACTAAACAGCACACGCGCCGAATGAGTGGAAACTAAAACAAATCTCTCCTGGTACATACGGCAGGCACCATGAGCACTAGCCTCTTTAATTTTCTACCAACTAGCTGCTAGTGCACCTTAAAATCAGAGATGGAAGGCGCAGCAACCCATGGTTCCTGGTGCTCCTGACAAACTGAGTGTGAATCATGCAGGCCATTATCACTTATAAACATTGAAACCAATATTTACGCTAAGGTCCTCGTGTCCAGATTGTCCTCTCTGGTGATCCACAAGGTGCACCCATATGAATCTGGCTTCATACCCGAGTGCTCCACAACATTTAATAGAATAATATTTTACAATTTATCGTCGTGTTTTGCATCCGGCTCGCAGGCAATTGTGGGTTCTCTTCATATTCAGAAGGCATTTGATATGGTTTCATGGCCAGTTATGTTCCATGTACTGTATAATTATGGGTCCGTGCCCCACTTCTTCAGGTGGGTTGAGCTACTGTATACAGAAACATTTGCCTGGGTGCACGTAAATAGGAGATTGTGCCTGGTACTGAAGCTGGCAGATGGAACCAGGCATGAGTGCCCCCTTTTGTCCTTAATCTTTGCACTAATCATTGAGCCACTAGTGGATCACATCTGTGACAAACACAGGGGCCAGGTTATACGACTGGGTGGAAGACCTAAAATGATATCACTGTACACCAACAACATACTATTGTATATAAGAAATCCGAAGGTAAATCCAGCTGAGGTGCTGGGGCGGTTTTGGCAAATATATTGGCTTTCAACTCAACAATAACAAGTCTAAGATATTCCCCCTGACTGAAACCCCTCAGACATTTGAAGACACATCTGGACTCACATGGGCCACACATAACTTCTGATATTTGGAGAAATGGGTTGCCAGATCAGACACACAGACATTTGATTTGAATTATAAGTCCTATCTGTTAGAAGTCGGGGCAGCTCCCATTGTCACTAGCAGGGAAACTGTCACTGATAAAGATTCTTGAATTATATTTGTTCCACAATATTCCTCTCGGGCCAGGTTGCGCTTTCTTCACTGAATTCAATGGGACATGTTCCTCTTTCCTTTGGTTCGGTGGGCAAGTTCACATGAAGCAGGAGTGTCTGGGTAGTTCCACTCCATATGTCCACCATCGCCCACTTTGTAGTATTGTTGGGATGGAAATGAATAGATCCCACCACCCTAAGTACTTTCAGGTGAGGCGAATCCCCTATGAGGTAGTTTAGTGTATAAGGGGGGAGAGAGCCTGTTGGGTGTCCTGACCCACGTTTGGACTATTATGCTGCAACACTTGGTGCTGTGGGCTTAGGAAATCCAAGAGGGCGGAAAGCCCACATTTGCGCCAGAATCCTGGAGAACCGCACAGTCTTTGCGCACAACAAAATGGTCGCCTGACCTGCCACCCACCAGTGTGAGCGTGAGGGACCAGAAGTGCCATGAGCGAAATCAGTGCTA
Source organism: Ambystoma mexicanum (assembly GCF_040938575.1). Classification (NCBI taxonomy): domain Eukaryota; kingdom Metazoa; phylum Chordata; class Amphibia; order Caudata; family Ambystomatidae; genus Ambystoma; species Ambystoma mexicanum. Next base: position 497,213,168 of record NC_090932.1, read on the forward strand.
AGGAATATGGTGCTGTTCAAAATCTGTTGTTATTAATGTAAAAAATGAGTGCAATAATGGTGCTCACCACTACCAGAAAGCCGGCGTTTTAAAACCACCAGACACTTGTGTAAAACTGAACAAATGAACCAAACCAGTCCAAAGAAAGACTTACTAAGAGGTGGATACAATGTAAAACTATATTCTGAAATGACTTGAAGGAAGTAATTGTCTAATGTATGTATTGAAAATAGCTGGGGGTGTCAGCAGCTTCTGTGAATTTGGGTTTAAAGCCACTAAAATCTAAATGTTTAAAATAAATGAGTGACCTACTGTTGAGTGTCACATAGTTTGCAACTGTTAAATGTCATAGTTTTGAACTTAGAATCAGCATTCTAACTGCATGTGTAAAAATTGCAAGTTTGGTTTGAATGTAGAAAACTGGGAACCAAAGTGACATTTAGCTGAAGCCTGGCTTAAAGAGATTGAATCCTGCCTGACAACTTCCCCCGACAGGAGTTGAAACTTGATCAGTAGCTGTGTTCCCAGGCCTGGTTGCATTCTGCTGCCCCTGCCAAAAGAAGATGACACTTCTCTGATTGAATTAGGGGAGTGGCACCTGGGGACTGCAGGAAACTGAACAAAGCACTGTCTTGGGCTCAGGCAAATGTTATATTGGTGGGGGTGTCGTAAAATAGCTTCCTCTTGGGAGAAGTGGGAGGAGAAGTGCCTCTGTGAGCAAGCTGAGCTTGGGGAAGTGGATAAACCAGAAATTCCAGCATGTGCTTTGGAAAATCACACCCCTTTGGGGCCATAGCATAATTTTAAAAAGATGGATAATTCATAGTGCAGACTTGTACAAATTATATAAATAATATCATCATTCTTGTGATTTTTCTGTGCACATTTTAAGAGGTGTCAGGACTCTGTGGTATGTTCTGGGGAGTAGTAGCGGAAAATAAGGTTGTTACTCCAAATGTATGCATGTAAAAAATCTGACACTTTATCATCTGAATCCCATATCCCTTGTGCACATTTGTGTAAAATCTGGAAAAGTTTAGAGGTTGTTATCTGGATGAAAAGGGCAGAATTCTGTCAAAAGTGGACACAACATCTTACAAAGACGGGGATCGGATGGTTTGGTGCTACAGAAAATATGTTAACTGGACATATAATATTAGAAAAATGATACATAGATAAATGGGTATTTGGATCAGAAATAGATTTGTGTGCAATTTGACAAGGGGAGGATCCTCTGACCATAAACCTACCTCATCACTCTGACTCACTGTTCCCTTCTCAAATCAGGTCAAAGAGAAATCCTTGACCTATCAAATCGTGAGTGGGTTGGGCAAAGAAAGTTAGCATCCACACCCATTTTCAAAAGACATAAAAAGAGCCACTGGAACCCAGGTAGGGACATTCATTTTCCAACCTTCAACTGAATTCCTGCGCAGCATGCTGACGGAGACTCCAGACTTCAAATCCATCAATCTCCAGAGACCAGAACTTTGAACCCAGACTCCAGAACTTGTAGCAGAGAGGCCTGAATCCACAAGCTGAATCCTTTTTCAGCAGGCCTCAAAATCATTTGCAAACTATTCAACAGCCGGGCGAGCTGTTTGAATTGTTTGCCAATAACTTTTGCCAGAACCGGTAGCAGACCCAGAAAGCAGTGCTGTATCCAGAGAGACCAGAGATCCAGAGAGACCAGACCCAGACCAGATCGCTGTGCAGTGCTGAGAGCTGACCCAGATCGCTGTGCGCAGAACCAATACCGAGTGGCGAGAGAACTGCAGCCAATCCTGACCCGATCCGTGACAAAGTCTCATTCCTGTCCAAAATATAGTGTGAGTACTCAGCCAGAACTGTGCAAAACCAATCTCTTAGTTTAAAATAATGTAATTCAAACTATTTTAACCTATTGAGAACTGCATCATAGAAATCGTGTCCCTCCTGTTGATTCAAAGCTGCAAAACTGTCATCTGTCATTCTGAGCTTTACTTTTATTTTGAGAATCTACCTTCACAAAATCGTCAGTATCTCTTGAACCGTTTGTGATAGAAGCGAGATTTAACTTTTATTCTAAAGCTGAGATTCTATGCTTTCCAACAAGCTCTGACTTGCTACTCCTCATAGTTCCTTCGTAATCCGCTCGACGCACGCGACTAAATTGCTGCGATTTGACATTTTGTTTCATTTCAGCCACGTGTAAAAATATTTGTCTTTTGCTTCCACTAGGGAATTCCATTTTCAACCTGATAACCATCCCTGAATCATTGATAGGGCTGGCCTGAACTGATTTAAAGTATCTCTCACTCACCCTAAACCTCTAGAGGGAATTAAAAGCATTTTTAGCATGTTTTTCACTTCATTGCCACCACATTAAAGTACTTTGCCTGTGTTTAAAATCATCCCTGTTTCTCTAAGCTTGCTAGGGGGGAACTGAATTCGTATTGTACTGTGATTGTATTCCTGAAGACTGTGTGTGTTACTTCCACCTCCTTAAATTGCATAGAGGGGGGGTGAATTGCCAAAAGGGGAAAAGTGATTATATTATGTTTTGCTGAAATCATATCAAGTTTATTCCTGTGTTGCTTCTTTTCCACTTTGCATTTCCTTGTACCATATAAAGCATTCTCAGCTACCTTATCCTCTATACTTCTCCTAATCAATTAGACCATTGTGCTAGTATAACATCATCCATTGTTGATCACTCACTGTCATATGTCTAAGTGTGATATCAAATATTAATTTATTATCAAAGTGTGATATATATCTATTGTTTAATTTTTCAAATAAACCTTTTTAATTTGCAACACAAACCTACTTCTTGGCTCGGTGGGGTGAGGGGGATTCTAAGAGAGGGGCGTTATACAAAGGTTCATCATCCAGATTATAACTTGTCATAAAAATATATAAATAAGGGCTTCCCTTGAGCAATCCCAGACAAGGCACTGACTTAGTGGGAATGCTTGATTGGAGTTATTAACAAGCCGCAATATGAACTCAGTGCAGAGGGAACATAGCGCAAACAGCAGATGTACGGCATTATTAGACACATTGAAAGAAACACCATTTTGTAGGTATGATAAAAGCACAGGCTTGCTTCAACGCGCTGCACCAGCCGAGCTCCATGGAAAGATTTCACTAGGCCTAGCCTCATTAAGTTAGAATGAATCTGCACTGCCAGTACTCACAGACATACACTTCCCCCATGTCTCTTCAGTGTTACAAATAGTTAGTATCTTTCAGAAGAATGCGCCCTGCAAGAGTGTGAGACACCAGGCTCAGCATGGTACCCATTCATCAGCACTAAGCTGCCAGCAGGCCTCTAACACCCACCCAACCTGCCCAAAGACAAGCCCACACCACTGACCCGACCCCCACACCCTTGCATTCCATGATAAGCAAGCAACCTGCCTGTCCTTGCACAAATCAAGTGACCAATCAGAAATCTAAGCATGCACAACTGTTTCACATCCCAGCATAAAATACATCCTCTGTAGCACGAGGTACAGAGAGGGACAAATTATATATTATGGAGACCTTGGGTGCAAGAGGATCGGTATCAACGAAGCTCCAAATGTGTGGGTCAATGTGACTGTATTTCATCCACCCTTCCCCGTGTCACCAATCCCTGAGCGGCCCAGGTCCATGCCATAGTGATGTAGTAGTCTTCTGAGTGTGCTAGCTTAGATGTAACACTGCATTTCATGAGCGATGTGACCATCACCAGACAAGATGAGCCCAGCTGACCCACGTGGAGCCTGACCGATGGCGGAAGAACCAACCAATTGTAGCCTAGCATCCCATATGGAGCAGCATTATGTATACAGTCCACCCAATAAAATGTGCTAGTTTAGACCCTATGCATGAGGTAATCTATGATGATGTGGTCCTTCAAAAAGCACTTTCATGTGTTCTGGAGTCAGAACGTTCTCGAGCAGCAGAGCCCTTTGCTGATATTTTGCATTCTGTACAATTAAACCTTGTTATCATTGCAAGCTATCTCCTGGCTTATCTCCCTAGAGCAGTGGTCGTCAAACTTTTTGACCCCGAGCCCCCCCTAAGAACAATTTCTCCGGCCCAGGCCCCCCTATACACATGGACTCCAAAATTGTACTAGGTTACGAACGGTTCTCGCGCGCTGGAGTAGAATGGTGTCCCTAATGAAGGAGTGAATGCCAAACACCACATTGTTTCAAAATGATTGCTTGAAATGATTAAAATCAGATTAGAGGGCAAATATTTGTGAACAAAGCATTCAGATTATTTTGCTATAATACAGAGGACTCAACTAAAAATAGTGTTGGATATTTATTTCACACAAACAAAAACAGCCAATATTGCTGTCCTGCAGTAACATTTGCTATCCAAGTGCTGTAACAATTTGTTTCTCAAGTACAACAACGTACTGTCAATGCTGTCACTTGGAAGTTGGACAATGGCATACTGGAGAACTACTGTGAAGGGTGGGCCTGCCTTTGCAGAGAACCCAATCTCGCACAGGTATGAGGTGCTGAAACGTAAGAGTACATTGACTGCACATTTCGATAAAGTTAGAAACTCTGCAGACACATGTTGCCAAAATCCACCCAAACACAATTTTCTGAATTGGCTCTCTAGTAGGCGGTCACTTTGGAGATCCAAATAAAACAGTCGGAAAAGCTTGGGGGTGGGGGAGGGAAGCCCCTTGCAAAAATGGGTCAGAAACACTGGTTGGATTAAAATACATTGGTACAAGTCTCAGAAGACTTCCTATTCAGATCATGCAGGCCTAGCTCTAATTTCTTTTTGAAGTGTGGTCTCAGACTAGGTTGCAGGCGCAACCATGCGCAGGATTGATATAAACCATCAGCATATGTACTCATCCAATGGCACACAGGGAAAATAAATCCTTAAATGCGTGACTGGGGCAAGTGCTTCACTGGGTTTTTCTTGCTGGTACACCGTTGGTTTGGATGATAGACTGACACTTGGAGCAATGCTGCGGCAATGAAAACAGAACAGTTAGTCAAGGATACATGGAGCAATGCTGCTGCAATGAAAACAGAACAGTTAGTCAAGGATATATGGAGCAATGCTGCTGCAATGAAAACAGCACAGTTAGTCAAGGATACATGGGTCTACCTGAGACTTCAAATTAGGATTAGATGAGCAGGAGCTAAACCCAGCTCTTGGGTGAAAGGCATCAGAGATAGGCACAGCCCCAGAAATAGGTTTGAAATCCCTGATTCGAATCCCTGACCCTCATGCCACTGACACCCCTTTCCCCAAGACGCCCTTCCTACCGACTCTCAAATGGCACTGGCCAGGGAAATACGAAGATCGGATGACGGGCAGGAAAGACCCGTCAAAGTGTGGGAAGGGCAAGGTCTTCTGGCGCAAGTGCTGCAGGTCTGGGGGGGCAGAAGATGTTAGATTACAGGTGGAGAGGCATCACTGTTAAAGACATGCTTTCAACACTATTGTTCCCCAAGTGGGCGTCTTAAATTTCACAAAAAAAAAAAATGCCCAACTCAAAAGTGCTGCTTAAACTTGCATTCACTAATTTGCCTTGAAGCGTGAATTTTTTTTGTCAGACTACCACACAAATACCCTGTAATTGTTGTGCCCATCCTTTGTGTTTTATCACAGGTTATATTTATAAGGATGTTATATGCATGAGAAACTGCTTATTCTCCATAGAAATGCTCCTGTTTTGCCAACAGCAATTAGGAAATGAAACACTGGAGTAATTTGTGACAGACTACTGTGGCAGTCTACAGACACGGGGTACCTTGCGATCATGAGGTAATGAAAATGTGAGGTCCCACAAAAAAGCAAATACTTTTTGGTGTGTCAATTAGAGTAAGTAGGTTATATTTGTGTGGCACATTTTAATAGTTGTAAAAGAGTTCATAAATTATGGTAGCCAGCTGATGCTTTGTGTGAGCTGCTATGAAAAATAATATTAATTAACATTAATTATTTAATGGGGGAAGCATGATGGGATGGAGAGTCGACTGGCCCTCCTCTTGTCATTGGTGTGGACTGGTCACAGAGAAGACCCTGGTCCCCTGCTCGCCTCCTCTCCTCCATGCCTCCTAATGTGGGGGGCCCAGAGGGAGAGGGGTGCAAGAGGAACCGGTGCTGTGTTCCTAACGTGGCTCCACCGTGGCAGATTGCTGGAGCCAAGCAATCTGCCGTCGGGGAGCAGCGTTATGAACACAACAACAGCAAAGCAGTTTCGGTCCCCTGCTCGCCTCCTCTCCTCCATGCCTGCTAATGTGGGTACCGCAGAGGGAGAGGGGCGCAGGGGGGACCGCAAAAGGGGCTAGTATTCACTTACCTCTCATAGGCAGAACGGGCAGAAGCAGCAGGGAACACAGGACACCACAACGCAGCCTGGACGCGCAGTCCAAATGCACGGAAGCGAGCGATCAGGCTGCGTTTATTTCCTGTTTCATGGCCATGCCCCCACCACATCGCACTGGCTGAGCATGTGCATGGGAGCCAGTGGCTTCCCATTGCACATGCTCAGTTCAGTGCAGCAGAAGAAAAAAAAAAGAAATCTCGTTTTTGCCATCTGGCATCGCACGCCCCCCCCAGGCATATGGATGCGCCCCCCCCCAAAGTTATTTAATTAGTTAGTTATTTAGGTTGTATTCCCTCTGGAGTGTGCATAATCAGAGACTTGCCTTCAGTATGTCGGCATTAGCGCCCACCACTGACCGGGCGGTGGAGTTGATCTGGAGCAGGGCACACATTGCCACAATTGGGGATCTTTATGTGGGGGAGCAATTTGTTGCCTGGGGTGATATTAAGATATGCATGGGAGACACTCTGTTGCAACTGCTGAACTATTTTAGGCTAGCGGTGGGTATCTCCGCACAGAGGCCAGTAAACCCGGCGGAACCCACTTCTCATGTATGTCTGACACATATTCTGTCATGCTCAACATCCAAGTGGAGTATATCATTGCTTGTATAAAATAGCTCAGCTAGTGGATGCCAGAGTGAGATGTAACATACGGGAGAGGTGGTGCAATGGAAATACACTTGCAATTTGATAAAAGCGGTATCACTTAATTCCAAATATCGCCATGTACAGTTCAAGTTCCTCAACAGGCTGCATTTCACCCTGGCAAGGCTCAACAAATGTCAGCCTGACATAGCTAAGGCATGTCCCAGATGTTGTACACAGGCTACGTTGATACACATGTTATGGGGCTGCTCCAAGCTGAACGTTTATTGGTCTGAGATATGTCAGGTGCTGGAGAAAATACTGGACAGACAGCTGCATTTTACAGCATGGGATTGCCTGTTGGGATATACTGGGAAAATTGCAATTGTCCAGCGAAGATGTCTCAATCTGGGTCTCCTTTTGGCAAAAAGGACCATTCTGTTGAGATGGACTTGGAAGGAGCCACCCAAACTGGTACACTGGTGGAATGATATAATATGGGTCAACAACTATGAAGAACTGTATGTCTCACTAGTGCATAGTAGCTGTCGACCTAAGGACGTATGGCAAGACTTCTGTGCTTATCTGGCAAAGGATGTAATCTCCTGATCTCTGAACTGCAGTACATTGTGTATGGTTTGTCGAGCATCCTGCCGTGCGGTTGATTATTCTCTTGTTGCCTTAGACTGCACTGTCACTGTGATTCTGTTAATTTCGTTGTTTGCTCACCAAAAAGTCTATGACCTCGTTGTTTAGCTTTCAATGTATTTGCTTGACTTTAATGTTTAGTCTTCAATGTATTTGCTTTACCGCTAATATAATTTCTAAGTGACCAGTGTCTCTCTGCGCTGGCTCTTCATGCCAAATCTGTGGCTTTATACACAATTATTCATTATTCAAATAAAGGTGGTGTCATTTTCAAATATAGTGCAATTTATATAGACATGCTTCTAGGCACTACCAATTTACCTAAGCGTATGTCTGTAATTCTTCAATAGACATATACTCATGTAAGGTCAAACTTGAATGACACATGGAAAACTATATGTGCTATAATTTCAAAAGTAAACCCATAAAGAAAATAAACCTCTCATGTCAGCATTCAATACTTGCTTTCAGATAATAGAATATACTGTGTTTGTTTCAATAATGCACTTGTTTCTCAGCATCTGCCTCAAATGCCCCCAAAGCCTTGTTGCCCAACCTTCAGCACGTGCTCCTCTTGGAAATATATCAGTTTGGTAGGTATTACAAAATGTATTCTGGGGTCAAATGCCAGCACTCTTGGCAAAGTATCACTTAGGATGTTTCACATTTCATGTTCTGAAGAAGCACAGACGTGACTTTCCCCATGAACTCTGGCAACATCCAACCTACTGTGGGATTTGCTTCTGTGAGTTTTGAAATGCAATATCTCTACTTCAAAAATAGGAGTATGAATAAAGATATGATGTCCAGTGCTATCCACTTTGTTGCGTGTGTGTCCTGTCAACTCACTTGTGTGAAACATGCATAGGGCCCTTGATGGCAGTAGCTTATTGGACCAAGTCCAACCTATTCTTGGCAAGCGACATGTGTTTTTCATCCTTGAGAAGGCCCAGCTCTGTCTGTTTTGACAAGCACACCCCTGGACCTGTTCTAACCACAGGCGCTGAGACAAGAACCTCTAACATTAGGACGCTTCAGCTAAACGCTACGACCATGGTGTAGTAACAAACAACTGTCCTGATGTATGTGCGTCTCGAGCACAGTGTTTTGGCAGCTTGCTTTGTTTAAATGCATAGATATGTCACAGCATTGCGATCTACAATAGTCTTTCTTGCATTGAGTGTTCTCGCATCCATCCCTGCTAAATCCCTTCAGCTCTGCAATGTACATCTCTCTTTTTCCTACTCTGCTATTGCATAATACACACATTTCTGGCTTTTGAGACTGAATAAGGGGTTATGATATTTTTTTTTTATTTCACTATTTTTTGTTCTTTTATAACGCTTTCTTCTCTTCTTTTTGCACCGATGAAATGAACAAATGTGTTATTTTTTATATCTTACATTAATTGATATATGCTAACTGTTTAAATTGTAATACATTACTATGTAAAAGTTCTTGTGAATGGTATACATGAGGAAAATAAATATTAAAAAAAAGATAATATCATGGCAGATGCTGCAATTCTGGCTCTCCGATATTTCAGCCTCGAGTCAACAAGACTTAGGGACTTCACTCACACCAGGAAAAATGATAACCAAGAAACACAAACATCATCTAGCAACATTTGCAACTTATCTGCTGAGGTTACAAAAACCTTTAACAGTCATTCAGATGCACCAATCGGCCCCATCTTGCTGACCTGCTCCAAAGACATCGGCTTACATAGATTCTATAGAGAAAACATTTCGGCCAGTAGTCATGATATAGAGATGTGAGAGATATTAGTGCAGGTGTCTCTCTAGGACTCATGCAGTATAAAGACATCTTCCAGGGATCGTTCATGCCCAATGAACATTAGGAGTATCCAAATAGAGCCGGTCTCACATTGCTAATGTTGCACCCAGCTGACAACACAACACACATTGTCACCAGCTATGTCTCCACTCCCACGGAAGTGAACATATAAGCTGCAAGGCTCACAACTGTGCATTATGGTCCAACAAAAGCATTTGTGGACCAAGTGACATGATAAACCACATGGATGAGGTACCATAACATCATTTTACTGTTTTTGTTCTTTTTAGGCTACCCAATGGCTCTAAATCTACATTAAAACACATGATCTGCACCTAATATTGGATATTAAGAATGCAGTTATTGTTCCCTCTTTCAAAGTGCTCATTTACAAGAGCATGACATGGCAGACTTGTGGTACCGAAAGGGCCTCCCTGACTCATGGCTGTCTGGGCCTGTTGACTCATGAATGTCTATGTGAATCTTGTTCCGTGGTGGCTGGCAAGGAAGTGATCTGGTGACTGTAGGCCCTTCTCATCTCCTACTTGTATGCAGTTGGATCTATTTCATTTTGTCACAGCGATTTCCCTCGAAGCCCATTCAGTCTGAATGGTGAGTAGTCCTGGCAATTGACTTCAGGGCCTCCCTCTTCACCTCTTGCCTGGGTTCGATGCAACAGTGTGGTAGGTGCAGTCGGGTAGGAGGGCTGATAAAGTGCAAACCAACAATGATGTGCCCTTCTGTGCTTTACAGCAGAACCCACTAAATTCCACCCATTCCCTGAAGGAGACAATGCATATCATCTCCATCCCTACCACTTGAAGTCACTCAATACAGCACCACAGCTCTATAGAATAATGCTACAGGTGTGCACCATTAGCAACATTGAGCATACATTTCCACATTAGGTTTCCAGAGGATTCATAAAACAGATGTCTTCTTTTGCCCTCCACCTGTGGTAATCAAAGTCATAGGGGCCTGTAACAGGTTGCACAATATGGCTATTTAACCAGCTCCAGTTGTAGAGGTGCAGTATAACCTACATGCACATATCCAGGCAGTTTCTGCTGGTATGGTGGCTTAAGGAGGCCAGAGTCTGGATGACACATATCATGGGGTAGAGACCCTCTTAATAAGCCCCTTATCTATGTTGGATATCTTCGCGGCAATAAAATATCACTGATGACAGACTTGTCACAAAAGTGAAAGCAAGACTGGAACACATCCTGGAACAGGAGGATTGGGGATTTGTGGAGGCTGACCATCCTCTATTAGTGGGTGTGCCACTAAGATCTCTTTCTGGCATCTTCCTAAACACTATAGTATATAAAAATGAAACAAATGACCACCACTCAGAATGACAGCTAAGGGATACATGTGAACAATCACGCTGTACATTCCTCAAAGGCATACTATAAACATACCTCAGACACCACACAATACCAGACAATGACACATACTTTACAATGACTAACTACTCACAATTTAGGACATGGACACAGCCAGCCAACCAAAACCAATACACCTACAGCACCATTCTGCCCCTTAAATGTTAATCTCCCATTTGTTCCCACCTGTTGTACTACATGGTTTCCTTGAGGATGCCTCATTTGTGCCATTGTTAATGTGAATAGCGCTTGTGACTCATGAGGTACCCTGATGACCGTAGGACCAGGGTATCTCTAGTTGTCTCTGTTCCATTGTATCTTTGAAGAATACACTGGGTATTTACAGTATTATTGTGATTCTAGTGAGGTCCAGCCTGCTCTACCCCAGGTGTATCGTTACTCTGAAACCTATGTGAAATCCTGCACAAAGTAAAACCATCAGATATTGTTACATGAAGTGAGTGAATCAATTACAAATGTGTCTTTATGCAGGCATGGGTCCAGCCTGCCGTGAGGTGAGGGACAGTCGTCGAGTTCAGACCTGTCCCATTCATCATTGCTGTTGGCGATTCAAGCAGTAATGCACTCCGGAGAGTATGTGTGGCAAGCGAGCCAAAGAAGTTGAATGGAGCTGGCACAAATACTTGAAAGGATGCAGATGCATACAAAGGCAAGTACATTCACACACTCACAAGACAGTCCCTAGAACACCTACTAGCCAAATATACAATCCACAGGACGTTGAACTTCAGGGATTGATGAGCATTCTAACAAATCCATACAAGAGTAGTTCAACCACAACACAGATCCAAGAGTCTACCAACGTGTCAATAGTCCCACTCATAACAAATGTTGCATCACTGAACATACTTTTCCACATCCATTATTTGTGCATTGATCACACATATGAAGTGCACCTGGGCACACCACCAGAGGTGAACAGAGCTGTAGTGGCCGGATGCTCCTTTCCCTTGCACTTGCCTAATCCAAATATCTGCCCAAGTCTGTGAAAAATCAATAGTCCTGTACCCCTTGACCTTTGTTTTGAACGCACAATAAAGTTGGTGAGTAACAGAGCATTACTAAATGATGGAGACGTTCTTTCCCCTGGATGTCAGTATAAAAGATACCCATCACAAAGCACGTCCATATTGATCATTTCATAATTTCAGGGACGCTTAGCATCCCACACAGGCAGACACCAGATCACATCTATTCACTCACAGATTTACCATTCAAGTTCCCTAGAACACCGTCACCCACTTTTTCAGGCTGCCATCATCAATAGGGGATGGACCCATCTTGACCAAGAGGATCTATGAAAAGTCTTTCATTAAGGAAAGGTGCATAAGGAAATTGGTAAGAACATGGTGCAAATCGCGACAGGATCACATAATCCAATAACAAAAATCAAGATTTACAGCAAGATGATGAAGCAAGCCATAAGCCTCACGTGATCTCCCTCTACTGACTGGCAAAAGAGATAGAGGCAGCCTTCAGTTATAAAAAGCATAGGAATTGAAGGCAGAGTGAGTTCGAATCAGTCCACCATGACCTCAAGTCCAACACCACTATTTATATGTATATCAATCTTGTGCCCCCACACTCCAGGTTTTCCTTCTTAAAGTTGCCAGCAAAATAAACATGAAAAAAAAAGAAAGAGAGAGAGTGGACACAGCTAAATGATAATGAACCTTAATACTCAATGCTAAGTCTGTACGTGGTGGTCGAGAGTAGTACTGTGGCTACCGAACTGGCAGAGCGGGGTAAACAAGAGAGCAACAAGATAAATTAAGTCCAGCAAGCCGTAATGCCATGTACCCTGTCACTATAGGAAGCAGTACAAATAATGCACACAACACGACAATGGCAAAACAATATAGTGATAAAGGTAAACTACATGTAACAAACAACACACACACAAAAATGAAAACAAAGTAAATCAGCAATTGCATTGTGACCACATAACAAAAGAGCAATACTTTTCTGTAGCAATGCTTGAATAAGATAATATAATAGCGAATTGATCTGGAAATACAGAAACTCAACCTGATATTATACGTACGTTTTCGTAAAACCTAAGATATAAAAAAAAGAATCCTATAGTCATACTAAAAATGCTATGCACTTAAAAACAACCTAGCAAATATATAAAAGTCATACCTACTCAATGTGAGCACAATAAAATGAACATAGTATAGAGATTATCAGCGTAATGAACATACAAACATACAAGACAAACACACCAAGACTGACATATCGGGGGAGAAAAAAAGGGAAGGGCATTTTGATCACATTTATGATAATTTAATTAATTTAAACCAACAAAAAAAAGTAAACGTTTAGCTGGACATCTATATTAGAGATATTAAATGTATAAGACTAGAACCAGATACATTAGAAATAAACAAATTCCATTTTTGAACACATTTAATCATAAAATTAGATGATGAGGATAGGCATCTTTCTAATGTATGTATTTTACATCTCACATTCCAACACACCTTATAATTGACAATTTTCAATTGTGACAAGTTAGCAGTGACTGTTTAAATAGCAATCCGAATCATACGCTTAAATCGGGAAGACGTTGTCCTGTGATATGAATAATCTAGAACAAGACTGCTGAGAAACAAGTATTTAAATTGATGTTTTATTTTATGTTGTGTTACTTTCTATATTATTTTCAAAATATGTTGTGTTACTTTCTATACATGACTGCAAAATGGGTTAACATATTTACCCTCAAAAACATATGTTTAAATGCATATTCGGCTTTAGAACAGGATCAGCATTTCTTCTTGTGTGGGAGGTTTACATGTACAAAGTTTGGAAGAGGTCCTGATTACCCTTTGTTGAAAGAAGAAAAAAGACAAAAAATCAAACTAGCAGAAGCAATGGTATGTGAAATTCTATTCCATATCTGGACCCACAAACTGGCATCGAAAATTACATCACAATTTTGTTCCCAATTGATCCAAGTGGAACATGTATGTTCACATGACCTATCAACATGAAGAACATTTGAAATATATGAGTATGTCTGTTTTGAAAGCCACAATGTATTATAATCTGTCTGAATAAGGTAAGATATCTTGATTGCAAAAAAAATGCAATATTTCCCATCAACACATACACAACATTAGTGTATTGCAGCAAATAAGAAAGACAGAGAGAACATTTTGTTCTGAATTCATTGAACAACATAGGTACTCCATCTGTAAAAAGCTGGGTTACATATTCAATGCATTAACGCAATCATGGTTTCCACAGAAGCGATTAACCATGTATTAAATCTATTGCCTTGCAATGTAAATTCAACAGATTCGTGTTAATATGTTTGAACAGAAAGGCTTTAAGTTTCAGGACCAGGAATGAGACACGGACACAAGGAACCATGGTAATTGGTATTCACTTTTATTAAATAACAGGGGCAGGAACATGCTTCACTGTCCCGATTCTAGGAGATATTTCCCAACCTCAACCAAACTAAGGGTCTGACCTGTGTCAAGATGTCCAAAGCAAGTATGTTCTGTGTCTGAAATCTTATCCTAGCCCTCTCATTCCAAAGGTAACACTGAGGTGGTAAGGGTATTGTATCTGGATTGAGAAGTTCACAAATATTCAAGTTCAACAAAAAGGGTATACATCCAACAAAAGTTCCAAATTGACAATGTTCACAGTTACAGGGTATTGTTTGTTTGTTTGTTTGTTTATTTATTTGTATTGCGCACCAGACCCAGCGGTATCAGGGTGCAGCAGTTACAAGAGGATGCACAGTTTAGGATGACTCCCTTTCCCAGGTTTCTCTCCACCAAAACAAAAGTTCAAAAGGGTAACCAGGTTCTTTGCAGCTCAAGAAGATGACATCCTCCTCTTGGTCTTGCAATTCAGTCCCAGGCAAATGACTCGCTTCCCGAAGTCCTTTCCATATTCAATGCAATTCAGAATCTTAAGGGCATGAATCTTCCTTGGGCTTCTCTTTTCAAAATACCACAAATGCAATCCACAATCCTAAGGGCATGCGTCTCTTATATAGATCCTTTACACATTTTGGGTGCAGGTCCCAGACTTGCAAAACACCTGACATACTCTCCTGCCAGACTCTCCCATATAGTTCCTGCACACAATTTGGGTGTGGGTCCCAGATTCGCAAAACACCTTGCACATGGCATATTCTCCTACCAGGTCTTTCTTTCCCAGTGCCAAACAGTTCCCAAGTTATGCACTCGTTTTCATTCAATCTCTGGGTCTCAGACCCGTTCTTCCCTTAGGTGTCTCAGCTTCCTCATTCCCTTTGCTAGACTCACCAAGTTTATATCACTCTGGACAAATGGTACCCAGCACATGTCCTGAAGCACACCAGTGCCCCAACACCCCTGTCTGGGTGCACCATCTTTGTTAGTCTGCTTTGGCATCCTTTGCACTACCCGTTTCCTCCAGCTGATGGCTTCCGCATTGACTTCTCTGCTGCTCTCCATTATCAGCAATGCCTCGAAGGGACTCTCCCTAACTTAATTCACAGCGTTCTTGCAGTGGAATTCCTTCTCTGAAGTTTTGTGGGTATCAGGTAATAATATCCCCATATATATGGTCGCCGTAAATAATATCGCCGGGAAAATATTGTGGCAATATTATGTGGGTGACCATATATATGGGGACAGGGGCAAAAAAAAAAATTAAAAGAAAAAGAAAAGTTTGGCGGTTGCAGGGGTGTTCCCCGCATGTTCCATGCAATAATGTTGCCACAAAAAACGGCAATTTTTCGGCGATATTTTTGCATGGCGAGATTTTTGTGGCGACATTATTACATGGAACCGTTTTGTGGGCCAGTTTCTCCTGGAGCTTCTTCTGTCCTCTTACCATAGCATGGCCTCTTAGCATGCCTCGCATGGAATTCACGATTTGTGTTGGAAGCAACAAAACACTTTCTCTTCTCTGGCTCTCTGTATTTTTAAACTTCCTGGCTCCAATTGAACTAGTCCGAACACTAAAGTGCGTAAATCGCTTCTCTGGGCTAGTAATCTGTATTGTTCTCCTTCTTCTCCTCATCCCAGTAGTCTTACGGAGAGAAAGGGATTTTATTGTTGTTCATGCAAAAAGATTACTTTTTGACTTTACAATATGTCACATAGTATTGTGGATTTGATGGGAAGTTATGATCCTCATAAAGAAATCCTGTCCTGATATTACCACAGAATCTAGAGGGGAGGCATGTTAGTTGTAGGGTGTTCTTTCAACTCGGTAAAATAAAAACCATGTCTCTCCCAGCGAGTCTACCCCACTTCTCTGTGTGTGATCTCCCGTCATGTAGTCCACCCACGCATAGCCACCAAAAGGGACAGTATCAGAAATCAGCTGCCATCCCATGGCCATATGAGGAGAGGCTACCTCCGAGAAAGCAGTGCTGACATCATCAGATTCATAACATCGCAGATGATGTTTTAATACAAACTCTAGGAATTTGGATCTACCTTTTAAATAACCGAAAGCAAGAGAGAAGGTCCAATATGGATTCTTTCAAACATGCACAAAAATGGCAGATCTGTACATTTCTTATACAAAAACCAGAATTGCATATAAGTATAGAAGCTGAATGATAACGTTTAAAGTTAAGAAATGGAACCCCTCCTCTGTTCATGGAAGTTTTCAATTTACTTAGAGAAATCTCTTTGCTGTTTCATATCCCAGAGAAACATAGATGATATGGAATTAATTGATTTTAAAAATGAAGCAGGAAAAGGAAGTGAAAGCATATAAAGCATATACCAACCATTTGTATTGATTCCAGGAGACTCTATTATATTGAATATGAAGGAAACTAAGAGCTAATGATATTGATCCTGGAAATTAGCAATGTAGTTGTCTGTTTTATAATATCTTTAATAGATTAATACATGTATTGATAAATATTTAGTACCCTTCAGGCAACACATCGTACCTGAATCAAGAAAGTCCTGTTTAATCCCATGCTGATTTTGTTTAAACCTATACTGATTTAGAGAAAGGTTCCCTGATTTGTCTACATTTATTATATATCCTTGTACAGAACACAATAGAAAAATCAATTAAAAAAGAGTTGAATTTGGATTTTTCAAGACTATAAAAATATCATCTACATATGCAGCCAATTTAATCTCCAAATTATTAAACTTAATACCTTCAATTATTTCATTACATCTATTCAAACAAATGCTCTAATGCTATATAGTATCAGAGAGATGGGACACCCTTGTCATTACCTCTAAATAAGGCAAAAACAGAAGATATGGTTAATAGAAATAGACATTTTAGAGTTAAAGTATAGTCATTTAAATCATGCAAGAATTGAGATCCAAAACCATGCCAATGTAATGATTCAAATAAATAAACCAATTAAATGATTTAAAATGCTTTTCACCAACAAGAGGAAGGCCTGCACAGCTATCAGTAGTGGATGTTACATATGGGATATTAAGAAAGAGTCTAGAATTTACAGATGACAATCGGCCTTCAACAAATCAATTTTGATTGATCAATCAGTCTGGACATAAAGAGGGTGATCCTATTTGCCAAAGTGTTGGCAACAAATTTAAAATTCAAATTTCAGAAACTAGTCTAAAGTTTTGGGGAAGTTCAGAATCTTTATTGGGTTTTGAAAATAAAATTAGCATGGCCTCAGTGAATGATCCTTCAGATTTGCTAATAGTTTGAGAATATGAAAACAACTAATTTAATTTTGGAACCACAAATTTGTAAAATGTATATACAAATTTGCACAAAAATCATCACCTTCCCTTTTTTGAGAATCCAGATGCTTTAAAACATTCTTGTACAGAATTGGACCCATCTAATGAACTGAGATCACAGTGAAGATATTAAAGAAAATTGGACATTGACGATAATAAAGAAAAGCCTGAGGTGGGAGCCAGTCTACAGCAGTCTCAGCACCCATTCACATCGTTGTGTGAAAAAAGCAGGAAGTGCCTATTTCTGCCGAGATACACCGCGGAGCGGTGAGCGGAGCTGGGAGCCTGAGGTGGGAGACAGTCTACAGCAGTCTCAGCACCTATTCACATCGTTGTGTGAAAAAAGCAGGAAGTGCCTATTTCTGCCGAGATACACCGCGGAGCGGTGAGCGGAGCTGGGAGCCTGAGGTGGGAGCCAGTCTACAGCAGTCCACTGCAGACACGAAGCTGCAGCCGGATGGAGCCTGAGGTACGTCCCTTGAAAACCTTGAAAACCTCAAAAGTCTCTAAAAGCCCAAAATTATTCACGAAAGATTCCCAGGAAAAAAAACTATCTTTACCGGAGGGAAATTTAAGCCCGGAAAAGAGGCGGAGGAGGAGTAAATCTGACTCGTCTCCCGGGCTAAGGGTCCCTCAAACAGTGTCACCATCCATCTTAGAATTGCTTACCACGGCTCAGAAATCCAGTAAGCACGCCGTAATTACGGCTGTGAGGAACGCTAAAGACTTAGCTATGCTGGATGAGACATTATCAAATAATAACAAATCAGAAATGGAGGCCGTACCTGATTCGCGAGCGGGGGAGCACGACATAGTAGGGCCATGGCAGCGGGCGCCCAGCTCCTCCCACGGTCAAGAACGGACGAGAGTGGAAAAGCAGCGCGGAGGAGGGCGGACGAACAACTGTCTTCTATGCAGGCACCGCGGATGGAGGACAAACCAGCGTCGTATGTTGCCCTCAGTACACGGGTACTAGAACTGAGCCCGGTGCCGAGGAGTGGGTTTGAAGAAGAGTCGAGTGGGGTGGGGGAAACATGCCAGAGAAACAGTCACCGGCGTTTGACCCGAGAGGGGGGGCAAGAGCTGAAAGCCTCGAATGAGGCGAAATTCGAAGACACAAACAAGTGCCCGGGAACGCCTTCCCCCTCAAACCCATATGCTTCTGAAGAGGTGATATGGACTGGAACCAGGAATGCTATAATGCCCAATAGCGACCAAAGTGGGGTAAAGGTGTTACCGTTGCAAGAAAAAAAAAAACGGAAGACGTGGAAAAAAATGAAACACCAGTACACCGAAATCCCAGTGAGGAGAGGGTAAGAGGTCTCAGTGTAGAAGGAACAATGGCACCCAAACTCTCTGCAACAACAACAATTGAAAACTCTTTCCCAAATGGGATAGCCATCCAACCCATGATTCATGCTACAGAACAGGACTCTGAAAAAACGGTGAAAGGACTGGGTGTAAACCCACAAAAAACCATGAAAGGCTCGACTGAAGCAAGAGACATGGTAATAATCCCCTATCCCGACAAGGATACGGATTCGGATGATGAAGATGTGGAGAGTGGAAATCTCTCTGAGGGAGAGCCGGATGATTCTAATAAAGAAACGGATGGTGAACAACTGAAGACGGGCTGTGGCCCTAAAAGGAAAAAAAGAGGCAAACCAAATACACCGGCAAAATCCAGGCCGCAAAGAGCTAAAACTGCGAAAACAAGGGCACAAAAAAATACTAGTCTAGGTGATGAAAAAGCGAGAAAACCATACAAAAAAGGGCTGCCGAATCCGCTTCTATCACGCCCGCTAAAAGAGTTTTTTACATTGCAACAGAAAAGAAAGCAGAGCATCGATACGGAAGTATCTGATGCAGAGATGCTGGAAATAGCTATACAAACCCAGCCAGCTCAAAAACAGAGGAGAACTGAGCATCCCGCAGGGGAGATAGAAATTCAAACCCGGCCTATGAGATCTGGGCAGGAAAAAAGTATGCAAGGACACAAACAAACCCGATCAAATGGCTGGGTGCAGGAAAAAAGTATGGTGCCCATACAGGACTTAAGTAGTGACATTGAAAAAGCAAATGGGCCGGAACTTCTAGAAACGAGCCCTTTAGACACAAACGATCCCCCAATAGTTATAAATGAGATCCCTGAGACCTTATCCAGCCCCAATGGGTTACCTCAAAATATTCAGGAGATTCCCGATTCAGAAAATGTTCAGGAAAAAGAGGGTGCAAGTGGTCTACATTATGACCGGGAAAACAATCAAAAGAACCAAACATATCGAAATAGAGAAGAGCGTCTGGCTTGGACAAAGCCTCACCTATCCAGGAGAGTTTCATCTGTATCTCCCACGTTACCTACGAATACCGGATCATTGAGAAACCTTTTTGAAAGCGATAGAAATGCAAGACCGTTAGGAGTGTGCCAGGACCTTAATTCCTCAGTACCATCGAGAAGATCAGACAAAACCCTAACGCCACCGAAAAAGAGACGACTCAGCGAAATCGCCATGGCCTTACAAAATGAATCACCATATAAAAAACCAGAAATGATAGCCATTATGTCGGCAATGACTATCGTCCTGGCCCCCTTTTGCAAGCTGTATAAAACTATCAAAGAGAACGTACAAGATAATACAGCAATCCTGTCCAATCCAATGACAAAACTAGCCCAGATGGAGTCCTGTTTACTGGGAAATACGGATCTTATACTAAACCAGAAACTTCAGTATGAAAGGAAACTGGAAACATTGGAAAAAAAGATTGAGAACATGAAAATGAGGATGGGGACCCAACTTGAAAGAGCATCAGATAGATCCCTGAACACTTTAAATCAGAAAACAATGTGGGAAACGAAAATTGAAGCTCTGGAAAAAAAGATCGAAAGGTTGGAAATTCTGAATAAAAATTGCGCAACCTATTGTAGGATTTTGGAGGATGGAGCAGACGAAGCAGAGACTCAAATCAATGGAAAAAAGAAAACCGTGTTGAATCTGGCGCAAGAAAAATCAGATGGCAGGCCACAGGCCATAACACAAAAGACAAACCCCATAAATATTGAACTGACTAAAACAATAACAAAGTCAAAGAAGGACATCACAAAAATGGCCAAAGAAGACCGGAGGGATCAGGGTCCGAGCCAATCGCCGGAGAGCAAAAAACGACAAGATGTTCGCTCTAAAGTAGAGGCTCTGGGCATGCGAGAGATCGCCAAGAACAACAGAGGAATTTTTAAAAGGTAGCGACCTAATGAACATGTCTACTCACTCAGACAATGTCTCTCTGAAACCAAAGGAAATCGACAACGACCTGGGGGGAAAAAAGCCCAATGATCAAGAGGATATATACACAGTAAAGCCTAAAAGGGACAGAGATGAACAGTGCCAGACAGAAAAAAACGTATCAAGTCTGGCAGGTGGAAAGGAAGTTGCCAAAAAACCAGGGCCGGAAAGAGAAAAACCCGAGATAGAGAGGGAGAAAACAAGAACAAGCCCACCTAAACAGCGACAAAGGCGTGAAAGAGAAGACAGTCAAAGAAGTCCTCGTAAGCATCGAGTGGAAAGAAATGTTGCGAGAAACAAAAAGGTTTCCAAAGAAACGATACGAGTCTTTAAGCTCGAGCAAATGGAAGTGGAGAAAAACTTTTGCATTCCTAATAGACCTACAATTCTCCAGATAACAAAGAAAATGAAAACCCTGAAAAAGATTAGGACAGAGGACCTAGTGCTCATCGAACCCTACCACAGAGAAAAGAATGCAAAAGCTTTCATACATCTGAAAGCAGCTGCCATCGATCTTATTGATGAGTCAGTCTATAAGGAATTCCATCAATTAGGCCTATCTTTGAAGGAGTACAAGAGATCTACGGAGACCGAAGCACCCAGAGAGATTTTGACAGAGAAATCTAAACGTCAAATCCATTATAGATCCAAAACGGAAGATCAATACCTGCAAACCGAAAGGCTAAATACTCCGGAAAGGCAGGAGACTCATAGTCACCAATACCATCAAGGCGGGGGCACAAGATACCCCGCAGATTGGAGGGTGAGAGACTACACAAATCAAAGTAACGGCCACCACTCCAGTAAACATTCTGATTGGACAAAGCACCCAATAAGAATCAACAGAGAAGACAAAGGATCCACTGGACATCGTACAAGGTCGGATTGCTTATCCCCCGAGGTTTTCGCAAAGGGAGTTGACACGCAGCAGAAAATGACGGAAGAAGAAAGACAACCGAAAGGGCCATGGAATTGGCTTATGGCAAATTGGTCAAAAAACAACGGCAAATAGCAACAACCTGGGTTAGCTTGTCACATTGACGATAACAAAACCTCCATCGATAAATGCAACGAGCAACCCGTTGAGGGAGCCTATAATCTGGGCTCATGGAACACAAGAGGCCATATGCACCTTACTTCACCTGGAGATGTCGATCTGGGTTCGTTTGATATTCTTTGTTTGCAAGAAACCTGGCTCGTCCACCAACCTGCCCTCGATGGGTACTCTGTGCTGATTTCCCCCGCAGCGAAAGGCCTGCTAGGTAGACCGTCTGCGGGTTTACTAACAGCTATAAAACCTGGTTCGGGACTGAGTGGACCCAAAAAGTGGAAACAATCATATGAAATGCTAGTCGTCTTGACATCTCAAGTACAGGGAAAGATCACAAGGAAAAATGGCCCCCAACAGATGGTGGCCATCATAAACTGCTATTGGAACCCCCAGCGAATGTCTACCAAATTATTCTGCAACAACATCGCCAAAACAATTGATCACCTTTATGCAGAATTTGAAATAATTGAGCTCATCATTTGCGAGGATATGAACGCCAAATGTACAGAAGCCCGGGACTCCGTCGCAAGCGGGCACCGGAGAGACCTGGATCCAGCCATTGAAAGAGGTAAAGCCTTAAATGAAGTGATCAGTAAAAGAAATATCCAAAATGTGTCGTCACTGTTCCCAAACCAAATAAACTATCCAAGATGGGAACGGAATGACTCTAAAGCTACTCTGGATTATATCTTCTTTTCCAACGGGCTCATCCATGAGCTGATGGGTTTTGAGGTAAAAAAAAACGTTCACAGTGACCACAACCTACTCAGCTGTACATGGCGTTCCAAAACCAAGACACTCAAATCATACAATTGGATGACAGAGCTAAACCAGCAACAGACTCGCCTTCGGCTAAGTGAAAAAGACATCGAGAAAATTAAAAGCACCTGGGAGATGAATATAAGAGACCAAGTATGGGCTGACAAGAAAGAAAGACCTAACTACCTACCGTTACTCCTAGCTTTCCAGGTTAAAGGAGCAGGAAAAGCAAAGATCACGCCTACTACCAACCATTCGTATAATAAGACGGTGGTTGAAAAAAGAAAAAGTGTACGGCGCTTACGAAGAATTGCAAAGAAATCGAACGATGAGCTTGATTGGGAAAACTGGCGCATAGAAAATAAAGGCTACAAGAATTGGCACAAACATCATAAAGCAAATCAATACCAACAGGATGCCGAGGCGATGATGCAAAAACTTCAAACTAAAAAATCTAGCGAGTTTTGGGGATTGATAAAAGAAATGAATAAGCCCCTCTCGGCCCCTATGGTAAATGCTGTAGCCGAAGAAAACTGGATCCGTTATTTCACCGCAGAATTTGAAGGCCCCACTAATGTCATCCAAGGAGCAAACCAAAACCAAGCGTCAACGTGGGTCGATCTTTCCAATCCTGCGGATATTGAATTAGCGATACGGAACCTAAAAACTTCTAGAGCGCCGGGCCCAGATAGACTCACAAATACGGACCTGAAAATGTCCCCAAAAAAATGGGCTGAAATGATCAGTAAAATCTTTGCGGAATGTAGAAGAACAAACATGGTGCCGGAATCGTGGCAGAGAGCGGTAATCGTCCCAATTTACAAAAAGGGGCAAAGACAAGAACCCGCAAGCTACAGACCTATCGCCCTTCTGGATATTTTAGGAAAACTGTATGCCACCCTTCTTCTCGTCCACTTTCGAGTCTGGGAAAAAGATAGCCAGGCCAAAGACAAACTACAAACTGGATTCCAGAAAAATGGGTGTACATCGATCAATCTCCTCATATTGAAAGCAAAAGTTAAAGAGGGGGCGCCTAAAGTGTTCCTGGCATTCATGGATTTGTCCAAGGCGTTCGATAAGATTGACAGACAGTCCTTGTGGGCAAAGCTAGAAGGTTGGAATTGCCCTACTCAAATATTGGAGCCTTTAAAAGCTCTCCATACAAACACCAAAATCAGAGTGAAACTCAACACCCAGGGCTTACTTTCAGAGGAGATTAATGTTAGACGAGGAGTAAAGCAGGGGTGCCCGATGTCGCCGGTAATGTTCACTGCCTTCCTAGGTGATTACCAGCGGTCCGATGAAAAAGTTTGATCCTTTCCCCCCAAAATCGGGAAAATGGAGATCCCATGGCTACTCTATGCAGATGACATCATTGTGATTGATCAGACGAAGGTGGGTCTGCAAAGAAAAATCCGTAACTTGGAGGCGTATATCCTGCAGAACAATCTGGAAATTAATAAAGCGAAGACAAAGATCATGGTCCTTGAGAAAGTTCCCAGTAAAAAGATGAAAGATCTAAAGATCACCCTGGCCGAGGCCAAAATTGAAATCGTTACCAGCTTCAAATATCTGGGGATTCAAGTCGACAGTTCGGGTCTGGAAAAGAGTCTTGTCGATCAACTCTGGGAAAAGGTGAAAAGGTTAACAACGCAAACCAGAGCAGTGGATCGCAAGTACGCAAATTTTCCCTGATCCCGGCAATAACTTTCTATAACGCTAAAGCTGTGCCGGCTTTGACCTATGGAACAGAGTGTGCGTTATATCTTCGGCGAAATATCTGGACTAAACTTGAAGGCCACCTCTGGAAAACAGTCCTAGGCCTACCTAAATCCACCGCCATGTCTGCTATAAGAAGAGAGCTGGGCCTTATATCGTTAGCATCGACGGTGGATCAAAGTGCCATGCGCCTTTATAGACGAATCATCATGGCGGACACCCTACCCATTTATAACACCATACGGGATGAAATTGAATTAGGCAAGTGTGTGGCCTTGAACAAATGGGTGGAAATGAGAAAAAACAATCTGTTCAGTATTGGAAGTGCAGAAAATGACCGAAAAGAAAATCCAGAAAGAATTAAAAAAAAGATGGAAGGTATGGATTGGATCGGGACAACAGAAAAAGCGGTGGGAAATAAACTCCTGAAACATCTCCCCCCCACCTTCAATAAGGGGAAAAAACCCCTATTGTATTGTGCCAAGTTTCCAAACAAGAAGATGAGAACGTCGGTCATGAGAGCGAGGCTCAACCTCCTCCCCACGAGAGAGATCATAACTATTAGAGGGGTAGGAACTGAAAATCATTGCCGGCTATGTAAAAACGACACTATCGAGACGTTAAAGCACCTCGTGATCGAGTGTCCCTACACAATTGAAAATAGAAAAGCATACCTCCCTTCTTTGGCTGAAAATATGTGGATCTACCAAGAAGATGAAATCTGGAACAGACTTATTTCGGGAGAAAAGACAAGATGGACTCAGGCCCTGGCCAAAATTATCGATTCGATTTTTGACCAGATAAATACCCTTAAGATTGAGGGGGCACTGATACAGAACATTGACCCTCAGGAATAATGGCCACTAGGTTTTGGGATAAGGTCGCCGAACTCGAGCGTCAGGCCGGGCCAGCCTTTCGAGGGAGGTATTTTATGATTTGATGTTTGTACTGAAATATAAGTAGATTGGAATAAGAAGATTTTGATAAATCTCAGTTTTCACTGAGTAAAGCTCAAA
Source organism: Ambystoma mexicanum (assembly GCF_040938575.1). Classification (NCBI taxonomy): domain Eukaryota; kingdom Metazoa; phylum Chordata; class Amphibia; order Caudata; family Ambystomatidae; genus Ambystoma; species Ambystoma mexicanum. The sequence continues at coordinate 497,238,482 of NC_090932.1, forward strand.
TAAATAAAAAACAAATAAAAAAATAAAGAAAATTGGTGTTACTCCATAAATTATCAGAAGTATAAAGATCTTGATAGAATTTAGTGAAAACATTCAAAATATCCTTGTCAGAAGAAACACTAAACTCACAGCCATTCTTAATGAAGGGAATTCTAGTATGTGCTTTCCTAAACTTCAAATAAGTGAGATGTGCTTTTTGTATTTCAAGATTGGTATACATTTTAGCTTTATATTTCAAGATAGCGGCTCATGCATGTGCAGAGGCCAACTTATTGAAACAGAATCTGGAGCACAACAATACCCTTAACCAAAATAGCTTTTGGCTTTTCATTATAAGGTTTCTCTAAAAGTTTCAGCTGTTTTAAAAATATATCCAACGCTTTCCAAGATTCTTTTTTTAATAGCTACATATAAAATGTCTCCTCGGAGCGCAGCTTTCTTCCAGTTCATGTATCTTTATTTTTATTACCCATAAAATATTGATGGAGATTCAATGATTGAAGAAAATAATGAAAAAGGGAGTTATTTAATCACCATCAAATAGAACCCTGCTAATTATCTCCAAGCTCAAGATGTACTTGTGCATGATGAGAGAAGGTTGGTTATACTTTCTATTTGGGAATCAATCATGCATCAAACAAGGATCTTAAAAAAAATAGAATCAATATGAGAAAGTAAGTTACGTGGTTCTGAGTGGAATGTACATTCTAGATCTGATGGATAAGCAAAGCAGCAAGAATCGAATACTTCAGGTTCAGAAATGTATCTTAAACATTCTTTATTTTTTCTACGATTTTGAAAATCACATTGGATTTCCTCTATATATATGAGTACATTATGTCATTAAACCCACCACATACAATTAAATTAGGAATCTCACACTTTAAAATATGTTCCTTTGGATTAATCCCAAAAGCAGGATCTGGCAGGGTAGGGCCATACAAATGTTCATTATAGAATAATCTACAGACTTGACTAGGAATTTGATATGAACCCATCTACCCTTGTCATCAGCTCCAGTATGTAGCAATGTATATATGAAAGATTCATAAGAATTGATACACCATCCCCCGTAAGCTTTGCTAGATATTACCATACCACCCCAACAGGTTTTTATCTTGGCAGCCTCCTTTAGCAATAAACAAGTCTATTGTGTACATGCAATAGTTGGCTTATGTCTATTTATATATAAAAGAATGATGCCTTGTAATGGGATTATTTAAACTTTTCTAATAACATGTAGCACACTAACATTTTATCATACAGCCTATTTTGCAAAAGGTAAAGTCAACTGCCTAAAAACATGATATACGCCTCAAAATATTAATGACCATGAGAAAAGACATTAGAATTTAAAAGCTTAATAAAACAGTACGTTTGGAGTCATGCATGAATGAATATAAGAGTGGACACACACATAAGGAAGGTAAGACAAGCACATCAAGTTGAGTCATTTATCCAAAAAATGAATTATCAGTTATAGATAGAAGTGGATCAATATTAAAGGCCACATCAATTAAACTATAAGAATAGTTTTATAGGGGGAAGAGAGCCAAAGGTATCTGCCCATTCTTGCTACATCCCACTCCAATTAAAATATTCAAAAGGAGCCAAATGATAAATGATATACATTCCTGCTGAAAATCCTGCTTAAATTAGCCTCCTAACACATAAATGCCTCAACAATGCAGCCCCCTTTACTTAGTCAACAGAATTAAAAGATACACCCCTAACCGACCCACAAGAACCGCCAATGCCAACTTGCTCTCAGTTCCCAGGTTCAAACAAACCAAAACGGGTGGTAACAGCTTCCAGGTGAAAGCAGCCCAACACTGGAACTCCCTGCCACCTTCCCTAAGGACACCCCAAACTTACCCCCGCTTTAGATGCAACTACATTCAGTGGTTTAAGGACAAGGACCGATTACTCACCTTGCCCACTCTATGTATACTATGTAAATATGCATATTTGTAAACTGTCTACCACTGCATCTTTCGCAACTTTTTTAACCTATGTACACACTGTAACTAATGTACAGCACTGTAACCAAGTTGAGAATAACCTTGCTGCTGCTGCGCCCTTATACCTCCGGGTGTGACGCACAATATAAATGAATAAACATAAACATAAACATTCCATTAGCATGTAATTAAGTTATACTGCCAGACAAAGGGCATTTATCAGCAATGAAGTATCCATTTCCTTCATTTTGTAAGAGTGGAGGAATTGTTTAAAATCCATACAGTCCTCTAACATTTATAATTGACCGGTTAGCAACACTTTAAAGGAACATGGATGAGCAATTACATATCTAGCATTACGTTTCTTCAATACGGGATAGAAAGCTAGAAATTCCTATCTTTGCAAGGCAGCTGATTTTGAAATATTATGTAAAAATGATTTTATGACCATTCCACATCAGTTGTCTCAAAGTTTGTATTTTATTCAAATACATATGTAGTTGGGTAAATTCCAATTAAGCAAATGCACATTTGAGATTCCTGCTTTCTGTTTGAGGATGGCAATCTAGGGCTTACTTTGTGAGTCCTTTGGATATTAAGAATCACAGATTTCGGCAAGGACAAAGGTTTAGGAATCATAGATACTAGCAAGATAACCGGGTTCGCTCCCTCAAATTCTTCCAGAAGACCAACAATGTTAAGATTATTAGACCTTCTTCTGTTGTCCAGGTTTTCTGACTGCTGTGGTGACCAAAAGGAGGACTCGGAAAAATGGGTCATGTATTAATTCAAATAAAATAAAAAATGCCTAACTGCCCCCATCACTACGAGGGAAATGCCCTGCCCTCTAAAATAAAATGAAGGGTGATAATTGTAGTCCAAAACAAAGAACCCTGAGTCCAAATTCTTAGCTACAAACTGGCCCTACCACGTTATGAAAAATAATCTAAAAAAAAAGGAGGCATACAAACAGCTTCAGCATGGGGTTTTGTGTGGCCTTGCTCTTGGAGGACGTATCTCAGTTCTATTAGATATCTCCAGACAGGATACAGTTCCCATTTATAGTTTGTTGATTAAAAAGATATGTATCTTATGTACAATTCCTCTCGCTATATATTCGTTGCTGTTTATCACTGGTTAATTTGCTTGAAGATCGATTCAAGTTTTACCAGTTGTAAAATCCCTCCAGGATTAATTTTACATCTATTTTCCTTTATCCCACCTCTTGCGTAGCACTGAGACTCCCCAAAGTCAGGTGTCTCTAAGGTAGGATTGTTAACTCTCAATTTAAGCACTTTGGTACACTTGTTTGCTTCTCTAGCCTAGATACAGATCACACATACTCCTTTGACTCTGTGGTCCATACGACATGCGTCCATATAATGATCTCACTTGCTTATACTGAACATGGCTTCCCCGCCGTCATAGTGTTTGTGTTTCTTTCACTCTCTTTAAATAGGGCTGTATGCCCATTCCATGCTTTCAAGCTAGCACACACAGAGCTTTGCAACACTCTCATTTCAGGTTACCATGCTCATTTCCGCATCCCAGTGTTCCGTAGTGGGAATGGTTTCGGCAGTCTCTGACCCCACAGCTTCTCGCCTTCACTGACATCCTCATGGCGGGAGTGCTTGTCTTGCTTGGACCTGCCATGTGGAGATCGGAGACTTGGCCTCCTTGTTTGTTTCTGATTTTGGCGCCTGATGCTGGGCACCTGGACACCGACTGGGGAAAAGATGGGCTTCTTACCGTCTGTGCTCCTTTCCTGCTTGGAGCCTCCTGCTTAGTTAGCATACCCATTTTGTAGTCTCCAGGTAGCAGGCATGACTCCCGCTACACTTCTGCTGGCTCTGTGTCTTTGCATAGCTCTACCCCTCCAGGACGTCTCTACAGAGGCTTGCCTCTGTGTACTGTGGATTCTCATCCCAGTATAGGAGTCGTGCACTGCTTCCCAAGTCTCCCTCCATTAGGTGTGCTCTTCTTCTTGTAAGGCGGCCCTGAGATAACAGTCAGCATTACCTGAAGACAATAGGGTGGAAGGAGGATTGTTGGTACTAGTATTAAAAAAACACTCAGTTCTTTCCAGTCCCATGCATGCGGACAACATAGTCTTTTCAGGGAGGTCCTTACTGCATTGGGAGTCCTTTTCACCTAGAGAGGATTCACACACAGAGAGGTGTCACTTGCCCAGAACCCTAGGGAGGGTCTTGCAGAGCAGGCTCACCTCCCTATCCGCAGAGGGGGTGGCTCCCCTCTATGGAGAACAGACACATTATTCAGATTTTTAACACTGCGTTTGAAGGTTTTAATGGCTAATTCAAGCTGGGACACCTTATATGACACGTCTTCTGCATTAATTATCCTTCTTTGAATGAATGAGAGGTCTCCCATCGATCATCCAGCTGCTGCAATAGCATTTATTGTAGAGTGTGCTAGATTGGTACTAACAGAGAACAGGAATCGGATGCCAGTATTTGAAGTGTAGCAACAAGGATAACTCATTTTCTAGCACCCAGCAGCTACAACAGCAGCAGGCATGTCGTCAGGAGACTGGGTAGGCACATGTTAATGATCGAGTACCATTGGCAGGTCCTTACATTTATTAATAAAAGACGGGGTGGTGTTTTCCGACATTGGGGACATGCTACCCTAAGAAACAAGAAAAAGGTGTGGTTTCAATATGTTATGCTTCACAGCAGTTTTGTAATGTTGTCATCCATATGTTTATCTCTTTAGACATAACGGACTGAGGCACATCTGGGTTGAGAACATCCAGCAAGAGTCTGCGCGTTCGGGCAACCAGCCAGAGGCTCGAGGTAAAGCCCCCCAGCAACTAAAATGCATAAAGGCAATATGTTTAGTTTATTACCCACCATTGTTCTATATATATATATATATATATATCAGTGAAAAAAACTTTGTTAAAGGGACGTTATGGTTAAGTTGCGCTACTAAAAACCTATGAAATTCAGTGAAAAAACTTTGTTAAAGTGACGTTATGGTTCCAAGTAAAACCGAAAAACCCTTGAAATTCGCCAGTTATGGTAAGCTAAGCAACCATAACTCGCGCCACCACCGTGCACTGCTAAGACTAACACCCAGGACATCAAAGATGACATCACAAATGTCATTGATGACATCACTGATGACATCACATGTCTGGCTCACTATTTTTTCTTTTGCTGACATATCTAGGCCACATGGTTTTCTTCAGTAACAGTCAGAAACTAAGAATTTTATTTTATTTGTAGACATATCCTTCTAGTAGGTTCTTACAGTAATTCCCTTAGAGTACAGTCACATCATATGAAACATATACATATGGGAAAACACAAGCTTGAAAGACAGCAATCCTTTTTGTGCATAAAGATAATCACTAGACTTATGAGCACTTTCTGATAGTTCTGTTTTTTTTATGGCTGTCCTTTCCCTGTATATGGTCATATTTGTATACATTGTACTCACACTACTTTCCTTAGGGTCCAATCACATCAAGTGATACATATACATAGGGTAAATAGCAGCTTTGAAACAGAGCAATCATTTATTTGCATGAAACTAATCAGTTAAGTTATGAATTGTTTCTGCTACTACTTGTGCTTTTTTGCTAATTTCACTTTCCCTGTATATACCCATATTGGTATGTGTTCTTGTGTCTTTGTGTTTTGTCTATAGAAATGCAATTATGTAATACATGGGTTTTATTAGCTACTTATTACTTATTTCACAGTACACAAAAATCTATTAAGAAAACAATTATCATTTCATTATTCAACATATTAACATTACGAATATCATACCTTCATCTTGTACGCTGCACACAATGTTATGTTTCTGTATGAATAGCTTAGTATACTAGATAGAACCCCATAATAGGATGCTATTTATATCAATGCATCGTTCAATGCACTTATTAGGGTATATTTCTTGCAATGATTCTTGACACTTTTTTCGCAACATAATAAGAATCCCTTCTAGACATATTTCATGAGAAGTACATACACATGTGATGTCATCAGTGATGTCATCAATGACATTTGTGATGTCATCTTTGATGTCCTGGGTGTTAGTCTTAGCAGTGCACGGTGGTGGCACGAGTTATGGTTGCTTAGCTTACCATAACTGGCGAATTTCAAGGGTTTTTCGGTTTTACTTGGAACCATAACGTCCCTTTAACAAAGTTTTTTCACTGAATTTCATCGGTTTTTAGTAGCGCAACTTAACCATAAAGTCCCTTTAACAAAGTTTTTTTCACTGAATTTCATAGGTTTTTAGTAGCGCAACTTAACCATAACGTCCCTTTAACAAAGTTTTTTCACTGAATTTCATAGTTTTTTAGTAGCAAAACTTAACAATAATGACTTTGACTTTATATACATGTCATATGGAACTGACTAGATCTCTTCTTATGAACGTGATGTCCGCAAACTTATTTAATGTTCGCGGACATGTTCGGAGAACAGTACCACTACCTAAAAACTGTGGGGGGGGGGTGGAGGGTATGTTTGATTTTATATCATAATATAGGAACATTTAACAAATTCAAAAAGCAGCACGCAAACACATTATATATAGTAATACATAAGAAATGTAACCCATATATGTAACACACTAACCATTCATTTAAATACAATATGTTCTGAAATGGAATATACCACAAGAACATAAATTGGCCTCCAACATAATTACCTCACAGACACAACAGAACTGAGAACAAGACCAGACCCACTGAATACATAAGACTTATCTTACCAGAAATAGTAAGTGTACTTCATTTTACTCATATATTTATAAACTTTCTATATTAGATTAAAAAATATATTATCTTTTTTTTTTTTCTCACAGAAATGTCTAGTACTCTGAAATGGCTAGAGGACAATTTCCCACATGAAGAAATGTCACAAGATAGTAAAACTAATGGTAAACACTTTATAATATAAACCATTTAAATATTATTATTTTGTATACATTTAACATATATATATTTTTTTTTATACAGAGCATAACAAAATAGAAACTACCTCTGAAGAAGCTGTTATGGAAAACACGCTTGACAACATAAAAGAAAAAATTGATTTACTGTTAACCAATTTTAATAATTTGAAAACTTTTGTTGAAGATCATTTTAAAACAAAAACGTCATACCATTGCCTCACATGTACTTGTCCCTCCTCACCATATCCCAGTCAATTATCCCCAAACCCTCTCCATAATCCAAAACGTTTTGATGAGATTTCCATCCCTTCTTCACCTAATACCAATCATGTTGAAACCCCAAATTCTCCTGTTTTTGTTTCTGTTTCTGCCTCACCTTCGCTGTCATAAATTATTAATATATGTTAAATAAAGTTAAATTTTTATATTGTATTGTGAATAGTTTCCGTTTTTTTTTAAAAAAACAATAATAGTGTCCGCGGACAGTGCGAGTGTTCTGAAATGTTCGTACATAAACGAAAATGGAGGTGTCCTGAAGAACACCACACCTGTTCGTACTGTTCGCTAGCAAGTTGAAACTGTTCTAAGAACACACGTGGTGTCCTGAAATGTTCGTAAAGAAACAAAAATTAAAGTGTTCTAAAGAACACTATGGGCCTCATTACGACCCAGGCGGTAAGGGGTTAACGGCAGCGTTAACAGCGCCGACCCTTACCGCCTGAGTACGAGGTCCCTTAGCGCCATGGCGCTTTTAACACCTGCTTTTAGCAGGTGTTAAAATCCATGGCGCTAAGGGACCATGGAGTTAATTACGCCACCGTAATTTACGGTGGCGTAATTAACGCCTTCCCCACTCCCATTATGCCCTATGGGGCAAAAATGGGAATGGGGAAGGGTAAATGGGGATTGGGGACTTACCGCCCCGCCAAGGTCGGAATGGGGCGGTAAGTCCGCTAACCACCATGGCGTAAACGTAGTTTACGCCATGGTGGTAAAGTCACGGCCCAGGCGGTAACTTACCGTCTGGGTCGTAATGAGGCCCCATATCTGTCTGTAATGTTCGCTATGAACTTAAAACTGTCCTAAGAACACAATTGCTGTCCTGAAATGTTCGTAAACAAACGAAAATGATGTGTCCTGAACAACAGTACAACTGTTCGTAGTGTTCGCTAGCAACATGAAACTGTACTAAGAACACACGCGGTGTCCTGAATTGTTTGTAAACAAACAAAAATTAAAGTGTCCTAAAGAACACTATACCTGTCCGGTACAGTTCGCTAGCAAGTTCAAACTGTTCTAAGAACCCTATTGGTGTCCTGAAATGTTCGTACGTAAACGAAAATGGAGGTGTCCTGAAGAACACTATACCTGTGCGTAGTGTTCGCTACCCAATTGAAACTGTTCTAAGAACACAATTGGTGTCCTGAAATGTTCGTACATAAACTAAATTACACGTGTCCTGAAGAACACTATATCTGTCCTTACTGTTCGGTACCAAGTTTAAACTGTTCTAAGAACACACGCGGTGTCCTGAAATGTTCGTTTCACGTGAGACGCACTTTTAATTACTTCAGAACCCAAACAGTGTCCGTAGGACATCAATGCGCATGCGCTAACCAATCTCCATGCACTTGGTGTCCTGCGGACAGGCACTTCCTTCGCAGACTTGTTCGCAAACAGATCATATGACCGCGCCCACGCTCATCGTGTGTCCTGAAATGCGGACACTGTTCGTGTCCCCGAACAATTTAAAAGTACATTTTCAGTTAATCCATAATATTTTTCAATAAAATCTCACCATGCCACAAGTCCCACATAGCAATCTTGAGTTTCTATATACCTTTTGAAACTTTCCGATCCTTTTTTTGTGTTCGATCTGTCCGTGCACAGTGCGCATGTCCGCGGACCGCGCACAAGCACCCCTATAAAAGACCACGCCCAAGAGCTTATTCCCATTGTGTTTCTGGCTATTCTTCAGAACACAGTGATTTTTGCTGCCACCTGCAGACTACACCATCATCGAGATGGCATCCTTGGCTGCTGAACTGCCACTTGGTGCTGCACCTGCTTCAGCATCACCACCACCCCCTCCACCACCACCACCTCCCCAAGGGCCTGAAGAGGGGAACAGGACTGAGGATGTGGAGGAGGAAGAAGAGGATGATGAGAATGAGGTAGAGGAAATCCCTACTACCCGCACTAGGCGTGAGTCTTGGGTGTGGCGGTTATTTACCATTCATGGGAATGGTCCTAAGGCTCGTGCGAACCATGTTACCTGCAATGAGTGCAAAATGATACTCAGTCGTGGGAAGCACGGTAACTACAGCTTTGGGACCACTACTATGAAGCGACATCTGAGGTCATTTCACTCTGGGGCTATTCGCAGGGTTGTACCTTGCGAAGAACGTAGCAGGTTGATTTCCTCTACTTCATCCTCTGTTTCTGATCCTGTCACCACAAGGACCACCTCTGTGGGACAGCGTCTTTCTCAAGCTGTCTCACAGGCCATACAGAATGCTGATGACCCTTACCTTTCGAGGGTCACAGTTGTATGTATGTACTGTGACACAATACTCTGCAGGGGGGAGCGACTTCAGAGTGCTTTTGAGACTATCGTCTCAGAGCACGAGAAGACCTGCTCACTACCCAAATAAAACCCACTCTACATCTTCCTCTCTCAGCTCGCCCTTTCTTATCCCTGTGGTTGGTGTCCCCACCTTTACCCTCCTTTACCCTCCTCTCCTAGTGTGTCGTGTCTGAAAACCCCAAAAAAATACAAAATTACAAAAATCAAAAAAAAATAAGGCTCTTTTCAGAGCCGCCTTTCCCAGTTAAAAAATAGAAGTGAAAATAAATGAAGCAGGGCTTTTGTATTTTTTAGAAGTCCGCGGACAGTTCGCGAACATTAAAAAAATTGGGTTGCTACTCCATCACAAACATTGTAATTTTCTCTGGAAAGAAGTGGTGGCTCTGAAAAGAGCCTTTGGGTGGTGTTTGTAAGTCAAAAATTGTAAATGCTTAACATCTACTTCAAAATCGTTGTTGTAATTCCAAAAAAGGTTGCAATGCATTTTGTACATTTCTCAGAAAAAATCTGATTGCCAGCATAAGTAAGATGGACTCCATCTCTGCGAAAAATGTATGTACTACAAAACATAATATTTTCATTGTGAAAAGAAGACATGCCAAAATCTCTTAGAAACCCACAAACAGCCTTATTAACATTGCGCCTTGCTTTTTCCATTTGTCGACCAAATGAAGAAGAACGAAGCCACATTTGTCTCTGCGCAATCCGTGAAAATATCACTTGAGAATTAGGAAACATGTCCATAACCTTCCTCAGTCCTTCTTTCATAGCAAATTGCAAAGAAATTCCAGTCACATGTCCTAAACTGTTCCCTCCACAATGAATTACAATTATGTCTGGATGTTGCTCTGTCTCCAAAGTAGCACAGAGAGGTAGCAAGTCCAACCACTTCATTCCATGTACTCCATGCCAGTGTACTTCCACATGTGGGAATCCAAGATCTACAGCTATTCCGCAGCTTTCTGCATGCACCTTCAACCAATGTATCCACGAATCTCCTAAAATCCAAACAATCTGTTTTCTGAAACACACAGCCATAGCTATCTTTTGTTCTCTCAGCAAAAAGAGTATCTGAGAAAATCTCTCCTGGCACAACACACCCACCAAACTTTCCTGACCAATCCCTTTCAGTGCTTATTCTCATTTGCATGACTTCTGAACCCAAAAATCCCCGGATGTAACTCCCGATGTCCGCGAACTACCGCCATGTCCGCGGACATATCGTAACATGAACAGCCCTTCTACCATTTCCACTACACTCTCTCTGCCATTCCCTCATTGGATGTACCTCAAAAATCACATGACCATGCACCAATCACATTCAAGACCTCTACATCTAACTGCATCATCATAGATCAGCACTGCAAATGTACTCTGAATCTCTCTGAGTACAAGTATCATATCATTGGCAAGCAGCATCTACCAGAAATACTGTACAGGTCTTCAAGATTTCTACTTGCAGCTCCATGCATATCCATATGCATGAACACAAACTTCAGGTATGCATATGTTCTGTATAGTAGATGACATAGCTCTCAACCATTTTTGTTTTACAGGCGGGTGAAATCACCCGATTTTGTTTTTGGCGGGTGAGACGCCCATTGGAATGAATGGGCGTGCAGGAGGCTTGGCGGGTGAGTCTGCCCTTTACAAGGCGTGTGACACCCGCCAAAAGCGTGTGAGTTGAGAGCTATGGTAGATGAACACATTTTCAAACAGACTTTTACCTTGTAAAATCTGTAAAATGAATTTACTGTACTTTTTTCAATTTCCTAAAATCAACTATCACTTATAAACCTTTATACTTTTTACTTTCTTTATATACACACACTCAAATCATGTTAAACTAACATTTTTTAAATGAAATATATAGACTACATATATTCAAACAAAATTGCATGCAAACACAATCTATGTTTAAACCTTTATAAAAATACTTATACAATTTCATATTTTTTGTTTTTATTTATTTATTTACTTAATTACTTTAAATAAGACATGACATTGAGGCGCTATTACCTAGAACAGTTTACTTACTGAAATAGTGGTATTCACTAACATATTATAAATTTCACAAGACATAGTAAAGATATTTTTTTTTTGCTACAGTTAGTCATTCAATACAATTTGTTCATTGAGAACATATCATATGTACTGAACTGATGCAATGTATCTTATGTAAATAAATTAGTTTAATGGTTTTACAGAAGGCACTGAGGATTTCAATTAAAAAAATCAATATCTAAATTAAAAACAGTGCTATATACAAACAAAGTTACTAATTTGAAACTTTTACAATTGCAGTGAAGACCAGTTTCCTGAAAAGAAGCAGCCAAATTCGAAGAAGAAAGAAAAACTAAGAAGTTACCTGTTAATTTAAAAAAAAGTAAGTAAAATATCACCATAATATTTATATTATTAATCAAATATACTATAACATCAATACGAGCTATTTTGGTTTCTTAAAATAGAGATTTTGTACCATTTTGTCCAAAAATGTCCATGTCTTAAACAGCGATTTGCAGCCAGAATCGCCCACAAATTTCTATTTTTGGACACACAAATTAGCCAACTGAACCACTACAATTTTCATATTATAGAACAAACAACTGTTTTAATTGGATACATTAGATTTACTATTTGTACTTTTCCACACCACTAGCTTACTTTTTTTTGTCATCTGAACCCCAGTTTAGTAACACATAAATTCAAGAATACCTATCCCTACTAGTTTTAGTTCCCAATGCACAATCACACACCATTACATACATCTTTATCATCTTACTCAAACACTCATGCACACAGCACACATACATTCAGAACACCCCAACCGATATCTTCTTTATTTTTTTCAACAGACCCTAAAGAATGCCTACCAAAAGACAACTCCGTAGAAAGCAACGCAAAATTAGAGCAAATGAAAATAAAGGTGTCCAACATAAGCATCCATCTCTAGCAGAATTTGTAAAAAAAAGTTGAAAAAAACAGTTAATACAATCATTTAGTGAAACACAAGAAGTTTCAAGTACAACAACTTCGCTTCCTCTATCAAAATGTAAAACAAACCAAAAAACAATTAACAGAAAATCAGCTATCAGTACAGATAAAACTACTTCTTCAAATTTTAATATAGTGCAAAGTAAGCATACCAAGAAAAGTATTTTAGCCAAAATATACCGTCACAAAGTCCTTCAAAATCTTATAAAAACAGGAGAGAAATCAGGTTCGAAGCTTAAAACCTATCGTAGGAAATTAATCTTAGAAGCATTGATGGACAGTGCAATTCTTCTCAAAAGAAATGTATTTATTTTACTGTTAAACAAAATGAAACCACTAACAAAACTAATAACTAAATTACAAAAAAGACTTCTCAATAAGCAAAATGTCAAAAGAAAGAACTTCTTAAGTATCTGCGGAGGTGAATGCAATCACACTACGAGCACAGAACCATATTTTAATGAAGAAGCGTACAAACAAAAGCAAACAAATACAATTGCCATAAATAGCAGTGGTCGAGGTTATGAAAAAGTGAATAATACCATAATGGAACAAGAAGTACTCCTTACAAGAATATGCCCTGAAAACTTAGAATTACCCCTCCATTCAACTGAATCAGAACGTCTAGTGTACAAATGGCCATGCACGTCAATGTGTAACATTCCCAAACAATGTTTCAAATCTTTACACCAATTCCTCAATAAATATGTAAAAAGCAAAGACAAAATCAAAATTAAATTGCTGCAAAATATAGATACCTGTCCAGTGCGCAAGTACACAGGACTACAAGGACATTCATTGGCCTGCATTACAGGACCTACTTGTAAAACCACTTTCCATGATATCAAAAGGATATCAACACATCATTCAACTATAAGAAATCTAGTCTATAAACTGTACTATGCTAAAAGTCCTGCTTTAGCACTAGCAAAGTTAAATAACATCCTTCTACATGGTACAGCAAAAGACCTACTTGAAGAAATTCACTATATCCAGAAAAAATATTTTGGAAGTGAAAGCCATTTACAAAATGAAATAGCTTTAAACCAATTATGCAACAATTCTACACATGGCAACCTTTTGCTAAACACATACAAAAAAGAAATACTAAAATTTAAAAGTACATCAGCTGAAGTACCAAACCATGTATGTGTATGTTGCCGTAGAATTTTTTATAAAAGTAACACAAAAACTGTGGACCTATCATACAAAATAGAAGACAATGAAGATTCAAAATGGTTTGAATTAGCTCTCTACCTTCTAGCAGAAAACAAATATGAAATAACTGAGCCCTTAATACTTTGCAGTTATTGCACTACAAAACTTGACAACAACCAAACTCCTTCACGTTCTATCACAAATAATTTGGAATTATACCCAGTACCAAAACATCTACAACAACTTAATTTATATGAGAGCATCATAATTCAAACAGTACACCCATTTCAAGCAATAATACGCCTTCAACCAAAAACAGCAAAATTACCTCCCTCTGAATTGGTAAAAGGCATTCGTGGAAAAGTAGTTTATTTACCATTAAATCTAAAAGAAAATGTGCATACTCTAGGAGTGCAACGTCCAATGCAGCAATCTTTAATTATATTAGTAAATGGAGTACCTACAAAAGACAAAAAAATATGGCAACAGCTGGTAGATTTATATAAAGTTAGACAAGCCTTCCAATATCCTAAAGAGAATAATGAATATTACAAAGAAATTAATATTGAAGAAAACTTGAAAGATACAACTGAAATAATTCAAGAAACACAAGAAGCTGGTCAATTTGAGCTACTAGATCCTGTTACAATATCAAATACTTTAGACCATTATACAATTCATCCTTTGCACTGTAATGACACCGTACAAGATGTACTAGAAACTTACCAAATGCGTCAAACAAAAGGATCGCCAATCAATATATGGGAAAAAAGTATAGAAGCACATGCTTTTCCTCTACTCTTTCCTACTGGCAAAGGAGGAAGGTATGATGATAGACCTATTCAAATATCAGCTTCAGAATACCGCTCATTACGGATGTATTCTGAAGATCCCAGATTTAGACAAAATGTATTCCACCTACTCTTTGAAAGTGAACTAGCAACTTTATGTTACGGAGTTGCACACATATTAAAATCAGGATCACACTTTCAAAATATGACAGCTACACAATTATTAGAGAAAGTGCAACAAAAGGATGAGGTTTTACAATCAAATATTACAAATCTATTAGCAAATATGCATGGTACTAAAGAGTACTGGTTTCGACGTCATGGAGATGTACGTTGTATGATCAGAAACCTTGGCCCACCCACTTGGTTTGTTACATTAAGTTGTGCAGAATATGCATGGGAATATTTACATGATTTCCTACGCATATCAAATAAAAACAAAACAAACATAGATATTCTAACACCTGGAGAACTTTGTTCTTTGGATTCTGTTAATGTTTCAAGATATTTTCACCATCGCTTCATTGCTATGCTACATTTTATTTGTAATAAAACTGTTCCTCCCCTTGGAGAAGTGCAACACTTCTTTTGGAGAAAAGAATACCAAGCCAGAGGAGCACCACATATCCACATGCTTTTATGGATTAAAGATGCTCCTAAATTTGGTCAAGACAGTGATGCCACTGTTTTACAGTTTATTGAAAAATATGTCACTTGTGAAATTCCATCAGAAGCCACAAATAGTGATCTTCGTGCACAAATTTTACAATTTCAAAGACACAAATGTGGAAAATATTGTCGTCGCAAATACAAAAACAAAGGCAAATACTACACCAAATGCCGATTTGGTTTCCCTAGACCAGTTACAAATACAGGTCAAGTAAACAACCTCATGTCTTCAGTTAGACATAGTGTTAAAGGTAAGTCACCTAAAAATACATATTACATAAAAAGAAAAGAAGAAGAAAAATATATCAATGATTATAATGCAATCATTGCCCACTTATGGAATGCAAACATAGATGTGCAGTACATTGCAGACAATTCTACTGCAGTTGCACGATATGTCACAGCATACTTAACTAAAGCAGAAAAGACAGAGCTCCAAGACCTCTGGAATGACCTGTCATCAGATAAAACAGTATCTCAGAAATTATACAGCTTGGGCATGAAAATGCTCACCCATAGAGAATGTGGATCTTATGAAGCAGCTGATCGTTTAACTGATACTTCATTGTATGGTAAATCTGAAAATATAGTATGGCTAAGTCTTGGTCCAGCTAAATCTAGAAAAAGAGTTCTAAAATCATATGAAGATATAGAAACAATAGCCAAGCATGATCCCAACAGCCAAGACATTTTAAAAAACAATTTATTGGACACATACTACCCAAACAGAAGTAATACTTTGGAAAACGTGTCTATACCAAAAGCCCAAAACTACACATACAAAAATAATATGAAACCTGATGAAAAAAAAGGTAAATATAGAGTGACAGACTGTGAAGGCAGCTTAGTTAAACTCACTAAACCAAATTTAATTAATCATATCAAATTGTCATTGAAGACTCCTCAACATAAAGAAGTATATTACATGTCCCTGCTACAACTCTTCAAACCATGGAGAAAAGAAGAACAATTACTAGATAACTATGACTCATATGAGGATGCTTTCAAAGCAAATGAAAGCACTATAACTAATGTAAACTTTACACAGTACAAAACAATGTTGCACAATGAACAGCAACATGAAGAAGAACTCCAAGCCCAACTAGATAAGGATACTCCTGACAGTAGTCAACCTTCTGTAACAGGAAGCCAAGAACCACTGGGAGAGCCACTAATAACAAATGAGGCAGAATTAGCTATGATAGAAGTAGAAAACACCATGTGTCAGTATGAAGATAAGGAAGACTTAACTATACTACAATCAAAACTAAACAATGAGAAAAGTAGCATTTTTCAAGAAGTAACAAAACAAATTGCACATGGTGTAAAACATGAAAATAAAGAATGTTCCTGCCATAATTATAAACCTATACTACTGTACGTCAATGGTGAAGCTGGTTCTGGCAAAACATTCCTAATCAAAATCATTAGTAAGTTCCTTCAACAATTGACAAACAACAAACTGTCAGCTGTTGTCACTGCCCCCACAGGTTTAGCTGCCTACAACATAGGTGGTGTTACATTACACCGATTACTACTATTACCAGTAGAACACCAAAACAAATTAGACTATTACAAACTTTCTGCAGAAGCTGCAATGGAATTACGCAGAGTATTGAAACAAATTAAAATGCTGCTAATAGATGACATGAGCATGGTCTCCAACCTGATGTTAGCTTTGATTCACCTCAGATTACAAGAAGTACTCAAAACAGACTATGAAGAGCTCTTTGCAGGAAAACACATTATTGTTTTTGGAGATCTGCTTCCTTCAATTAACACCAGTAAAAGGTGAACCTATTTTTAAAACATTAGGGCACAAACTCTGCCGTAAAACTGTTGGCAGCATTGGAAATGTCAACCTTTGGCAACATTTCCAATACAGAGAATTATCAGAAAACATGCGCCAATCTGCAGATCTCACTTATGCCAACATTTTAAAAAGTTTGAGAGTTAGTATACTTTCTAAAGAAGCAGAAGCAACATTGAAAACCCGGCACATTAATGCACTTTATGGCGATAATGCATGTGCTACAGATGTTATGGAACAATTAGCCCACAAAAATGTCAATTGCATGGCCTTAATGCCAACTCTTGCAAGCTGTCTCAAATTCAATGAAATAATGTTAAGTAAAGAAATGCAACCAATAATGGAAATTAGCGCCACAGACAAACTAGATGTACATGGTATGACACTACCCATGTGTGACCAAGCCACAACAAGACTAAATAATTTAGAAAAATCAATCTCAAACACAGCAGGCTTAGAAAAGATGTTAAAATTATCCTTAAATTGCAGAGTAATGCTTAAACGTAACCTTGACGTGCACCAAGGACTAGTTAATGGAGCACTGGGTAAGTTGTTGGCTTTCAAACATACCCACGTGACAACAAAATTCAGTTTGTCAATATACTCTTTGACAAACTTTCAGAAGTAAAACGGATAAGACGCTCAACAGCTAGATTCCTTTTCTTCAAAGATATGTATGTACGCAGAGAACAATTTTCTCTAACTCTTGCATACGCAGTCACGATTAATAAATCACAAGGTCTTACCCTAGACAAAGCAATGATAGATATTGGTAACACAGTCTTTAAAGAAGGCATGAGCTATGTAGCACTATCAGGCTTACGTACACTTGACGGTCTATTTCTAATCAACTTTGATGCAAGTAAAGTAAACGCTGATATTCCTTGCATTTTAGAATATAATAGACTTCACTCCCCATCTAAACGCATATTCTGTTCCACAAAAACTAAAACGTTGTAAAAGAAAACTAAATCAAACAGAAATGCAACAGGACGTCACTGCAAATACTCCAAAGAGAGTAAAAGAAACTAATACTTCATCAAGTACCACAAACAAAAAAGAATCAATTAGAGAAAGTAAACCAGGTACTTCTTTAAAGAAGGAAGACAAACTCCAAAAAAAGCAGTTAGATACAGAACTACCTGGACCATTTAAATTCTCAAATATAGTTGGTGTAAGTTGCTATGCAAATGTAGCAATGTATATTCTATTTCAATTACCACCAATTGTTGACAACATTTACTTACACAGTACAGACCCATTGTGTTTGCAAATGTTAGTACTTCACAGAAATGCAGCAAACAATCCTGACAACACATATAGGGGGTAATTCATAGAATTCAGCGCACAAGTGGCGTACGCGGCTGGCGCACAGTGTGCGCGTGCGAATCCCTGCGCCAGCTGCGTGCGCTAAAATCCATTTCCGCGCACAGCGTATTCATGGATGCCAGCCACCAAAACCAGCCGTGGCGCACAGTGGTGCAGCGACCCTGCAGCAGCGCCAGTTACGCCCCCAAGGACGCCTCTCGTGCAGGGAAAAGCCATCAATATACCCAATCCAGCGCAAAGGGCTGCGCTAACCCTGTACCAGCACGGGAAGCGGGCTACGAGTATCACTGGGGTGCGCGGGAAGTACCTCACGCGATTGGGCCCGTGCGAGCAGGGTACGCGTATCTCAGGGGTGCGCGGGAAGTGCCACACGCGATTTCAGCAGGGTACGTGTATTTCGGGGTGCGGGGCAAATTTCACACGCGATTTCAGCAGGGTACGTGTATTTCAGGGGTGTGCGGGAAGTTCCACACGCGATTTCATCAGGGTACGTGTATTTCGGGGTGCGGGGGAAGTTTCACACGCAACATCAGCAGGGTACGTGTATTTCAGGGGTGCGCGGGAAGTTCCACGCGCGATTTCAGCAGGGTACGTGTATTTCGGGGTGCGTGGGAAGTTTCACACGCGATTTCAGCAGGGTACGTGTATTTCAGGGGTGCGCGGGAAATTCCACACGCGATTGGGCCCGTGCAAGCAGGGTACGCGTATCTCAGGGGTGCACGGGAAGTGCCACACGCGATTTCAGCAGGGTACGTGTATTTCAGTGGTGCGCTGGAAGTTCCACACGCGATTCCATCAGGGTACGTGTATTACAGGGGTGCGCGGGGAGCACCACACGTGAATTGCACATGTGGGTCCTCCCAGGTGTTCCCTCTACACCCTCCACGGCCCCTGCAGGTGGCTCACACCACAGGGGCCTACCCTGCACATGTCCTGCAGGCACCCCATCCACCATGGCCATGCCCCCCAGCCAACCCACATGTCAACTTGCACTACTGCCCACCAGCGCATGTCCCCCTGCACCCCCAGCCACCAGGGGCACCCTCCACCAGGATCCCACCCAGGTCCCCTATTACCCCCACACCCCAGCAGTGCAAGGGCAGCCTCCACCAGGCCCCCACTCATGTCTCCCACCACCCCCACCCCCCAGCACTGTGGTGCACCTGCCAGCAGGCCCCCACCCATGTCTCCCACCACCCCCACCCCCCAGCAGTGCAAGGGCACCCTCCACCAGGCCCCCACCCATGTCTCCCACCACCCCCACCCCCCAGCACTGTGGGGCACCTGCCAGCAGGCTCCCACCCATGTCTCCCACCCCCCACCCCCCAGCACTGTGGGGCACCTGCCAGCAGGCCCCCACCCATGTCAGCCACCCCCCCACCCTCCAGCACTGTGGGGCACCTGCTAGCAGGCCCCCACCCATGTCCAACTGATGTCCCCACCCCACCCCCACCCCCCAGCACTGTGGGGCACCTGCCAGCAGGCCCCCACCCATGTCCAACTCATGTTCCCAACCACCCCAACCCCCCAGCACTGTGGGGCACCTACCAGCAGGCCCCCACCCATGTCTCCCACCCCCCCACCCCCCAGCAGTGCAGGGTCACCCTCCACCAGGCCCCCACCCATGTCTCCCACCACCCCCACCCCCCAGCAGTGCGGGTCACCCTCCACCAGGCCCCCACCCATGTCTCCCACCACCCCCACCCCCCAGCAGTGCAGGGTCACCCTCCACCAGGCCCCCACCCATGTCTCCCACCACCCCCATCCCCCAGCAGTGCAGGGTCACCCTCCACCAGGCCCCCACCCATGTCTCCCACCACCCCCACCCCTCAGCAGTGCAGGGTCACCCTCCACCAGGCCCCCACCCATGTCTCCCACCACCCCCACCCCCCAGCAGTGCGGGTCACCCTCCACCAGGCCCCCACCCATGTCTCCCACCACCCCCACCCCCCAGCAGTGCAGGGCCACCCTCCACCAGGCCCCCACCCATGTCTCCCACCACCCCCACCCCCCAGCAGTGCAGGGTCACCCTCCACCAGGCCCCCACCCATGTCTCCCACCACACCCACCCCCCAGCAGTGCAGGGTCACCCTCCACCAGGCCCCCACCCATGTCTCCCACTACCCCCAGCCCCCAGCAGTGCAGGGTCACCCTCCACCAGGCCCCCACCCATGTCTCCCACCACCCCCACCCCCCAGCAGTGCAGGCGCACCCACCACCAGGCCCCCACCCATGTCTCCCAGCACCCCCACCCCCCAGCCACCAGGGGCAGCCTCCACGAGGCCCCCACCCATGTCTCCCTCCCCCCCACCCCCCAGCAGTGCAGGGGCAGCCTCCGCCAGGCCCCCACCCATGTCTCCCACCACCCCCACCCCCCAGCAGTGCAGGAGCACCCTCCACCAGGCCCCCACCCATGTCTCCCACCACCCCCACCCCCCAGCACTGTGGGGCACTTGCCAGCAGGCCCCCACCCATGTGCAACTCATGTTCCCCACCACCCCCACCCCCCAGCACTGTGGGGTACCTGCCAGCAGGCCCCCACCCATGTCCAACTCATGTCTCCCACCACCCCCACCCCCCAGCACTGTGGGGCACCTGCCAGCAGGCCCCCACCCATGTCCAACCCATGTCCCCACTCTCCCCCACCCCCCAGCACTGTGGGGCACCTGCCAGCAGGCCCCCACCCATGTCCAACTCATGTCCCCACCCCCCCCCAGCCCCCAGCACTGTGGGGCACCTGCCAGCAGGCCCCCACCCATGTCAAACTCATGTCCCCACCCCACCCCCACCCCCCAGCACTGTGGGGCACCTGCCAGCAGGCCCCCACCCATGTCCAACTCATGTTCCCCAGCCAACATGTCATCACAATCTAGATCCCTGGTCCCTATGGTCAGCCTCCAAATGCGAAACACCCACCCGAGTATTACATCCACCCACTCCTAATTGGCAATTACATGACAGAACACCAATTGCAAGTTCCGAAACAAACACATTTCCCTCACATACACCCAATGGGTGTCAGTGAATCTCAAAACCCATATCATGAAATGCATGAAACCAATGAGATGATACTACACATTGAAGTATGATAAAAAAATATGTATTAAAGCAAACATAAATAGAATCAAAAATAAAGAAACAGAAATGTGAATGTACACAAATTAAAAGAAGCATGTCCGTGAAAAAAAGCAAAACCAAAAATCATATTCCAAAGTAATGGTGTCCAAAGTCACTGTCCACAAAACAAAATCCAATGGGAAATAAAAAAGAAAGCCATTGCTCCATGGTTAAAATGTGAATGAAATACAATTCAACAGTGAACTATGTACGTGGGAACAAGCCAGGGTCCATTATCCCAACAAAAGAAAGGAAACCTATCTAACTACACTAACTAATAAAATAAACTATATACAAAAATGTGGCCAATGTCCAAAAGGTCCAAATTAAATTAAAAAAAAAAATGAAACCTAACACTACCTACATAACTATGTACAAGGGCAGCGGGCTAGTTTGACAGCTCACTTGTGGATGTCCCGGGCCAGGGCATCATCGAACTCCTGCTCAATGTCCCGGAGGCGGTCCTCCTCCATGGCCCAAGGGTCCGCAGGGCCGTCGACGTGTCCACCTCCAAACCCCTGCGGATTACCTCGAGGCACTCGGCCCGCCTCAGAGCCCTCCGCATGGAGTTCTCCGCCCTGACCATTGTGAGCCGTGCCTCTTCCGCCCGCTGCCGCTCCGCATCTATGGCATGGCCCAACCGCTGCCACACGGAAGACACTCTCTGTCCTGGGTCCTCCGGCCGATGCCTGCCCCTCCGATGTTGAAGGCCCCGAGCCTTCATGGCTCCCACCACGTTGCTGCTGCTGCTGTGTCTCTGCCCGTGCACTGCCTCCTGCTGCCTGCAAATCCTCCGCCGGCTGGGTTGCAGTCGTTGATGTGGCCACCCCTGCTGGACGTCCGACTCCCAACTGTGGCAGGGATGCCTCCTCCACCAGCCTGGCCGCACCGTCAGAGGCAGCTCCACAGGGCACCCAGGTGACTGATGGGTGGGAAGATGGTACGGAGGACGACTGGCGCGTAGGGGGTTCAGTTGAGGAGGGGGTCGTAGCAAGCCCCATCATACGGAGGAATCCGGCCTGGGTGACCTGTCCCAGCAGGCTGACGTGGTCAACGAGCCATTCGAGATGACGTGCAGTCTCCTCATGAAAAGACTGCAGGTCACCTCGCATAGCCTGTTGATGCAATGCCACACCACTCAGAACAGGCTCAACCCGGACCCGGATAGCCACGTCCGCAGGCAGAGGAAGGCCAGTTGACGTGAGCTCATCCCCTGCCTGAAAACGGGTCTGGACGTATGCATCCCTGCTGGTGCAAGATGATGCAGGGACAGGATTGCACACAGGCACCTCCGCGGCGGCCTGTGCTGCCTCCTGTCCCTGGTCCTGCACTGCACCACTAGCACCAGTGGGATCCCCACCTCCAGACCCCGTCTCTGTTGCTTGCACGGCCTCCTCCTCCACCAAACCCACCACCAACCTGGATGACACCGTGGCATCTTCCCCTGTTGGGCCCTGTGGGGTCCCAGCTGCCCCTTCTGCTGCTGAGGAGTCCAACTCCAACCTCCGCCTCTTGGACCTCCCCCCAGGCAGCTGCGGCCTGGGACACGGCACCGGACTCCTCACTCCCCGACGAGATGACAACATGGGAGGGGAGCCGGGCCTTGCGTCTCCGGCTGGCGGTGGGATCCCCGCCGCTGTGCTCCACAGCACCTTCTCCGCCCTTTTCATCAGTTGACGCTGCAGACAGGGAGAAATAAAACACAGGCATCAGGGCACTGTACAATGGACACATACACACATGACAGTTATACATGAGTGGCATTGGCAAACCTCAGACATGTCATCGCAATCCCCAACACACATGTCATTTCAACTCGCACACATGAGCCATACCACAACTGCCAGCACCATCCAAACACATACAACAGCATGAGCAGGCAAAGGTGAGCCCGACATCACATGCAACACAGGAAGTGCACCACACATGTACACACACCACCACACTTGCATGCATGTGTACACTTCTGCAAGTGTCGCAGTGTTCAGACGGGCATCCATGTCATATCTGCCGATCAGGCTTCCACATGCCGCTGTCACATGCATCCATGTTGCATCACTGTTGCACCCTTGTCAAATACACACACATGCACATGTACACAGTGCTGATACATGCAGATGAAAACAACATACATGCGTGACATCACAGACATGTCTACTTACATACACATTCATCCAAACATGTGTGCCCACACAACTGCATTTGGCATGCAAGCCTACACACACAAGCACCATCCATGTCTCACACATTCCAGCCCTCGCATGTGTTAGCCCCACGGCCCTGTACACCCCCACCCATACTCGACCCCATACAAACAGATGTGCAACCTGCACACTACTGAAAAATCACCACACGCACAGCTCACAATCAGGATGCATGTACACTTACCGCTCGACTCCAGACGGGTCTGCCTCTCAAAGACCTGGACGTGGGTGCTGGGGATATGCGTTCCAGGACCCTCATCTGTTCTTCCGACAAGTGGCCCCGGCGCCCCTTGGCATCCGCTGCCTTCAAGAGGCGCCGGGCCTTGTTGAGGGTCCTGGACCTGAAGTCCTCCCAGCGCTTCTTGACATGTTGGAAGTCGCGGACTGCCAACCCCTCCGCGTTGATGGCAGTCACGATGTCAGTCCAGATCCGAGTCCGTCCTTCCTTGTCGGCGCGGGAACTTCCGAAGAGGGCATCATACTGCCCCAGGACTTGCTCCACCAGGACACCAACTTCGGTGGCACTGAAGCTGGTGCCCCTCTGCCTCTCTGGCCGGGGGTTGTCAGTGGTCTCAGATGGTGTTTGCCCCGACATGACAACCCCAGAGGCAGGAGTGGGTGGGCAACTGGGTCCTGGGGCTGGGCTGTGGAGCGATGGAATCCCAGTCGGGAGTCTTCGGTTCCAGCAGGGGTGGTCACAGCAACAGCACCCCTGGCTGATGTGCAGGCAGCAAATGGCAGGGCACGTGGACAGCAGGCAGTCAGGCAGCAGCAGATGGCAGGTGGGAGCGTGCTCGGGGCTCTGGGGGGCAGTAGTTCGGCCTTCTGGGCAGGAGCGTGGTCTTCCGTGTGCTTACGCGTGGCCAGCTTGTTACGGAGTGATTTGGCACGTGAAAAATCTGCACGTCAGCGTGTAATTCGAGGAAAGGCCCTTAGCGCGTAAGCGCGTCTGCACGCATATGCATTTTCATTGGACAGAAGGCCCCTCAAGCGCAGGCGCCCCTGTGACGTGACGCGTACAGGCGTGCATGGGCATTTCAGTGCGCGTGAAAAACTGCACGTCCGCGTGTAATACGAGGAAAGGGCACATGCGCATAAGAGACGTGGCGCGCGCGTGCGTTTCCCTCAGCACGGGTTAAAGGTGAGCGGGCCCAGCAGTTCGCTGTACGTGCCTTTCGTGGAGACCGACGTGTGTTGCTGCTTCCTGTTGTTTCGCGCGCCATCACAACTTCACAGCTATCAAGGACGTATCTCTTCTTTTGGCGGGGGTATTGGCTATGCGTGTTTTTCTGCATCGCGCTAGTCAGGCGGTGAGTCGCACACGCTCTTTTTCCCACTGCGGGTGCCCCTGTGTATCGCACCCATTTTCAATGTCATAGTAGCCTGCGTGTCCCACGCGTATGCGTTTTTCGTGTTACTGGGTGCCACCGCTTACTGCGGGAGGTTGAATCCACGCACGTAGGCTGCAGGGTTGCGTGCACAGTTTTACTGCAGTTTTGGGGTGCCTGAGCGTTGTGTGACCCGTCACCACATCACCGGGGTCACATACAGCCTTGCAGGTGCAGGGGGGCTGCTAACATCTTGCTTCCGACCCCCTTCACCCCAATTGCCCAGGTCAATTGTGGTGTACACCTCCCATTGGCACCACTCCATCTGTGCCAGCACTACTACATCTGTGCCATGGTTGGGAGGGTACCAAAGGCGAGGGGCGCCTCAGCTGGGCGTCCTCCTCATGGCGGGCGTGGTCGGGGACGTGGCCGTGGTGACCAGGGAGTAGGGGCACTCCAGGGTGTCCAGGGCAGCCACAGAGGGGGAAGAGGCAGGGGTGCGCCACTTGAGCACAATGTTGTGCCATGTGTCGGTGCAGCCATGCCACCACCCCCTGTGGTTCCGGGGGATGCAGCTCCTGCATCTGGCACTGGCACCCGTATGACCCAGCAGTCCGTTCCATCGACTGCCACGGGCCCAAGGGTAGTGGTAGCTGCAGGTGCAGCTGTGGACACCGCCACCCAGGCTCAGGGTCTGCCAGCGCAGGCTGCGTTGGCACTTGAAGAGCCCTTGGTAGATCTCCAACAGGCCAGGGGGGAAACCATAGGGGCACGCCGGGCTGCTCAGACCAAGACACGTGTCCCTGGGGCAGTCATGTCATCTGCTGCCCCGAACAGCCGGGTGTTGGCAAGTGCAGGGGCAGATGCACCCAACAGCACCCCGGTTGTGAGTCTGCCAACCAGGACCGTTGCGGTCAATGACCCTGCCACAGCTGATGTTGCTGCGCAGGGTCCATTAGTGGGCACCCAGCTGCCACTGACACAAGTCAGGCCTTTGGTCATCCCTCCACCTGCCACTCCCTTGGCTCAATCCACCGAACCCACTGGCCATACTGGTCAGGGCGGCATTAGCCAGCCAGGGTCTGCGCCACAGTCCAAGAGGAGGAAGGTTGCACCTGCAGCACAGGCTGGGGCCCCACACACAGCCACGACCTCCTGCACGTCGAGCAAGAAGCCTTTCTGTAAGCAGGAACTGGACTTCCTCGTGGACTACGTGCAGGGCCACAGCCGTGACATGCTAGTGGGTGCCAATAGTCAGACTACGGCTGCCCAACGTGACACCCACTGGAAGCATGTTGCGGAACATGTCAGTTCATTCGGCCATGAGGTGCGCACGGCGCAGGAGTGCAAAAAGCGTTGGAATGACATCAAGCGCAGCACTAAGGCTAAGCGTGCCTCTAATTACAACTTGACTCTGGTGACTGGCGGTGGGCCTGCACCAGAGGAGGAAGAGCTCACTCCGCATGAGGCTCTCGTTGCGGAGTTCATACCACCTGAATTGGTCGAAGGAGTGGGAGAGATGCTGGACTTTGATGCCCAGTCCAGTGAGTGTAGATGCGTGTTTGTCTAGGACGTGTGTGTCTCACTTGTGGGATGTGTTGTGCATGATTGCTGCTACATGTGACGTGTACATGGTTCTGATGTGTAAGTAATGCAATGCTTCCGTCATGCATGTCTCCTCTGTCTGCATGCGGGACTCCATGTAGGCATGCTCCCTTGCCCCTCCTCCGCCACTCTGCACCCCAGTTCCACCTTTGCACTGGTCAGCTTCAATCTTGCCAATGTGTAGTTTCTTATTCATGTGTCCTGTGTAGATGCTAACTTCCAGCGTAGAATCTGCCAGACATATGCCGTGTGGTACAGCCTTAGTACTCGATGCAGGGTATCTCACTTGTACTGTGCATGGGTCAGATGACCTGCAGGGACAAGAGTGCCCGTTCATGCTCCATGTGCATTGCACGCATGCCCCTATGTGTCCTTCACTGGATGATCACTGTAATATGAGTCCTTCGTTACATACATTGCCTGCCATCTCATCAGCCTTCCCATGTCAACTGTGGCTCAGTCCTGCGTTGCACACATGTTTAGGCTCTGACAATCGGTGTGGCTCACAGGCCTCAGCCTGTTCAATGGCCAATGACTCTGTCCAACTCTTGTTGTGTCTTCTTCACACGTGGGCGGCCTCCGGAGTTTTCATCATGTGTCCTGCCTACTGTCCCAGCATCATTTGCAGTGTTGTCATTTGAATCACATTAAGCTGTTGATGCAAGTCAACACTGCCTGTGAATATACAGGTGTATGGTCAGCCTTTTGATACCATGCTAGGCATCCCTGCTTTGGTACTGGGGTGGAGGGGTGCTTGGCTTCTAGATATGGTACACATTGAATGCACAATGCACGTGATGTGTGAATTTGACATTGCACTGCCTTCACATTTCCTAGCACACACCATGGAGTGCTTGTACATGTAGGTAGTGAGTGGCGTACACATTTTCTGCACTGCATAGACCCACTTCCATGGAAACTGCCACCTTTCAACAGGTCTGATCACAGAAGCTATTCAAAGTAGACCCAGCATGCATGCCAGGTCATATGTTGTGTGTCACATGTCTGCCGGATGCCTTTGCTGTTGGTGTGTGTGTGTGTCGTGTGCTTCTGACATGTGTAGTGACCTTTTTTTCTCTCTATTTTTCAGGTGATGACGCAATGGAGGCGGAGGATGGTGTTGTCATGCCAGACACAGGGTTGGTAACACCACATCAAACCGGCACTAGTGGGGGTCGTGGGGTGGTAGGCCACGAAAACCCCCAAGTGCTGCAGTCCATCTTGTCTCTGGCTACCTATGAGTCCAGCCTTGATGACGACTCTGACATCCATGTTGAGTTGGTTGAGCATCAAGTCCATGTGTCAGGGGTGAGTGATTCTGATGTGGACACTCCTCTGTCTGCGACACCTGCACTGAGGGATCAGACAGTCTTGGTTCCTCCGCCCGTGGTGGATCGGGATGCAGGGTCACCCTCCACACCAGTCTGATGTGCCTGGGACATCACGTCAACGGGGGCATGTAGTCGTGCAGCCGCAGGCGGTGCCAACACAGCGAGGACCCCCGGTCCCTGGGTCCCGCAGGGGTCAAGCCCCGCAACGCGGTCGCCGCGCGCAACCGCTGTATACTGAGTGGGAGCAAGACATGAGTGCCAATTCCAAACGGCAGGGGGCAGCAATGGAGAACATCGCTGAGAGCATGGAGCGTGTGGCACGATCTGTGCTCCCCCCTGCTAGGCAGGTGCTTCTCCAGCAGCAGGCGGCACGGTCCACGGCCCGCTCGCTCAGGCTGGGCATGGCGGCCTCAGACAGGGCACGCCAGGCTGAAATGTAGTCTCTGCGTCAATCAATTGCTGCTCACACAGAGGCGCACATGGATGCCCTGAGGGAGGAGTATGCTTCCCTCTTATCCACTCTGGGTGTCCTTATGATGTCCCAGAGGCAGCAGGCAGAGGAGAGGTTTGCACAGCTTGAGCGTACCATCTCGGCTGAGCTACAGGCTTGCCAGGAGGTGCAGAGGTTGTCCAGCCAGGCCTTGCAGGAGGAACTCCATGTTACACGTGCTACCTTGCAAGAGGAAGCACGTGTATCACGTGAGGTTCTGCATGCAGACCTACGTCACATCGCCACACAGAACCAGGCTCACCCGTCCGGCAGACTTGCTGCCGACGAGGGGCAAGCTGCGGCTAGGCGTGGCAAGGCTACTGTGCCACATCCTCCTTTCCAGGATGAGCCAGACTCGGACGACCATCTATCTCCCACATAGGTCGGGCTGTGGAGGCGTTGAGCCCATGGAGGTTTTTTTTGGCTCAGCATCATCGCATGTGGATGTTGAGCAGCACCCTGTACCTCCCCCCCTCCTGGGTGCCTCCCCTCCCCCTGGTCGTATGTGGCCATTTTTGATTTTTCTTTTAGTTTAGTTAGTTAAGTTTCTGTTTGATAGTTAGTTTAAATAGGTAATGTAGGTTTTCCATTGTTAGTGTAATTAGTTAATAGTTGATTTAGTTTAAAATTGCTAGTCTATTGTGCTTTCATGTGACAGTGCGGTGCTTTGTGGCTTTTGAAGGCATCCACTGTCTGTTCCAGCTGGGCCCTTCATGGTTGTCTTGTGTATGTGTTTGCTGCTTGGGGTCCTTGACTCACATATGCCACTCCTGCCTCCCTTATCCATGGGCTCGCAAGGATGGTTCGGTGTTACAGAATATTACACAATGGCTTTGGACTGTCATATCTGTGGCATGTCTGGTGCTGTGTGACTTGTGTTGACACCCCTAGTGGGGATGATTTTGGTGTTATTGTCCACTGTTCAGCTTTTGCTAGATTGTGTGTTATGATTAATGTGTACATTGATTGCTATGCATTGTGTAGTATGTTTCATATCTTTCCTGTACACGTGCTTGTTGCAATTCATGCTGTAGATAGTGTTCTACACTTTGGATGTGAAAGACGGACTGATGGTGTGATTTGTGATGTGACTCTCTGACATGGTCAAGTAATGAGATGCCTGATGAGACACACACAGATGACTTTGAAGCATTAATCATGTGTTTCATGCCCTTTCTGCAGGGGGATGAGCCTCCAGAGCACCTTTGCCAGCAGACATGGCCCATTGGACGACGGACGACGGAATTCTGGACCCGTTTGTTGGTGCCCACATGCACATGTGTGCACAAGCAGAGGCACAGTGATTGCAGACCCACATCCTAGAACTGCTGACATGTTCCAAGGAACTCCAGGCAAGGTGAGCATCACAGGGGGGCCACGACACAGCAAAGCTTGCACCAGGCGAGTTGCACATGCAGGCTTAGTCACAGCACTGAGGGTGAGCTTAGACGAATATTGGTGTTGAAGCACACAATGCAGCTAAGATGTGTTTGTGGACTGATGGCTGTTGATAGTAGGGTTGTCTGGGACACATGCAGGGGCAGTGGCACATACCCTCCGTTACACCAAGGTCCATTGAGGCACTTGTATCAACCATGTAGCCTTCCGAGACATGGAAAGGGGCAGCTCACAGGGACATACAGCAAGGGACAGTGCATGTCTTTTCCATGTACTTTATGATAAATGCACTGCCAACTTTGTTTCGGTCATGGTGGTACGCAACTTGCTCTGTAGTCATGGCTTGCTATATGGGTCTGTCTGCTTACCCAGGGAAAATTGCATGTTGTGTGAATTGTGACACATTGGTGTTCCATTTGCCACGCACCCACCAGCGGCTGACTTACTGCATTGACTGTATATGACCTGTCACAGGGGTGATGTTATATATGGGTACGAAGCATCGACCCCAGATTGTCTGTTTGTAGAGTAGTTTGTTGCTATGGGGCATGTTTGGTGTTGTGTTTTTGTGTAATTGGGACGTACAGGTTGTTGACTGTGGCTCTCTTTGCAGCATTGCAGTGCTCCTGTAACTGGACCTGAGAGTGCGCAGGCAGGAGGCCAGCACTCAAAACCAGAGCTAAGTGTCTTGTTGTTTTTCTTTCGAACTGCTCTGCATAGGCTTGCTGGGGAGTGTACTAATGCATGGATGTATGTGTGGTTCAATTTGGTATGTTTTTTCTCCCTAATCACCCGTGATCCTATGCAATTTTGAACCCTGTACCCTCTACCCGGTGTTCCTGCTTCCCGTACCTATCCAAGCAACGTTCCCTGACCCTCTTTCCCCGCTGGGGTTGCGGATGCCTGTGTAAGCCCCGAACTTGCAGGCGCCAAAACCCTAGAGGGGGTGGTTGGTTCGTACCACTCCGGAGCCTGGACTACAGAAGGCCATGACAATGATGTCCAAGTTTGTTTGGATTGTGTATGTGTTCATGCAGGTAGTACATTTTCGTGCATTCCCTAGTTTCATGTGTCATTCCTCGTCCCCTCTCCTGCCACTCATTCCAGTCATCCAGTGTGTCAACACCTGTCCCGACTGCATATCCCTGAACCTCCTTCCCCACCAGGGTCTCAGGGGCCTGTGTGAGTTTGACCTTGCAGGCACCCGGGACATGGTGGGGGTGGTTGTTTTGTGACACTCCCGCGCCTGTACAGGGGACCCGTGACAGTAAACATCCGTTCATGGTGCATCATCTTATGTCATGTACCACACATGTTTCACATCCTGTCGTGACGTTGTTTTGCTGTGCTACCTTAGTTGTTGCATCATTGTGGTAGTACTTGGCCTTTGTGTGGTACTGCTACGTCAAGTCATCTACTAGAGGGTGTTCTGGTTCGTTTTTCTGGCTTGGATTTTGTGATTTTGGACATTGATTATGAGGGTGCAGGCACCTTTTTACACACAAGGTGGGAGATGGTGACGAATGGTAAAGGTGATCCTGTGTCCATGTGGAATTGAGGTTTGAAGGCTCCATGACCCAGGAGCAGTTGTTCAGTGGGTCATGGTCATTTGTGAGGGAGGGGGGGTTGTTGTTGATAGTTGCCTTGCCCTGAAATGTGATGGGAACTCTGACATTGTAATGGTGGTATCCTATGTACATGTTGTGTTATGCTGATCAATGCCTGTTCATGTGTTGTGTTTTCCTTTCAGGTGCGAGGGGATAGTTGTGGTTTGACATGCCGGGGTGTACACATGGTGAATGTTCACATGTGATATGTAGAGAACACTAATGGTCACTTGAGTGCACATGCATATGTGGAGTGCATGTCCTTGCAGAACCACACACTTGCACTCTGATGCACTACATGTACTCCCACCCTTGCATATCCACGTGTACACTGTTTGCCTTCTGGTGCCCACTGTGTCCCTGCAGCACTTGTTCTGTGACCGATTATGGATCCTGTACATGCCTAATTTGCTGTTTGATGTGGTCTGTCACTTAGATGTGATGCTCAGGGTGTGCATCACACATAATGGCTGTTCACTGTGCTGTGGGATGAGCAGTGTGTTGCAGGAGTAGGACACTGCACATATGAGCTGCAGTGTTGATTTTGCAATGCACAATGTGCATGTAGACAGGCATTCATTGTTATGTTACGTCTACGACTCTTGTAATGCATTTGGAAATGACTTATTTTGGGTGGGAGAGTTTGTTGGTCTGTCATTTCATCAGATTCCGGGTCAGGCATCATTGTCTGATGCCACTGTACATTTAGGACATGGCAATGTGTACCTTATCGTTACTGTGTTGGTGTATGGGTATTGCTTGCCATGTCATGTTGTGGTTTGGGAGGGTTTGAGTGACATGACAGTGATGGCCATGGCCTGTTTTGCAGGTGTGTGTGATGCACACCTTGCATCTCAGGGTCATCCGCTCCTCAGAGCAACTAGCTGGGGGTAGATTTCTCTCCGCGGCAGGGCCCTCCCCCTGGAACAGACTTCCTGCCTGACTTGAACTTGAGGGGAACCATCTCCCTCCAGTTCTGGAAGCACGTCAAAACCTTCCTCTTTGCTTCTGCTTTCTCTCTGCCGCTCCCTTGCAGAATTCTTCACTGGAACTGCACTGGAGCTGCAACTGGGCCACTCTCACCGACCTCTGTCCCTGGCCCAGCCACTCTCCACTTGCACTGCCTCCCTGGCAACCTCTGTACTGCGGTACTGTCTCTCTATCCCTACAGCCCACCCTTCCCAGCACTTGTCTGCACTTACCTTTGCAGTTGCCACCAGCCGACCTGTGTATTTTTTTTTGGGCTACTTCCCCTGTACTGGACTCCCCCCCCTTCCCCTTGCACTTTTCCCTTCCCCCTACCCCTGCACTTTCACGATCTCAATGACACCTGGCCTAGTAGTACCGTTGTCTGTCTTCCCTTGTTCCCCCCTCCCTGCCTCATCGCGCCTTGAAATACTTGTAAATGGGCCATATCATGTCATACGTCATATGTGTGCCTTTTGGTCACACAGGATAGCTTGTGTTTAAGTAGCTAGGGATGCAGACGATGTGGCACTTCCATGGCAACTATCTCAGGGTGGTAGGGTTGTGACAGTTGACTGTCTCTTTGTCATCATCGATTGTCACATGGTATGTGCCAGGCCTGTGTGCACTCCGCAGGGGTGGGAGTTTAGGTGAGAAATGCGGCCAAAAGCTGGGTCCGGGCTTCCTCGCCACGTGCCCTGTCCCCTCCCATGGGCAGTGCCTGTGCCTGTGGTTGGGGATGTGGGGGAACCACCATGTCCACCGGGACGCCCTGCCGTGTTGCAACATTGTGCAGGACACATGCTGCCACAATGATCCTGCACACTACTGGTGGTGCATAGAGTAGTTGCCCGCCAGAGCGGTCAAGGGAGCGGAAGCGTGACTTGAGCACTCCGAATGTGCGCTCCACACTGCCCCTGGTTGCAATATGGGCGGCGTTGTATCTTACCTGGGGTGGTGTGGTGGGGTTCCGGATTGGCGTCATCATGTGGTTGCTCAGAGGGTAGGCACTGTCCCCTGGGGAGGTGATAATAGTTGAGATTATTAGGGTTTGGATATTTGTCTGTGTGTGACTTGCATGCATGTGCAAGGGCATTCGTACTGACCTAGGAGCCATGTGTCGCCATGCTGCCCAGCTTCCAGGGCCCGGCTCAGGGCGGACATTCTGTATATGAAACTGTCATGGGTGGAGCCAGGGTAGTTTGCATAGACAGAGGTGATGAATCCCTTTGCATCGCATACCACCTGTACATTGATGGAATGCCAGTGCTTGCGGTTTCGGTAGATGTGCTCAGTGGCCCTAGGTGGACGTAGGACCACATGGGTGCAATCTATGGCACAGAGCACTTTGGGGAAGTGTGCCACCCTGAAAAAATCCAGGACAACAGCCTGCCTTTCTGCAGGTGTTCTGGCCATGTATATGTGCCTGCGGACTGAGGGGCGCGCTGTCATGATTGCCAGTACCTGGTGTAGGCAGCGTGACTGCGTGGCCTGTGAGACCCCCCCCCACTATGGCAGTGGTCCGCTGAAATGACCCAGTGGACAAAAAATGCAGGACATTGAGCAGCTTCTCCAAGGGGCTCAATGCTTGGGAGCAGAGGGTGGGGGATGTAAGGTCATCTTCCCACTCCCTGACCAGGTCTAGGATGATATGTGGTGGAAACCTATACCTGCCGTAGACCTGGTCGTCAGGCATCCCAAAAAGGCTTGTCCGTGGTGCGAAAATGCGTGCCCTGGCAATTCTCCTCCTCCTGCGGTGTCCCACGATCAGTGCAGCGACAAATGGGGCATTCATCGTAGCTGTATATACGCGTTTGTTGTTTGCGCGCACTTTTATGCTGTGCGCGGGGACGCTTCCGCCTGCCTTCGTGTGGGCGGATGCGTTGACGCGTGTGCACGTCTTTTGCCGTGCGCGGGTTTCCCGTATTCGGATAAGTGGTAAAACTGTACGTCCTAGTGTCATCGCGTGTGATCGGAGGGGAGTGAGCGTACACGCGATTGGCCTGGGTACGTGTGTTTCGGGGTGCGCGGGAAGTTCCACACGCGATTAGCCTGGGTACGTGTGTTCCGGGGTGCGCGGGAACTTTCACACGCGATTGGTGGAAATCCATGTGTGTTCTGTCATCACGTGCAATGAGGGAAACACCCGCGCGCGTCACGTCACAGACGCGCTCACGCGCTAAGGGCCTTTGGTCCAATGAAATCGCATATGCGTGCTGCCGTGCATACGCGCTAAGGGCCTTTCCTTGAATTACACGCTGACGTGCAGATTTTTCACGTGCCAAATCACTCCGTATCAAGCTGGCCACGCGTAAGCACACGGAAGACCACGCTCCTGCCCAGAAGGTCGAACTACTGCTCCCCAGAGCCCGAGCACGCTCCCACCTGCCATCTGCTGCTGCCTGACTGCCTGCTGCCCACGTGCCCTGCCATTTGCTGCCTGCACATCAGCCAGGGGTGCTGCTGCTGTGACCACCCCTGCTGGAACCGAAGACTCCGACTGGGATTCCATCGCTCCACAGCCCAGCCCCAGGACCCAGTTGCCCACCCACTCCTGCCTCTGGGGTTGTCATGTCGGGGCAAACACCATCTGAGACCACTGACAACCCCCGGCCAGAGAGGCAGAGGGGCACCAGCTTCAGTGCCACCGAAGTTGGTGTCCTGGTGGAGCAAGTCCTGGGGCAGTATGATGCCCTCTTCGGAAGTTCCCGCGCCGACAAGGAAGGACGGACTCAGATCTGGACTGACATCGTGACTGCCATCAACGCGGAGGGGGTGGCAGTCCGTGACTTCCAACATGTAAAGAAGCGCTGGGAGGACTTCAGGTCCAGGACCCTGAACAAGGCCCGGTGCCTATTGAAGGCAGCGGATGCCAAGGGGCGCCGGGGCCACTTGTCGGAAGAACAGATGAGGGTCCTGGAACGCATATCCCCAGCGCTCCACGTCCAGGTCCTTGAGAGGCAGACCCGTCTGGAGTCTAGCGGTAAGTGTACATGCATCCTGATTGTGAGCTGTGCGTGTGGTGATTTTTCAGTAGTGTGCAGGTTGCACATCTGTTTGTATGGGGTCGAGTATGGGTGGGGGTGTACAGGGCCGTGGGGCTAACACATGCGAGGGCTGGAATGTGTGAGACATGGATGGTGCTTGTGTGTGTAGGCTTGCATGCCAAATGCAGTTGTGTGGGCACACATGTTTGGATGAATGTGTATGTAAGTAGACATGTCTGTGATGTCACGCATGTATGTTGTTTTCATCTGCATGTATCAGCACTGTGTACATGTGCATGTGTGTGTATTTGACAAGGGTGCAACAGTGATGCAACATGGATGCATGTGACATCGGCATGTGAAAGCCTGATCGGCAGATGTGACATGGATGCCCGTCTGAACACTGCGACACTTGGCAGAGGTGTACACATGCATGCAAGTGTGGTGGTGTGTGTACATGTGTGGTGCACTTCCTGTGTTGCATGTGATGTCGGGCTCACCTTTGCCTGCTCATGCTGTTGTATGTGTATGGATGGTGCTGGCAGTTGTGGTATGGCTCATGTGTGCCAGTTGAAATTACATGTGTGTTGGGGATTGTGATGACATGTCTGAGGTTTGCCAATGCCACTCATATACAACTGTCATGTGTGTATATGTCCATTGTACAGTGTCCTGATGCCTGTGTTTTATTTCTCCCTGTCTGCAGCGTCAACTGATGAAGAGGGCAGAGAAGGTGCTGTGGAGCACAGCGGCGGGGAATCCACCGCCAGCCGGAGACGCAAGGCCCGGCTCCCCTCCCATGTTGTCATCTCGTCGGGGAGTGAGGAGTCCGGTGCCGCGTCCCAGGCCGCAGCTGCCGGGGGGAGGTCCAAGAGGCGGAGGTTGGAGTTGGACTCCTCGGCAGCAGAAGGGGCAGCTGGGACCCCACAGGGCCCAACAGGGGAAGATGCCACGGAGTCATCCAGGTTGGTGGTGGGTTTGGTGGAGGAGGAGGCCGTGCAAGCAACAGAGACGGGGTCTGCAGGTGGGGATCCCACTGGTGCTAGTGGTGCAGTGCAGGACCAGGGACAAGAGGCAGCACAGGCCTCCGCGGATGTGCCTGTGTGCAATCCTGTCCCTGATCCTGTCCCTGCATCATCTTGCACCAGCAGGGATGCCTACGTCCAGACCTGTTTTCAGGCAGGGGATGAGCTCACGTCAACTGGCCTTCCTCTGCCTGCGAACGTGGCTATCCGGGTCCGGGTTGAGCCTGTTCTGAGTGGTGTGGCGTTGCATCAACGGGCCATGCGAGGTGACCTGCAGTCTTTTCATGAGGAGACTGCACGTCATCTCGAATGGCTCGTTGACCACGTCAGCCTGCTGGGACAGGTCACCCCGGCCGGATTCCTCCGTATGATGGGGCTTGCTACGACCCTCTCCTCAACTGAACCATCTATGCGCCAGTCATCCTCCGTGCCATCTTCCCACCCATCAGTCACCTGGGTGCCCTGTGGAGCTGCCTCTGACGGTGCGGCCAGGCTGGTGGAGGAGGCATCCCTGCCACAGTCGGGAGTCGGACGTCCAGCAGGGGTGGCCACATCAATGACTGCACCCCAGCCGGCGGAGGATGTGCAGGCAGCAGGAGGCAGTGCACGGGCAGAGGCACAGCAGCAGCAGCAACATGGTGGGAGCCATGAAGGCTCGGGGCCTTCAACATCGGAGGGGCAGGCATCAGCCGGAGGGCAGGAGGACCCAGGACAGAGAGTGTCTTCCATGTGGCAGCGGTTGGGCCACGCCATAGATGCGGAGCGGCAGCGGGCGGAAGAGGCACGGCTCACAATGGTCAGGGCGGAGAACTCCATGCGGAAGGCCCTGAGGCGGGCCGAGTGCCTTGAGGCAATCCGCAGGGGTTTGGAGGTGGACACCTCGACGGCCCTGCGGACCCTCGGGGTAATGGAGGAGGACCGCCTACGGGACATTGAGCAGGAGTTCGATGATGCCCTGGCCCGGGACATCCACAAGTGAGCCGTCAAACTAGCCCGCTGCCCTTGTACATAGTTATGTAGATAGTGTTAGGTTTCATTTTTTTTTTATTTAATTTGGACCTTTCGGACATTGGCCACATTTTTGTATATAGTTTATTTTATTAGTTAGTGTAGTTAGATAGGTTTCCTTTCTTTTGTTGGGATAATGGACCCTGGCTTGTTCACATGTACATAGTTCACTGTTGGATTTTATTTTTCATTCACATTTTAACCATGGAGCAATGGCTTTCTTTTTTATTTCCCATTGGATTTTGTTTTGTGGACAGTGACTTTGGACACCATTACTTTGGAATATGATTTTTGGTTTTGCTTTTTTTCACGGACATGCTTCTTTTAATTTTTGTACATTCACATTTCTGTTTCTTTATTTTTGATTCTATTTATGTTTTCTTTAATACATATTTTTTTATCATACTTCAATGTGTAGTATCATCTCATTGGTTTCATGCATTTCATGATATGGGTTTTGAGATTCACTGACACCCATTGGGTGTATGTGAGGGAAATGTGTTTGTTTCGGAACTTGCAATTGGTTTTCTGTCATGTAATTGCCAATTATGAGTGGGTGGATGCAATACTCGGGTGGGTGTTTCGCATTTGGAGGCTGACCATAGGGACCAGGGATCTAGATTGTGATGACATGTTGGCTGGGGAACATGAGTTGGACATGGGTGGGGGCCTGCTGGCAGGTGCCCCACAGTGCTGGGGGGTGGGGGTGGTGGGAGACATGAGTTGGACATGGGTGGGGCCCTGCTGGCAGGTGCCCCACAGTGCTGGGGGGTGGGGGTGGTGGGAAACATGAGTTGGACATGGGTGGGGGCCTGCTGGCAGGTGCCCCACAGTGCTGGGGGATCGGGGTGGTGGAGACATGGGTGGGGGCCTGGTGGAGGGTGCCCCTGCACTGCTGGGGGATGGGGGTGGTGGGAAACATGGGTGGGGGCCTGGTGGAGGCTGCCCCTGCACTGCTGGGGGGTGGAGGGGGTGGTTCGACATGGGTGGGGGCCTGGTGGAGGGTGACCCTGCACTGCTGGGGGGTGGGGGTGGTGGGAGACATGGGTGGGGGCCTGGTGGAGGGTGACCCTGCACTGCTGGGGGGTGGGGGTGGTGGGTTGACATGGGTGGGGGCCTGGTGGAGGGTGACCCTGCACTGCTGGGGGGTGGGGGTGGTGGGAGACATGGGTGGGGCCTGGTGGAGGGTGACCCGCACTGCTGGGGGATGGGGGTGGTGGGAGACATGGGTGGGGGCCTGGTGGAGGGTGACCCTGCACTGCTGGGGGGTGGGGGTGGTGGGAGACATCGGTGGGGGCCTGCTGACAGGTGCCCCACAGTGCTGGGGGGTGGGGGGGTGGGAGACATGAGTGGGGGCCTGGTGGAGGCTGCCCCTGGTGGCTGGGGGTCTGGGGGTGCTGGGAGACATGGGTGGGGGCCTGGTGGAGGGTGACCCTGCACTGCTGGGGGGTGGGGGTGGTGGGAGACATGGGTGGGGGCCTGGTGGTGGGTGCCCCTGCACTTTTGGGGGGTGGGGTGCTGGGAGACATGGGTGGGGGCCTGGTGGAGGGTGACCCTGCACTGCTGGGGGGTGGGGGTGGTGGGAGACATCGGTGGGGGCCTGCTGACAGGTGCCCCACAGTGCTGGGGGGTGGGGGGGTGGGAGACATGAGTGGGGGCCTGGTGGAGGCTGCCCCTGGTGGCTGGGGGGTGGGGGTGCTGGGAGACATGGGTGGGGGCCTGATGGAGGATGACCCTGCATTGCTGGGGGGTGGGGGTGGTGGGAGACATGGGTGGGGGCCTGCTGGCAGGTGCCCCACAGTGCTGGGGGGTGGGGGGGTGGGAGACATGGGTGGGGGCCTGCTGGCAGGTGCCCCACACTGCTGGGGGGTGGGGGGTTGGGAGACATGAGTGGGGGCCTGGTGGAGGCTGCCCCTGGTGGCTGGGGGGTGGGGGTGCTGGGAGACATGGGTGGGGGCCTGGTGGATGGTGACCCTGCACTGCTGGGGGGTGGGGGTGGTGGGAGACATGGGTGGGGGCCTGCTGGCAGTTGCCCCACAGTGCTGGGGGTTGGGGGGTGGGAGACATGAGTGGGGGCCTGGTGGAGGATGCCCCTGGTGGCTGGGGGGTGGGGGTGCTGGGAGACATGGGTGGAGGCCTGGTGGAGGGTGACCCTGCACTGCTGGGGGGTGGGGGTGGTGGGAGACATGGGTGGGGGCCTGGTGGAGGGTGACCCGCACTGCTGGGGGGTGGGAGTGGTGGGAGACATGGGTGGGGACCTGGTGGAGGGTGACCCTGCACTGCTGGAGGGTGGGGGGGTGGGAGACATGGGTGGGGGCCTGCTGGCAGGTGCCCCACAGTGCTGGGGGGTGGGGGGGTGTGGACATGAGTTGGACATGGGTGGGGGCCTGCTGGCAGGTGCCCCACAGTGCTGGGGGTTGGGGGTGGTGGGAGACATGAGTTGGACATGGGTGGGGGCCTGCTGGCAGGTGCCCCACAGTGCTGAGGGGTGGGTATGGTGGGGAACATGAGTTGCACATGGGTGGGGGCCTGCTGGCAGGTGCCCCACAGTGATGGGGGGTGGGGGTGGTGGGAGACATGGGTGGGGGCCTGGTGGAGGGTGCCCCTGCACTGCTGGGGGGTGGGAGTGGTGGGAGACATGGGTGGGGGCCTGGTGGAGGCTGCCCCTGCACTTCTGGGGGGTGGGGGGGTGGGAGACATGGGTGGGGGCCTGGTGGAGGCTGCCCCTGGTGGCTGGGGGGTGGGGGTGGTGGGAGACATGAGTGGGGGCCTGGTGGAGGCTGCCCCTGGTGGCTGGGGGGTGGGGGTGCTGGGAGACATTGGTGGGGGCCTGGTGGAGGGTGACCCTGCACTGCTGTGGGGTGGGGTTGGTGGGAGACATGGGTGGGGGCCTGGTGGAGGGTGCCCCTGCACTGCTGGAGGGTGGGGGTGGTGGGAGACATGGGTTGGGGCCTGGTGGAGGCTGCCCCTGCACTGCTGGGGGGTGGTGGGGGTGGGAGACATGGGTGGGGGCCTGGTGGAGGGTGACCCTGCACTGCTGGGGGGTGGGGGTGCTGGGAGACATGGGTGGGGGCCTGGTGGTGGGTGCCCCTGCACTGCTGGGGGGTGGGGGTGGTGGGAGACAAGGGTGTGGGCCTGGTGGAGGCTGCCCCTGCACTGCTGGGGGGTGGGGGGGTGTTTGACATGGGTGGGGGCCTGGTGGAGGCTGCCCCTGGTGGCTGGGGGGGTGGTGGGAGACATTAGTGGGGGCCTGGTGGAGGCTGCCCCTGGTGGCTGGGGGGTGGGGGTGCTGGGAGACATGGGTAGGGGCCTGGAGGAGGGTGACCCTGCACTGCTGGGTTGTGGGGTTGGTGGGAGACATGGGTGGGGGCCTGGTGGAGGGTGCCCCTGCACTGCTGGGGGGTGGGGGTGGTGGGAGACATGGGTGGGGGCCTGTTGGAGGCTGCCCCTGCACTGCTGGGGGGTGGTGGGGGTGGGAGACATGGGTGGGGGCCTGGTGGAGGGTGACCCTGCACTGCTGGGGGGTGGGGGTGCTGGGAGACATGGTTGGGGGCCTGGTGGTGGGTGCCCCTGCACTGCTGGGGGGTGGGGGGGTGTGGACATGAGTTGGACATGGGTGGGGGCCTGCTGGCAGGTGCCCCACAGTGCTGGGGGGTGGGGGTGGTGGGAGACATGAGTTGGACATGGGTGGGGGCCTGCTGGCAGGTGCCCCACAGTGCTGGGGGGTGGGGGTGGTGGGGAACATCAGTTGCACATGGGTGGGGGCCTGCTGGCAGGTGCCCCACAGTGATGGGGGGTGGGGGTGGTGGGAGACATGGGTGGGGGCCTGGTGGAGGGTGCCCCTGCACTGCTGGGGGGTGGGGGTGGTGGGAGACATGAGTGGGGGCCTGGTGGAGGCTGCCCCTGGTGGCTGGGGGGTGGGGGTGGTGGGAGACATGAGTGGGGGCCTGGTGGAGGCTGCCCCTGGTGGCTGGGGGGTGGGGGTGCTGGGAGACATTGGTGGGGGCCTGGTGGAGGGTGACCCTGCACTGCTGTGGGGTGGGGTTGGTGGGAGACATGGGTGGGGGCCTGGTGGAGGGTGCCCCTGCACTGCTGGAGGGTGGGGGTGGTGGGAGACATGGGTGGGGGCCTGGTGGAGGCTGCCCCTGCACTGCTGGGGGGTGGTGGGGGTGGGAGACATGGGTGGGGGCCTGGTGGAGGGTGACCCTGCACTGCTGGGGGGTGGGGGTGCTGGGAGACATGGGTGGGGGCCTGGTGGTGGGTGCCCCTGCACTGCTGGGGGGTGGGGGTGGTGGGAGACATGGGTGGGGGCCTGGTGGAGGCTGCCCCTGCACTGCTCGGGGGTGGGGGGGTGTTTGACATGGGTGGGGGCCTGGTGGAGGCTGCCCCTGGTGGCTGGGGGGGTGGTGGGAGACATTAGTGGGGGCCTGGTGGAGGCTGCCCCTGGTGGCTGGGGGGTGGGGGTGCTGGGAGACATGGGTAGGGGCCTGGTGGAGGGTGACCCTGCACTGCTGGGTTGTGGGGTTGGTGGGAGACATGGGTGGGGGCCTGGTGGAGGGTGCCCCTGCACTGCTGGGGGGTGGGGGTGGTGGGAGACATGGGTGGGGGCCTGTTGGAGGCTGCCCCTGCACT
Organism: Ambystoma mexicanum; assembly: GCF_040938575.1. Classification (NCBI taxonomy): domain Eukaryota; kingdom Metazoa; phylum Chordata; class Amphibia; order Caudata; family Ambystomatidae; genus Ambystoma; species Ambystoma mexicanum. Next base: position 497,280,417 of record NC_090932.1, read on the forward strand.
GCTGGGGGGTGGTGGGGGTGGGAGACATGGGTGGGGGCCTGGTGGAGGGTGACCCTGCACTGCTGGGGGGTGGGGGTGCTGGGAGACATGGTTGGGGGCCTGGTGGTGGGTGCCCCTGCACTGCTGGGGGGTGGGGGTGGTGGGAGACATGGGTGGGGGACTGGTGGAGGCTGCCCCTGGTGGCTGGGGGGTGGGGGTGGTGGGAGACATGGGTGGGGGCCTGGTGGAGGGTGCCCCTGGTGGCTGGGGGTGCAGGGGGACATGCGTTGGTGGGCAGTAGTGCAAGTTGACATGTGGGTTGGCTGGGGAGCATGGCCATGGTGGATGGGGTGCCTGCAGGACATGTGCAGGGTAGGCCCCTGTGGTGTGAGCCACCTGCAGGGGCCGTGGAGGGTGTAGAGGGAACACCTGGGAGGACCCACACGTGCAATTCACGTGTGGTGCTCCCCGCGCACCCGTGTAATACACATACCCTGATGAGATCGCGTGTGGAACTTCCCGCGCACCCCCGAAATACACGTGCCCTGCTCAATCGCATGTGTAACTTCCCGTGCACCCCCGGAATACACGTACCCCGCTCAATCGCGTGTGTAACTTCCCGCGCACCCCCGAAATACACGTACCCCGCTCAATCGCGTGTGTAACTTCCCACGCACCCCCGAAATACACGTGCCCCGCTCGCACAGGCCCAATTGCTGTATGTTGCCACTTTTGTAATGCGCAGGGACTCTACCGCCTGCCTTCGTATGGCGGACGTGTTTCGGCTTGTGCGTGTCTTTGGCTGTGCGTGGCTTTGCCCTATTCGATTCCATGAATACGTGTGGTTCGAGTGCGTGTGGGCGTTCAGTCTGCTTCCCTGCAGTACATCCCCAGTTACGCCCTTATTTTCGTGCGTTGTTCCCCATTCCGCGCGTTATGACCCGTGTCCCGCCCACTTTTTTGTGTATGCGCCGAGGTTGTGCGCTTTCACTGTGCGCGTCGCGCACGCCTTTCGGGATGTTGCAGTGACTTGTGCACCATGCACTGGTTTGGCGCACATCCCGAGGTAAACACGCGCAGGGACTTCCATGAATCGCACGCATGCATGTGCGCCTGTTTTTTTGCGCTTGCGCCTGCTTGCGCCTGCTTGCGCCTGCTTGCGCCAAGATTTTCGGCGCACGTTTGTTCCATGAATCGGCCTGATAGTGTTTTTGGAATAAGACGACAATTGGACTACTGTGCTGGAATTGTGAAATTCACTATAAACTCACAGGAAGATCCACAAGAATTTCTAATGTACTTACTACAAGTACTGGAAAACAAAATCATACCTATAAATGAAATCTTTCAGATTTCATAAATGTGGAAACATACATGCACTCTCTGCAACAATGTGACACAAGAAGAAATCCCCAATGAACGCTTCATACATATATCAATACCAAATTGTGAATCCATTCCATTTCAGCAACTTGTACAAAATGCAAACCATGGTACATTATGCTCTACCTGCAATTCAGATAATCGCTCCACGTTAGTAATACAAACACATAGTAAATACGTAATACTAATGCTTCTACGTTACAATGCAGATGGTACCAAAAACAACTGCAAGCTGACTGGATTCACACATGGTCAAATATCACTTGGTAAGAAAACCTTCACAACAATAGGTATAATCTACCACGCAGGAGCCACAACCAATTCAGGGCACTACACTGCATATATAAAAAAGAAATGTGGATGGTTTGAATGTAATGATAGTGCCATTACTCTAAAGCAGAGATTACCAGCAAATCTTACAAACGCTTATTTGATGTTCTTAAAACCAAAATTTGATAAATAAACTGTATTTAAACCTTTAAATAAATTTGAGTTAAAAAAATATAAACTGTTAGAATACTCCAAAAGCTATCTAACTGCTCAAAGATTCTACAACAACTAATCAGATAAATGAATACCACTAAATTAGACCAAAAAATACACAGTTAGAATACGCCAATTGGTATCTAACTGTCCCAAAATTATAAATTTGTGTTAAAATGATATAAACTGTTAGAATACTCCAAAAGCTATCTAACAGCTCAAAGATTCTACAACAACTAATCAGATAAATGAATACCACTAAATTAGGCCAAAAAATACACAGTTAGAATACGCCAATTGGTATCTAACTGTCCCAAAATTTAACAATATCCAAATAGATAAATCAAAACCACTAAAATATATCAAAAAAATAGACAGTTAAAATACGCCAATTGGTATTTAACTGCTCCAAAATTTTATAATATCAAAACAAATGAAGAATCTGTTACTGCTCCAAAAAAAATACAACAAAGCAAAGTATAAAGCATTAGCCATAAACAACAAGTGAACACTGAAAACAAACAAACAAATAAACTGTAGCATAACAGAAAAAGGTTTTTTTTTAATCCAACATGGATTTCTCCCACAGACCCAATGATTTTAGCAACACATACAGAAACTGAGCAAATTGCACAGTACTCTGATTTGTACTCTACTAAATATGAGGGTCGAAAAAAAATAAAAGTATATTGCTTATACAATGTAATAAGTCATTACAAAATACTAATACTAACATGCTGTTTTCTTTTATCACAGAAATGAAGAAGAAAAACATGGACTCCCATTACTAGACCAAACAGTAAGTATACAATAATAAGGACAACCATAGCAGCATATCACATCCATAGTATCTAATACCTTTGTTCCTTATACATTTGTTTTTCACCCAAAGTTATAAGCAAATATGAATGTGATATGCTGCGGTGGTTGTTGCCAGGGCATAGAGTCTTGGGTGCATGGCCAAATGGCCATGCACCCAAGACTCTATGCCCTGGCAACAACCACTGCAGCATATCACATCCATAGAGTCAAACATTTCAACTATGATCTATGGGAAACTTTTAATGTCCGCGAACAATGTGAGTGTTCTTAGAACACTTTGAACTTGCCAGCGAACAATACGGACACCATTTTCAGGACACCCCCTACGAACATTTCAGAACAATGCGATAGTTCTTAGAACACTTTCAACTTAACAACGAACAATACGGACAGCGTCCTAAGGACACCCCCTACGAACATTCCAGGACACCGGGGGTGTTCTTAGAAGCGTCTTCAGAACACCACCATCTTGTTTATTTGCAAACATTTCAGGACACCGCGAGTGTTCTTAGGACACATTCAACTTGACAAAGAACAATACGGACAGCGTCCTCAGGACACCCCCTACGAACACTCCCCGGACACCGGGAGTGTTCTTAGAAGCGTCTTCAGAACACCACCATCTTGTTTATTTGCGAACATTTCAGGACACCGCGAGTGTTCTTAGGACACATTCAACTTGACAAAGAACAATACGGACAGCGTCTTCAGGACACACCCTACGAACACTCCCCGGACACGCGAGTGTTCTTAGAAGCGTCTTCAGAACACCCCCATTTTGTTTATTTGCGAACATTTCAGGACACCGCAAGTGTTCTTAGGACACATTCAACTTGACAGAGAACAATACGGACAGCGTCCTCAGGACACCCCCTACGAACACTCCCCGGACAACGCGAGTGTTCTTAGAAGCGTCTTCAGAACACCACCATCTTGTTTATTTGCAAACATTTCAGTACACCGCGAGTGTTCTTAGGATACATTCAACTTGACAGAGAACAATACGGACAGCGTCCTCAGGACACCCCCTACGAACACTCCCCGGACACCGTGAGTGTTCTTAGAAGCGTCTTCAGAACACCCCCATTTTGTTTATTTGCGAACATTTCAGGACACCGAGAGTGTTCTTAGGACACATTCAACTTGACAGAGAACAATACGGACAGCGTCCTCAGGACACCACCTACGAACACTCCCCGGACACCACGAGTGTTCTTAGAAGCGTCTTCAGAACACCCCCATTTTGTTTATTTGCAAACATTTCAGGACACCGCGAGTGTTCTTAGAACACATTCAACTTGACAGAGAACAATACGGACAGCTTCCTCAGGACACCCCCTACAAACATTTCAGGACACCGGGAGTGTTCTCAAAAACGTCTTCAGAACACCCCCATTTTGTTTATTTGCGAACATTTCAGGACACCGCGCGTGTTCTTAGAACACATTCAACTTGACAGAGAACAATACGGACAGCGTCCTCAGGACACCCCCTACGAACACTCCCCGGACACCGCGAGTGTTCTTAGAACAGTTTCACTTTGCTTACGTACAAAACGGACACATATTGAGTCCTTAGAACACCCCCTAGTCAGTTTATTTAGAACATTTCAGAACACCCGTGATGGCCGCAGAACACAAAAAGAACGTCTAACACATAAAAAACACAACTTTCATCCTATCTCATACACTCCCACCCTCCCCAAACACTCCTACACACCAACACACTCTACAAAATACACATTTTGAACAAAGTTTTACCGCGCTGTCCGGGGACGTCCGCGAATCCAAGATGGCGGGCGCTACCGAAAAATCTGACGCGCTTCACGCTCCACGCCGTCCAATCAGCGAACACGTTGCATGTCCGCGAACATCACGCAAGACGATTGGCCAATCAGGACACTGTCCGCGGAGCGAACAGGGAAGTGTGTCCGCGAACCGAACACAGATATCACTAATTTTTTATTACCTACTTTTTGGTCATTTTAAAAAAAACTACTGGACGGATTTTCACCAAATTTGCAAAAGCACGCTTTCGGAACCAAGCCGCTGCTCCTGGTCCAAATTTGGTGGAAATCCGTCCAGCGGTTTGGGCTGTAGGCGCGAGCAAATCATTTTTCCCATTGACTCTATGGAGAGTGAGTATAATGTATACAAATATGAGCATATAGAGGGAAGGTAGAGTAATAAAAATAAAACTATGAGAAAGTGCTGATAACCATAATGATTATCTTCATGCACAGAAAGGATTGCTCTCTTTCAAGCCTGTATCTTCCGCTATGTATATGTTTCATATGAGGTGACTGGACCCTAAGTCTACAAATATAGTACCTTTTAAATTTTTACTTCCTGACTGTTACTGAAGAAAACCATGTGGCTTCGATATGTCAGTAAAGGATAAAAATGGAGAGCCAGCCATGTGATGTCATCAGTGATGTCATCAATGACATTTGTGAAGTCATCTTTGATGTCCTGGGTGTTAGTGTTAGCAGTGCACGGTGGCGCGAGTTATGGTTGCTTATGTTACCATAACTGCCGAATTTCAGGGGTTTTTCGGTTTTACTTTCAGCCATAACGTCCCTTTAACAAAGTTTTTTCACTGAATTTCATAGGTTTGTAGTAGCGCAACTTAACCATAACGTCCCTTTAACAAAGTTTTTTTTACTGAATTTGATAGGTTTTTAGTAGCGCAACTTAACCATAACGTCCTTTTAACAAAGTTTTTTCATTGAATTTCATAGGTTTTTAGTAGCACAACTTAACCATAATATCCCTGACTTCATATACATGTAACATAGAACATACTAACCCCCTCGTAGTGATTTTCATGTCCGTGGACTACCGCCATTTTCACGCTGACACATCGAAAATCTGAGCGTGGTGAATGTAAATTTAAATGGTGTGCCCCATTTTCCCTTTGAAGTTGGCTCTGAAAAGAGCCGTTTTTTTTTTTTTACAGTTGCTTGACAGACACCTGTTATTTTGTATTTTTTTTCTTGTTTTTTTTCTTACTTTACTCCTAAAATCTTCACATAACCTTCTGCAAAGCAACCCTTACATTCCAAAATAGAAAGGCATTTCCCGTAAAAGATAAAGAAATGCCATCTTCTTTAAAATTAACAGCATTACTGGCATCAATATTCTCATTGTTACAGAAAAACATACCAGCTCTAAGCATGAAGGCACACATGCATCGGTTGATGACACACCTAGCAATATTTTGCTGAGGACAAAAAACTGAACTATTGTCCCATATTGCCCTAGGTAGTAATCCAGAAAAAATTACTTTTGCATTTGGAAGGATCTTCATTACTGCTTGAACCAAGTGTTCCAAATCAGCCAACAAAGTAGGGGCACTGACGTTGCCCAAAGGGAAAGCACCATAGTGCAAAACTACCACATGCGGACTGTTCATCGTGGCCATATCCTCACAAACTTGTACAATTCCCTGTACATTGCAATCAGGCACACTGCTCCACACCACCTCCACTCCTTTCACATCAAAGTTCTTTGCAACATGCCTGCATTCAGCGTACTGCTGTAAACCATGCACAAACATATCTCCGAGCACCAACACCCTGACTTTCTCCACTTCTGCCATCTTCACCACACACAGTCTCTTTCAACACAAATCCACAACCTCGACATCTGATTGGCTGATCCGTACAGTCTTATTTCCATGTTGGATTTCCTGGAAAAACCAGGATGTAGCACGCCCTGTCCACGAACAGCCGCGGTGTCCGCGGTCGGCATCCACTTTACTCTCTGTGCCATTCCCTCATTGCATACAGCTAAGCAATCACACAATACGAATAACGTCCTCAGAACAACCCCATTTTGTGAATTTTCGAACATTTCAGGACAATTATTATTTCATTATTCAACATATTAACATTACAAATATTATACTTTCATCTTGTACTCTGCACACAATGCTATGTTTCTCCATTAGTAGCTCAGTATACTAGATAGAATCCCATAATACAATGCTATTTATATCAATGCATCGTTCAAAGCACTAATAATGGTATGATATTTATTGCAATATCCTTGACACTTTTTTCGCAACATTATAATAAAAATCCCTAGTACACAAATTCCATGAAAAGTACATACACACGTGATGTCATCAATGACATTTGCGATGTCATCTTTGATGTCCTGGGTGTTAGTCTTAGCAGTGCACGGTGGTGGCGCCAGTTATTTTTCAAAGCTTACCATAACTTGCGATTTTCAGGGGTCTTTCGGACGGAACTTAGAACCATAACGTCCTTTAAACAAACTTTTTTTAATATCACGCAAACAATATACAAACATGGCGTGCAAAAACCAACTTCTACAGATGGCTTTACACAGAATGTTGCAAAGTAAGAATTTATGCTCGTTCACAGTGAAGGTCAGCTGCTTCCACAACTTCTACAGATGGCTTTACACAGAATGTTGCAAAGTAAGAATTTATGCTCGTTTACAGTGAAGGTCAGCTGCTTCCATTTTTTTTCTCGGGCCCCGGAGAGGCTCACGAAGTGGACTATAAGGTTGTGTTGTGTTTTGTCCTTGACAGACAGAGATTGTGATGAAAGACTTCTCTTGAAGGAGTGTTGCTAAAACGTAAGAGAAGATAAAGATGAAATTTCTGAAACGAAACCACTTTTATATATTATATCACTATGCGAAAGATCGTTGGCACACGCGGAGTCGTATTTTGGGACTGCACCACTCGTAGACAATGGAAATTGCAATTGTACTGTAAGTAACCCTTTAGATTACTTTATACCAGATATAATTACAATAGCGTAGCATTAAAGACCGCTCAAGTTGAACTTGTTCTTTGTAAGTGGCATAATGTTTTCTACCGTGCACTATCACCGCCGAATTGATCCCCTGTCGTTTAGAGGGCTCTGAAAAAGGCAGACGACACAGGGTGGGTTAATAGAAATAATTTAACCGGTCTATAGGCGGTCAAGCGCTCTACTCGCTGTGCCACTTTGAATCCCGGCAAGGCCAAACTCAGCCTTTCATCATTCCGTGGTCGATAAATGAGCACACCACACCGTGGTTAATAATAAGCACCGCTTAGATACCTCACGGTTCTTAGCGCTTTATGAATGGGAAAATATTATTATTTTATTATTAACATACTCTGTTGCACTATCTTCGATAGCAAATAGTTTCACGCCCTAATAAATAAAATGATGATTTTTAATGAAGATCGGCTGGTGAGACTAATTTATGTTTTTTAAAACAGGTATGTGGCTCCATTTTGCCTATGTCACGATTTACAGACTCCAGCGGATGGGGTCTTCAACTGCCAGGTGCAGGTCCAAATATGCAACTTCTTGACCCTCACCATTTTATGGGACAATCGCCAAGGACCAATATGCCCTTACGCAGTACTAGCGGCTACAAACAACATACCAACCAATAGGGTGGTCTAATGGCTCGTTGTTGGAGCAACCTTCCGATTATCAGAGCGACCATTTACTGCTTTCTCATAAACCAACAGCCTATCTACCCCAAAGGAACAACGAGTGGCTCCAAATAAACTTTTGCTGATCGACAGCAGAGATAATAGCAAATCGTTGAATATTCACTAAACATTTCATGTGAAATAAATGTACTTTACCAAATGTACAATCCTGCTGTTTACTTTTAAACCACAGTTTCATATTCCGAATTGTGGCGCACTGAGTTGTAAGCTGATCTAACAGCCTCTGTACCGCAAAGGAACATCGTGTGCCTCAACATGAACTTTTGCGGATCGACAACAAAGACAAATGCAAATTGCTGAATATTCTCTAAACATTTGATGTCAAATAAATGTACTTTACAACATTTACAATCTTGCTGTTTGCTTTTAAATCACAGTTTCATATTCCGAATTGTGGCGCGCTGTGTTGTGACATAATGTGTGTTGTCTTCCGGGTTCTGTGTAAAGTCGCGTAGTACTGGAGACGACTGGGCGCGTTTGATTACACACCCTGTAACGTCCGGAGAGAGGCAGGGAATATGAATGCTTTGATAATATCAGGCTTAGGGGCGGGAGATATGATTTAGTGTTGCAAAAGCAAGTCAGCCAGGTCAATAGCGCCAGTCATAGGATTATAACATAATGTCGGCGCACACCAGCCGGATTTATCGTTTCTTTAGTGGACAAAAAGTCGGTTGATGCCCCTAGGAAATTGTACTATTAGCGGACAAAAGGAGTGGTCTTAAAACACTTTCACCCTGACAACAAACAATACAAACAACGTTCTCAGAACACCCCCATTTTGTGTAATTGCAACCATTTCGGGACACTGCGAGTGTTCTTAGAACATATTCAACTAGACAGATTACAATACGGACAGTGTCCTGAGGACACCCCCAGTTTGTGTATTTACGAACAATTAAGTACACCGCGAGTGTTCATAGCTCATTTTTACCTTCCTTGCGAACAAAAATGACACATACTCCGTCCTCTAAACACCCCACCATTTAGTTTATTTACAAAATGTCAGAACAGCCGTGTTCTCTGCGGACAAATAGAAAGCAACAAAAACGTCTAGCACATAAAAAAACAAAACATTGAACCTATCTCATACTCCCCCACCCTCCCCACACACTATTACACACCAACACACGGCACTAAATACAATTTTTTATCCACGTTTCACCGCGCTGTACGCGGTCGACTGCGAATACAAGATGGGGGGCGCCACAGAAAATCTGACACGCTCCACGCCCCTCGCCGTCCAATCAGCGAACACGTCGCATGTCCGCGGACATGACGCAAGGCCATGGGCCAATCGGGGTGCTGTCCGCGGAGCGAACAGGGAAGTCCGTCCGCGAAGCGAACACAGATATCACTAATTTTTTTGCCTTACATTTTGGTCATTTTTAAAAAAACTACTGGACAGATTTACACCAAATTTACAAAAGCACGCTTTTGGGACCAGGCCGCCGCTCCTGCCGCAAATTTGGTGTAAATCCGTCCAGCGGTTCGGGCTGTAGCATTGCGCAAAGTTTTCCCCCCCTGGACGAATCCTCACCAAACTTTGCAAAAAAATTCAGAGTGACCCAACTACTTTTTTTGCAAAGTTTGGTGAGGATCCGTCCAGGGAGAGCGAAGTTATAAGCCGCCCAAAAAGTGCTCTTCCTATGGAAACAGCAACTTAACCATAACTACATGGCCACTACAAAGCCTTTGAAAGGGCTCACATTGCAGAGTTCCAAAGAAGCTGTTTTCTTGCCGTTTAAATGCAAAGTAAATCGGTTAGTTTTTGAGTAGTGAAACTGATGTCAGTTTGTTTTCTTGCAGGAAAAGAGTGTGAACATAAGGATCTATCCTTTAAAGCGCAGTTTCAGCGTGGGGAGCATCTTTTTTTCATATTTTTGTGTTTGTCCTGATGAAGGCCTTAATCAAATTGTGAGGTGGTGGATTCAAAACCATTGCAAGAAAGACCAAAAAACTTGTGTGTCGACATTGTTCTTGTTTATGTAGACACAGTGCATTGAGGTCGAGAATGTGGGTCTGAGACGAAGCACGTGACAGAAAAACGATGGTGTCACAGTGAAGCTAGTTATATTGGGCCATATGCAATTACCAATTGGTCACTTATCATTTCAAATGATGGATGAAGAATTGAATTTAAAGGCTAGTCGTCTAGTTCTGTATTTTATAACACTGTTTTGTGTATTATTTGCACATATGAGTCACTATTTTGCTAACCCCCAACACGTGCATCTGTGTTACCTCTATTAACCCAGAGTGTATGTGAGATTGCTCTCTGATTTATGGAGATAATTCTCTTTTTAATTATTTTTTGATACCAATAAAAATAATCTCTGAAGCACGGAATTTAGTGTTTCCTTTTTCTGCAGGTCTGAGATACAGCGAGTACAGTGAGATGATGCATGACTGAAGGGTAAATGCAGACGGTTGGAATCTTTTGAAATTAAAGTGTCTACCATAGGAGGGTTTTTTAATAGACTTTTTCATCCCGGTAGAGGGAGACATTAGTTCGGTCCCAACCTTTTTTAGGTAGGCACAATAATGTATCCAATGAAAAAAATGAGCCAGAGTGAAAGCCATCAAAAATAGTAAACCATGAGAAAGAACATCCACCAATAATGCTGTTATGTTAAAAAAAGCATACAAACTACTGTGCCAGAAAGAATAAATGGTGCACTATTTCCAAATAAGTGTTGTAGTGGTACTGAGTAGTTGAATACATTCATACAGAATAGTGAAATAATAATCCACCTCCCAATGTTTGACAAAAAAACGTCCACAGAAAATCAATCCTCAGAATAATGTGCAGTAAAATTAAGTACGCAAAGGAATTTGCAGAAAAATATTCCCATCTAAGTATTTGCAAAATACATCACAAAAGGCCATTCCCATTAGCCTTAAGACATCCACAGTAAACCAGAGAGAATGTTCAATGAAAGCCATAAATGATTTGATTTGGTCTGCTGAAGAGAGCTTAGTGAGATGGTTAGGCCTTAGAGCAGATGGTGACATGTTTTTACATCTTTATGTATTTTCGTCTACGCATTTTAATTTACTGTATTTGCATGGATGTTGCACATTTTCATGGAACATGCAAAAAGTGTGGATTCTAAAAAATAAAGTGGTGGCGTGGTAACATTTGCTTCGCCCCTGTTTTTTTTTTTAAAGACACAAATGCACCGATACAAATGCAGTCGATCAACAGTGGTTTCTAAGGAGATCTACTAGATATCCCTGCCATAGAAGGGACAAAAGCTAAGAAAAAGTTACTCACTCTAGTGACTTCTGTTCTCCTAGTTCATAGTCTCCTTTCCTCTATACTTATAGGAGTTCGTCCTTGGCGATGGGACCAGAGCTTTTTTGTACAGCCAAAAAAGAAAATGTCACTACATTTTCATTTCACAGTGAGGTGCAGAAATGTGGACATGGAGAGCACCCGCTGACCCCACCTGTTAGCAAAACCTGCCAATCCTTTGAACCATTTAGCGGGCTCACGAAACAAAACACATCATATTAAGGGAATGGAGAGTAGGGTGCCTGGAAGAAAGGTGCCTATGGGCTAGGAGTGAAGAAGTCACAACGGTGATCAACATTTTCTTACTCCAATGCCTCCTCCACTTTACTCCATACATTAAGTAGAAATAACCACACCGGGAGGAGGTTAACCTGCTCTTAATCAAAAGGATTTTGTAAAACTGCTTGACCAAACCTGGCATCCTCTCTGGAAGCTGAGTCCATGCAGTAATGCTTGCAAGAAGGCTGAAGGAGAGGCCCATGTAGCTGTTCTGATGGTAACATCCCACAGGATGTTCCTTTGTTAAGCCACAGCCGCAGACTTGGTTCGAACCGCAAGGCATGCAGGCCCATAAGAGGCTGCTTTGAAGTGTGTAAGCCTCTACAATATGAGCTACAATCCATCAGGCTATTGTTGATTTAGAAGCCTGGGATGTGGATCATGTCAATCAAATGTTATGAAAAGTCTATCATATTTTCAGAAAGATTAAGAGCGATCACATTAAAACTTTAGAGCTCTTCTATCATCCGAACAAGGAAGTGTTCTTCCTCCTCCGACTTATGGGAAGGGAAAAAATTAGGAATGACAACCTCTTGGTTGATTTGAAATGGTAAAACCACTTTTGGAATAAAGGTCCAATGTGCCCAGAGGGCAATCATGTTTTCGTGAAACACAGTGTACGGTTCTGAAGCAGACAACTCTTGAATCTTGCAAACTCTTCTAGCCAATGCAATAGCAACTAACAACATATTCTTCCAAATCACTAACTTAATATCTGCAGAAGCCATGGGCTTGGAAGGCTAATGAGCAAGGGCAGCTAAAACCACATTCAAGTCCCAAGAAAGGTGGGGTTTACAGTAAACCATCTAAATGTGTTTTGATTACCATATTAAAAGTGGAGGAAGACATGTGGTGAGAGCTTAAGTAAGCACTGATGGCTGATAAATCATTTCTACAAGAATCCACATTCACCCTGGACTCTGCTAAGCTAGAAATGAATGAAAGTATATAATCTAGAGACGAGGTTTCAGGCTCACAACCATGTCATGGAATCTATCACCGGAAACAATACAATTCACTCTTGTATTGGATGTCCATAAATGCATTCCTTGCTGCTTGCCTGATTGTTAGATTTTCTTTAGACAGAACACGCTCCCCATAGAGTAGGACATATGGAACCATGCTGATATGGTCATCGATAGAGGGGAGGGATGGAGGACTATTCCCTGCTGCTGGATGAGAAGATCCAGAAATACTGGAAGGAGAAGAACGCCCTCTTGCTTGAGTCTCAGAAAATCTGAGTACCAAATCCTTGTTAGCCAGTTTGGTCCTATTAGCATCAGAGAGCAATAATGGGATATCCAAAGCATCACCAGTATCTTCATTATCAGAGGAACTGGGGAAAACATATGTAAGCTTTTGTAGATCCATGATATCTGTAGACCGTCGCCCATTGAATCGGGACCCTGGCTTATTAGGGAAACATAAAGGCTGCATTTGTGATTGTGAGGAGTCTCAACGAGGTCTATTTCTGTTGGCCGCCAGATCTGAAAAATATTGAACACTGCAGATTCGTTTAGCTCCCATTTGTGAATCACTTGTGAGAGGCGGCTGTGTCTGTCTGCTTCCACGTTTAGCTCCCATGCTAGAAGAATAGCTTAAAGTGCTATCTGATCTTAAATTGCCCATTCTCAGATTTGGGTAGCCAGTTGACACAGAGGAGGCGATCTTGTCCACCCTTGCTTGTTCAAATACACCATGGCAGTCATGCTCTATTTTTATGAGCACTGAAGATCTTTAGATCACTGGGAGAGATGACTTCAATGCCTTGAATATCAGAAGATGAAGTGACTCCTGAGCTTGTTGAAATCATTCTGCCCAGATTAGCGAGTCACCTAGGCATGGCCAAGCATGTAACCCTTGATGACCTAATTGTACTCCATCCAGAGCCAACTGTATTGTAAAAACACAAATTGAATGACATAACTTTGTACTGAAAGATGTGGCCTGCCAGAGAAAATCTCAAATCTCTATTGTGCTGTTGCAATATGTATATGTAATGTGACAAGTCTATGGATGTCGTCCCTTCTCCCGTAGGAGGAACACCTTTCTCATGGTGCCAGAGGGGTGCATCCATAGTACAATAGTCCCCCTGGTGGTGGTACACAGGGGGAAGATCACATGGGGGAGGAAGCCCTTTATGGTAATATGGTCGACCATTCCCTGAGAACGTGACATACTTCTGGCTTGTTAAATCCTCCCTCTTTGCAAAATTTAAAACCACCATCCATTCATTCCACCCAGTGCTAATATCTTGTATTATAAAGTAAACCAACCTAACACAATGAACACAACTAACGCAAAAGATGAGCAAACTTGCCTTCCACACATTGGTAATGCAAGCACTGGAAAGAAGAAGATGGGTAGGAGTATGCGGATTACTGCAGAGAACCATTGGGAGTGGTGTAGTTTTGGCTATAGATCTGATTGGACCAAAACAATACAAAATAGAGGAAGGAAACCAGGTGAGAGAGATCCATCCTCCTAAAATGAACCGGCAGGTACACCAGTGCGAGTAACACTGAACGGGAGATGAGAACTCTGTGCACAGAGGGAAAATAACTGTGTGTATTCCAGGACATGAAGACTATGCAGTTCACTGCCAGAACAACCCTCTAGGCATCCCAGCATCATGGGAGCTGACACACAGAGAAGAGGCATCCTGAGACAGACTCGGAAGTCAGCAAAGCCGCGACAGAGGAGTCAAGGCCCCAAAACGCTACCGTGAACTCACATTGATAGCCTACTGCCCGGGAGAGGCGAATCAAGCACAAACATACGCAGGCAGGGCGAGAGGGCTAAGAGGTCGGGAAAGTCAGGGACCATACATGAAGAAAGAATAAGAGGGTCTGGGATTCTGAGAGCAATCGAAACAGATAAGCAATAACACCTATGCTTGGCAGCAGAGTAAACCAAGCTGTGGTGATAACGAATTGTGAGTCTGTGACCCGCACCGATATGAGAATCAGAGAATAAGAGGGTCTGGGGCCCAGAGAGAAAATGAGACAGGAAAGAAGGAAACATATGCTTGGCAGGAGAGTAAATCATGCTATACGACAACACATTGCGAGTCTGGGACCTGCACCGATATGAGAGCCAGAGAATAAGAGTGTCTGGGACCCTTCCAGAAAAAGAGACAGTAAAGAAGGAAACATATGCTTGGCAGGAGAGTAAACCAAGCTATTTCAACAGTGCATTGCAAGTCTGGAGCCCACACCCATATGAGGGACAGACAATAAGACTGTCTGGGACCCTGGGAGAAACAGAGATAGATCAGAAGAAAACATACGCTCGGTAGGAGAGTACATCAAGCTGGTGTAACTCAGCATTACGAGTCTGGGACTTGCACCCATATGAAAATCTAAGAACACAGTGAAGTTCCTTCAAGTAGGTACAGGGTCTGGGATCCAAGGAGATAACAAAAGGAAGGAACTCACACAAGGGAGGGGGCAAGCTCCTAAAATAGAACCCATAAGCATTGGATTAATACATTGTGGAAAAGGAACATTTATTTTGTTGTTTTGACCACCCGAGACAATGGGAACTTTTCTGTTCACAAGAACTGCCATTACCACTTTTAAGTCCTGAAAAGAACATCTTTGCACGTTAGATTTAAGTTACTAGTGTTAGGGTCAAAAGCAGTTTTTTTTGGGCCAATACAGTGATTGGCTATGTGTTTGACAACCTGATGTTTTCAATAAATGTCTTTAATGTAGGGAAAACCCTCTTAGCTTTTGGGATAGAGAGGCTATTTTTCCACCTCTTTGATTGGTTAATACAAGTTTATAACCAAAACTATGTTACCTTTCTGTCCAAGCTTTACTTCTGCACCCTTACAGTAAGTATGCATCCTTCCGATGCACTCTGTGCACTATGAGAGAGGGGATGGAAACAGTTTAGAGACACTGAGGGACTGATTAGAGAAACAACCATGGATCAAATTCCATCCCAAATTTCCTGACAAGCGCTGTCTATTCAACTGCCAGTCAAAGGTGCCAGCAGGGCTGACAGAGCACAGCATTGCACAAAGTTAGCGTGAAGTCTTGAGACTGCACTCAGCCTGCCAACCAACATATTAAGTAAGGTGACATGAGCACCCAGGATCTCCATCTCACTGTCAGCCTTTTTCTCTAAACCTAAAGTGTATGCCTTCCATAGACCTTAGCACTCGGCTTATGGCTAACAAGACTGATCCCTCTTCATCTGCCAATTCAAGGTAATTGCTGCACACAGTGCACAGTGTACCTGTTTGAGAAATAGACAGCATGAAATAGAACGAGAAGGAAAGATACAAAGAGAAAAAGACAATGAAAGAGAAACTGAAAGAGAGAGAGATACACAATGGAAAGGAATGAAGAGAAATAGTAGCGCCTGAATAGAGCAGGGGTAGGATTACGGGGTGGAGACCAGGCTGATTCAACTTGTTCAGTCTTTTCAAGTTTGATACAACTACCAATGTTTTGTTATGCCCCCTCATGCCATGCTAGACCATGCTATGCCTTGCAATATGTGACTTGATTGCTTGTGCCCCTTGCTAACCTGCTTACCAGTATTACTTTCTACTGTACTTCACCTAGGTCCCCAGCACAGTCTTCCTTTGTATGTTTGCTCTGTGTCACACTGTAATTTTGACCTTCAGATGTTCTGTTTTGTAGTGTCCAACTGTGACCTTCTCTTCATGCCTAATGCAAGTTTTGCCCTATTGTGTTTTGCCTTCTGGTGCCCAAAGTCATTTAAGGGACTGTCTCCTAAATATCACAACTTGATCTCTTAGCATGCTCAGTTGTTTGTAAATACCCTACCTGGACACTTCCCTGTTTTGAATGTACTCCGAAATACCCTGTGCAACAAGTCTCACCCACTGTCTACTTAGTACCCACAGATGCATGATTCTTAATTGATCCCTCCTCCCTATATTTAGGCATTATTAAAGGACCATTTGAACTGGGGAACTCTACCCAGCCCTTTAGGATGAGACAGCAATACTTAGAGATGGATGGAGATGCAGAATATACTCAAACGTCAATAATCAAACTGACTCAGGAAGTCGGCAAAGTGCGACTGTTTTGATATCAATTATCTAAAACAGGGAGTTAGAACGAACATCAACACGTGTGTGCGATCTTCACACTCTATGCCACACATAAAAAAGCAGGTTATGTACTAAAGAATTTACATCATTGTCGTCAATCATACGTTGCAAACTAAAAGAACTTATTTGCAATGATGATGGGTTTACAGGGAACATCTAGGTATATATTCCATACTTGTCAGGGAAGGTGATTTGGCCTCTAACATCAGGTGGGGCAACTAAGCCCTCCGCTAGTGCAGATTTCTATGAACATCATCAAAGACACGACATCCCATTGGTTATACAAACTATAGGGCTCTCTATTACGTGCCCCTCTATAATTAGTTGGCACCTTTGTACCCCTCTGTAATATTCCACCTACGCAAGCAGCACGCAGGCTGGCACACAGGTGCTGGTGTGCTGGTCATAACCATAGCTTCCCACCAATTTAGCCTTGTCATCCATCATCACACTTGCTTTCTACTAGTCAATTAACGTTTTGAACTCGGCCTTGGAGATGTTCTCTGTGCTGGAGAATACAAGGGAGTTTAGCATACTCTGTCATCTTGGTTTTGATTAAGCTCATCATAGTCTCTATTTTCATCTGTCCACATGATTGTAGACCATGTTTTCAAGTATTACTTCATTTAAAATATTATTATTTGATGAACCTCTGACATCTTCAACGTTCTCGCCCCTCATTTAAGAGAGAAGGTTTGTTCTTTTCACACGTTCTGTAATTGTTTGTACGCACATCCAGGCCCATGGTGGCCTTGACTGCTTGCTGTTGATCCAACCAAGCCTTTCTTTGATTCACCTCCATGGTTAAGTTTTCGATTTCTAACTGCGACACACTAAAAAAGTCTTTCTGCTCACGGACTGCAGCTCTGCTAAAGTGTGTTTTGGAATCATCCATAGTCCTTAGATTACCTATGTATATATGTTGCTGTCTCGCTGTAATCTATTCTCTGCATAGTCAGCCTTTAAGAATACTTTGTCTATGTCCGTTACTGCTTGTGTACAACTGTAAAATGACTTGATAGCTTCTTTATTTATTTATTTCTGTAGCATGAATATCTTCATTTCGAGCCCGAAATGTTGATCATCTTTAACACCTCCTCCTTATACCTATAGAATGTCTACATTTTCTTGTCTCTGTATCTCTTCTGAGTGTGTCAGCTCTACTCTTCATGATGTCACCAGTCTTCTTTTTTTCTCAGTTTTCACACTTCTTCCAGGATTTCATTCAAATGGCCATCATATTGGCGTGTATGCATGTATGGCTTTCCCAATGGGAATCTTACTTCCAGGAATCTCTTTGATACAGGTATTCTTACTGGTAATGCACATGTCTCACACTCTGGCACCCAACATATAGGCAGCATGGGGGAGGAGCTTTGTATGGGGGTACTTGGCTCCACCCCTACACATTAATTGCACTCTGTCCACTGCCAGGGATACCAGATCACTCTAGGGCACCTCAGTACATCTCACAACTACTGTCCCTGAAGTATACCAATACTTAGGTATGGCCATAGGCAAACTAGGTGGATGCTTCAAGTTGCCCAACAGTCCTTCCGCTAACCTCTGCGATGAATCCTATGGAGTCATCAGTAATTCCCTGACAATGATCTCCTCCCATGTGGCCATGGGATGGAAGTTGCACCTGATCCGTACCCTGGGGGTGGTATCATGATGGAGGATCACGTGGGAGGAGGTGGCTGTTGGGGAAAGGTGGTGACCCATCAGGAGCAACACATTGACCTTCCCTTCACAGGGAAGAAGACTGTATGGCTTGTTGTCACTATAGAGATCCTTCCCATTGTAAACCCCTAAAACCTCTTCTTTGAAATCACTCTAGGAAAAACATTATTCATACCTCATACACACATAACACTCCTTTACCATCTCCTGTCTTTAATTGTTCTCTGAACAAAAGTTCTGAACACTATCACAAAATGAAGTCACAGAGATTCTATGAACTCCAACACCCAGAAAGCCTCAAGTACTGAGACGAGGATGAAGGAGTTAAAGCTGATCAAAAGAAACACAAAGTTAAACATGCAGACTAGTTGTTTTGGCGAGGTCCAATTAAGTGGGATATATAAAAATGGTGTCTGCTTTCAAAACAGGAGAGCCGGAGAAGATGGAAGTAGATCCGGAGTTGAGAGAAGCAGAGTCGAAGCAGACAGCAATAGGGAGAAGGACTGTGCTGGGCAAAGCAGGTACTTCCGCTCTGCAAGCATTATATAACTGTATCGAATAGATAACCAGTTTCTTAGCTGCCCCAACTCTTGACACTGGGCCAGACAATCCTTCTCAAATCTTCCTTCATCGTCAGCTGTCTTTCCCTACTGCACCACACTTTCATGCTTTCTGCAACAGAGGTTTTAGTATGCTAAAATGTGACATGGAAATTGCAGATTCTATACACATATATATAACGGTGGTACTGCCTGCAGTGTATTCATTACGTATAGCCAGCCTTCATGGTTACTTAGTCTAGTTTCAGCATCTGTACATTTATAAAACGGCTTGCATTTTCTTCAATGCTCTCCGCATGTGCAATCTTCATTCCGCACAATAAATCTTACTCGATTCTTTACTTCGCCATCAACTTCTATTTGGTCTATTAACCTTCTTCCTTGACATCTCTTCTTGGTGCTTCATCTCAGCTTCATGTGATGTCACCTACTTTTGTCTTCACTGCTTCACACTTCTTCAGGAACCTCCTTTAAGAGACTGTCTTTTCTCCGCGGGTACATCATATTAGGGCTTTCTCAAAGGATACCTTGTTTCGAGAATTCTTCACGGTATAGGTACCATAATTGGCATTGTGCATGTTGCAACTTCCAGCTTCCAACATATAGGCAAAAAAGGGACAGATCTTCTGGTAGAGGCATTTGGCTCCTCCTCTACACTACATTACCAACAGTATTTTTGGTGCAACACTGCCATGGAAGTGATTTAAAGTGCAATTGATGTACAGTGTGGCGTTTGGAAAGAAGGAGCATGAAAGATATTGCCCTATTTTAAAACTATTATTTTGAGCAGTTCCTTTGAGTTGAGTTCAACTGCCAGCTCCGCCCCATCCTCCAAACAGCACCCCCTTGTGCGATCCCTCTTTACATTTTTTCCATTTCCACCACTGAGTACAGGCCAGACCAGAGGCACTTAAAATGAACACAAGAGCCATCATGCAGTCAGGCTAATGGTATGTTTTGTATGGGCTTTACATGTCGCAAAGGAAGGCAGAACCCCTTTAGCCCTGTGGATACAGAGGGAGGGGGACATGGATGAACATGTGTACCAAACCTCAGGGGTAAAGCGAGGGTGCACAAGAGTTAGATCACAGTCAAAAAATACAAACTATAGTGATAGCACTCACGTCATGCCGGATTCCTCCCGCTTCTAAGTGCTTTGACAATAGGTGATGTTATTAACAGTTAATGCTACTCAGTTTTACAACCGCCTCAGGTGCTGGTATTCAAACCTGAATCCTACAGGGTGAAAAGAGATGTGTGGGTCTGATAACTCGCTATGCTGCTTTGGGAGTTTCTGAAAAAAGGCAGATGCACACTTTCTTACAATCCCTGAAATTAGGTTTGTGCCATGCATGTGAGCTGCGGCTAAAACACGTGCCAACAATCTGAACCCACCTGTAATAAATATGCTGCGATGGACATGAGCGTAACCTTTGCCCACTACAGTATTTATTTGGTTTTTCCTGCTTTGTAATGCACCATCAACAGTACAAGGCTGCTTTGTGGCTCCCAAAGAGGAATGAAGGGGCGAAGACAAAGGGAGGAAGATATAAAAAGTTCATTCACAGCTCTTGGAGCTCCCGCTGTCACTCTGCTACAGGGGTCTGCAACCTGCGGTTCTTGAGATGTTATGGACTACAACTCCCATGATCCCTCACTATTGATGCTGCTGAATAGGGCTGGTGGGATCTGTAGTCCAAAAACATCTAGGTTGCCAAAGGTTGCAGGTCCTTGTGTGTGCTCGGATGGAAAGACCGCATTAACAGGGCTTGCATTTGTACCCGGAAGAGCAGAACGTGAAGGCGCCCATCAAGCATAGTGGTGGACCCTTTTCCTCCCTTGCAATGGATTCATATTGGATTTTTTTCAATGCCATAATTGATACCTTTTTGCCTAGAATGGCCTTGCTGTAGCGCCTGTCAGGAGACCACAATAGCTTCTAGACACTGATCACCTGCGAGATTGTGCCTCATATTTGAATCTGTAGAGATTGGCCAGTAATGTCCTGGGCAAATGTTATTCAACTTTTATGTGGGTCTATATGACTTGCTTATTGAAGGTTTCTTTTGTAAATTCAAATACCCTTAATATGACTTCATTTGGGTAGTGTTATGTTACCTACACTTATAAAGCGCACGGTTGCCCGAAGGCATCATGGCGCTGATGAGGATGCTACCGGGCAGGAAGAACAAAAGTGGGCAGGGAGCTAAAAAAGAGTTGTTTTCAGGGCTTTCCTGAAAGCCAGGTGGTTAGAGGTAGACTTGAGTGGCGGTGGGAGGGTGTTCCACAACCTGGCCGCAGCGATGGAAAAAGCTCTGCCACCCAGTCTTTACCGGCTGTACCTAGGAACCACCAAAAGGTTGGTGGTCGAGGAGCGAAGATTGCGTTCCGGGATATGTCGGACAAATTTGGTTTGAAGAAACTCCGCTCCTAGGCCCTGGATTGCCCGGTGGACAATACACAGTGATTTGAATTTAACTCGCTGAGCCACTGGGAGCCAGTGAAGTTGGCGAAGCACTGGCAAAATATGTGCTCCATATGGAGAGCCTGTGGCCAGTCTAGCTGCCAGGTTTTGCATGCATTGGAGACGCTGGAGGAGGCCCACCGGCTGAGCGAGATACAGGGAGTTACAATAGTCCAATCGTGAAAGGACTAGTGCGGCCAACACAGGAGGGCGCATGGCTTCTGGGATCATAGGGAGGACCTTCTTAAGTACCCTAATCTGGTGGTGGGCGGATTGGCAGACCGCTGAAACCTGATTTGACATGGACAGGGAGGTGGAGAGAATGACCCCTAGGTTCTTAACTTTGTCCGCCGGACAGGGCAGGGGGCCCAGAGAGGTAGGCCAGAAAGCAGAGGTCCATATTGCTGGGCTAGGAGAGCAACCCACCAACATCACCTCTGTTTTGTCGTCATTAAGCTTGAGCCAGTTTCGGTCCATCCAGACGCCGACTGCTTTTAAACAGCCGTGAAGACAGGCTGAGACCTCGGTGTGATCCTGATCCAAGCGGATCAGGATCTGAGTATCATCCGCGTAGGAATAGCAATTAAGTCCATACGAGCGGATAAGGCAGACAAGCCCCCAGATATAAATGTTGAACAGGATAGGGGAAAGAGACGATCCCTAGGGGACACCACAGGTGAGAACACAAGGGCAAGAAAGGAAAGGGTGCAAAGCAAGGGTCTGAGTGCGGTCTGCGAGAAAGTGTAGAGAACAGATCCACTTAAACAGATCCATTTTGCAGCGGTGACACCCAAAACTGCAAATCATGTTCATTTCTTGAAGCTACACATTTGTGTCCAATCACAAAGGTCTTATCTGTACCATCGTGCCCAGGCTGGAGGCCTCATTTTCACTAATCTGTCCACTTCTGGAGGCCTTGGGTTGGGTAAGGGTTCTGGAGGCCTTCTTTGTACTACGGTGTGCACTGCAGCCCTGGAGCCCCGGAGGCCTCACTGGCCTCACCTGCACTATTGTGGCCACATCTCCAGACTGAGGACACTTGGGCTGTGGGATATTTTGACCCACTACATCACTTTGCTGCAGTGGTGCAAGAAATAGCAATATGGCCGTGCTGACTCCTGTGTGCGCCAAGATCTCTAAACTTCATTTTTGCAACAACCAGAAAATGGCTGCACCACCCTGCACCCACATTTCAGGTGGGTTGGAACAGAGTACTCACTGCAGGAATGTGCAGGTGTGCTCTGCAACATTTAACATGGAGTTAAGTGAAAGAGGCAGCATTACTTTGCTGATAACCTAAAATGCCAATTTAAAATGACACCTTTTTCAACCTTAAAAGTGCTGCTTGGCTCTAAATTCATCACTTTCTCATGAATCACTATGGTTAATAAGGCCCTGCAAGGCCCAGGATCATCCATTATGACTCAGAGGAACCGGGCCTCATTTGAATGACAGCTCCTGTGAAAAGTATCTTTGACAAATAAACCAGGGACTTTGTTTTCATTTTGCACGGGAAACACATCTATTTTCTTTGCACAAGTATCAGCTGTTCTGAGAAAGACTAAATAGATGCCTGTTAAATGTATCCATGCAGCAAAACAACTCCAGCACTCAAGAAAAGAACTATAGCTGCAGAAAGGGTGTGTTTGCTGGAGATGAAAACCGAATTTAAAGAAATATTAAAATACGCTTTTCCTGACTGAAGAGAAAAAATCACCAATTTCTTGGGTTAAGGCCTGCTTACTTAGAAATGTAAAAGGATTTGTTGCTGGTAAAAGTGCACCTGTAAACTGTTTGATTCAATAGGTTTAAGCCAAGATGTAAAAACGTATAGGCTAAGTTGCCAAACTATATATATATAAAAAACATGCTCTGCCAGTTGCTAGCCCTGAGAAAGGGTGACATCTCATAAACTTCTGGAACAGGAAAGCGCTAATTGCTACCTTGGAACACTTTGAATGCACCAGGACAAAGGGACTTCCTCAGCTCATCAGACATTCATCTTTGCTCCAGGCTGGGTCAATAGCAGGCTGAGACTCTCACCTGTCAATTGTGAGGGGCAATAAAAACTTCCATCAAGATATAGCCCCCTCATCCTGCTTCAAAGGAATTGACAGCTGCTTGCAGTTGGGGGAAGAAAAAAAAACTGATCAAGTGACATTTGGTTTTAAAGGTTTTTTTGTAACTGAACTTTAAAAGACGTTTAACTTTGCAGCAAGAAAGAGGAAAAATAGGAAATGTAGTTTTAAATCGAATTTGATGCTCTTACTTTGAAAACTAGGTAGAACTCATTACTGCATAAGAAACCGAAGTTGTAAACAATGACAGATTATGGGGAAAGTATTGATGTTGCGAACATAAATTTCAACATTGCATATCTCCCTCAGTTTAATAGCTAGAGACCTCATTTCAACTCTGGATTTTACCTAATACCTTTAGCTGCATCCCCACCCAAAAACCACACTCAACATCTTTCATCTGTTTTTATTAAAAATCGTTTGGTTAATTTTAGGAGGGAATTAACATTTTTGCAAAGTTTTACATGTGTTATTTTTATTCTAAATTATTTTCAACCTTCCATTCAAATTCAAATTGTTTACTTTTGCTCAAACTATTGCTTATGATTGTTTGTATCTTTCTAATGTTGCTCCCATAGAAATGTGTATTGATTTATGGATTTTTGCACACATTCAGTATTTCATTCAGCCATTTGCGAAATGTCATTTTAAAGTGTAAAGGTTTCAAATCCGTTTTTCTCTATTGTTTGGAGAGGTAATGTTGGATTCAAATTCTGTTTCTTGTTCCTTATTCCTGATTACCTGCTGCTTCCTCATATCTATTTAGAATTGCTAATTTGGGGGTTGTGGAATATTGCAAGGGGGAATTCTAATTTAAGTGCTATCTTTCCAAACAAGCCAAAAGTGTTCTATTCTCTTTTGTTTTCCATCTGTGTTGCTAAAGAGTGAATTTAAGTACATTACATACATTCTTATCTGTTATTGTCACCACATTGGCGATTGCTGCCACATATATTAAAAAGCATATGTTTTATTTGAATTTTAAATAAATAAATAAATATTACCTTTACCAACCAGCCTGATTCCTGGTCCATTGTGACCCGGGGTATTTGAAAAGGTGTGTGATATGAGTGGGTATCACTCCAAATATTGAACCTATATATAAATAATAAAATAAGCATTTTGGTTGTGCACTGCATACTAGGCTGAGACCAGGGTACATCGCGTGATTGAAATACTTAACAGTGCGACTTCAATGGTGAACCGTAGAAGACTCACACTTCACACATGGAGGGGCTGACAAATGTGGGGGTGCACACATCACTGTTTAAATTCCAGAAGGAATAAACATGGGAGTGGCACTGAAGAAGGCACCGGGAGGTTCCCGTATTCCACTGGGAGGAGAAGTGGGGGTGTGCTACTCGCTGCACCGTAACCCAGGATTTAAGGACGTGTGGAAGAATGGCATGCAGGTGGGCAGAAGCAATGGAGAAAAGCATCAGTGATTGGTTTACGGAAGGCTGGTGAAGTCAAGGTGCTGGGGTAAAGCTTGAGACAAAGGTTGCTATAGGGCAACAGGGCAGTGCCCGAGCCAAAAAGGCAAAATGCCAATATGGCCTAATTATTTTGGTCGAATTCTGCCATTTTTTTAGCCAGTAACAGTTTAATGAGGTACTTCAACAAGCGGCTAGTAGTTTTGACCATTGTTGCTGAATCAATATTCTTTACATTGCACAATCTGCATTGTGTTTTATCAAAGAATCCCCCTTTGGATACTATTCAAACAGTCTGTCACAAAAGGAATGAAATGCTATTTGCAACTGGGACACTTTTTCGTTGGTGCCCAAGAGAATTGTTTGTATGCCCAGCCCACTCTGACCCTCCACCTGTCCCTGTAGTCATGTGTCATCGACTATCTATCCTGAATCAGCCCCCCAACCCAGCCCCCCACTTTCTTGCCGGTGACACAGTGTCAAACTGTGTCGATTCGAGTCTACGTGATGTCTCGTCGACAAGGAGAGTGCGTGCCAGCCATCCCAGGCCAGGCCCAGTGCAGTGGTGGTGGACTCGGTCCCCCAGCCCGCTTATCAGTGTGTGTGTGGGCCAGCGGTGGGTAGGCTGTGACTGGCACAGGAGTCCTGCCACAGCAAATCTCCAGGCAGCTAGCCACCGCCACCAGTCACTGTCTTGACCCCAAGGTAAATGCATTGAAGGCAAGCAAGCCAGCCAATGTAAATCAAGTGGTGGTGCCAGTCGCGTCTCGAGTCAATGGCTCCTCTCCACCGGCTCTGGCTAGAGCTGCTGCCTGCTGCTGAGGGTGAGCCTCCTGAGGGCAAACTAGTGAGAACACTTAGGTGGTGGACGCAGCACTGTAGTGACTGCGGTGCTGGTGTCTCCCAAATTAAAAAGCTTGGCCAGGCCCAGCCAATCACCCATCCCACCCCAACTGACATGAGAGACGTTGTGACCTCTCTCTCTCCTCAGTCTCCTGCTACAGGCTGCGGAGTCCGCCCCCCTGACAACAGTTTAATTGGCTCCTCGCTGTCGCTGCTGCCTGGCAATTCCCCCGGACACATGGCACTCAGACAACAAAGTTGTTTTCAACTTTGCAAGTGCAACAACAATTTGTTTTTGGCACCTTTAAAGCTGAAATCAACTTGCAAATGGACAGTGTCTATGTGTGCAGTGTGCGAGGCAGGTCAGGAGTGCTACAATTCAGAGGACTGCTCAGTCAGCAGCCTGACTGGTGCCAGCCACACTGTCGCGGGTCGGATGCCATGGCCAGCCAGAGAAAAGTAACTTGTGTTACTTAAAGTAACGTAAGTTACAAAAACAATATTGCACACAATAAAACCGGCCAAGGGTGCCTTTTTCATAAAACCGGCCTACAGGTCCTCAAAGTCTTTCGGCCACAGACCGAATGACTGGTAGCCCAGTGCAACCTTGAATGGGGTCTTTTACACGCCAGGAAAGACCCCGCTCCGAGCCTCTTCAGAGCGGGAGGCCGCCATCTTCCCTCCCTGGATTGATGTTAAGTGCAACCTCTCCCCGCTTCCCTTTCACCTTCCCCCAACCCACTGTTCTACATCTCATCTACCCCGCCCCACTTACCTGCGCTGCTCTGTCCTTGGGAAAACTAGTGTTCCTGTCGTAGCACCAGTTTGGCAAGGGCAGCCATATAAAGGAAGGAGGGACTCCATGCAGTTACCTTCTCCCTAATCCACGATGGCCATTTCTTTGTAGTTTTTCTCGAGTTGAGAAACAATTTACACGCTGTTGCTCAACTTGAGAAAAATAAACTATTAGTACCCCAGTGCAATGTGCCAGGGTACTAATAGCTATAGAACACTCAGGGGGCGGTTGCATTACCGGTCTGGTCATACCCTGTGGTTTATGTTGAGGACCTCACATGACACCCCCGGGCCATTACCAGACCGGTAATGGCCCACCTTCCTTGTGTTCTATTGTTTTATTATTAGCATATAGAAGTCATTATTGACCTCCTCTCATCCAATCAGCGTGGAATGCAGTCAGTAGCTACTACTATTGAACGCACCCTATGCATGCTACCATCAGAAGCACTAGGGAAACCACAGAAAGCATTTATTTGCAATTAAGAAACAATGTAATTTAACAACAAGATTAAAAAAAATACACACCAAAGTAATTTAACACAATAAAGTGAAAGCTAGAACATGGAACAATTAATGCTTTCACTTAAGTAAGGAAACATGTTCACTTTAACATTACACGTAATGCAAGCGCATGCTAAAACTGGTCTAGTTCATCCAAGCTGACAATTCAAATGCTTAGCTTAAAAAGACAGCCTAGTCATTTACATATTCAAAATAAAAGCGCATTTAATTTACTAACACGTATTGTGTTCTTTAATCACTGTTAAACTAAAATGCGTACTTGAATACCTCAAATACAGCATATCTATGCTAGTACTGCTATGTTTAATAGCCTTTTAGACCTCAAGAGGGGTCATTATCATTTGGGGATATATATCCTTCCCCAACATTCGGGCGGAGGGGGTCGTTTTCCCATGATAATGACCCCTCTGCCTGTCTATAAGGCTCTATTATATCTTAACTGTACTCAAATGGGTTTCTTTAAGTACTGAACGCTTCCCCTCTTCCTTGTGCTCTGCAATCTACAGTCTCACTAGCCGAGGAAGCTTGCTGAATTTGAAGGGAAGCCCTGTGCAAACTACGTGAGGCACTGCTTCACATTCCCTGCTTTGATGGAAGGAGTCGCACATGGTCTCCCTGAAAATGACGCTGTCCTCCATTTCCCGCCCTTCCCATCTTCTGTCTCCCAGTGCACCGCCTCTTGCTGGCTTCCCTTCCCTCTCATTAAACCCGCCTCGATGATCAACTGCCGAATTAAAGATCTGACAGGTAAATTACACACCATTCCCTCATTCCCCAATGCATCCCGACCTGTTTACAAAACACAAAGTAAATCTTTCAATACTGCAGATATTTTTCAGAACGCTGAAATCTTTTTACAAATGACATTCACAAACAGGCCTAAGTAGTCAGATGATATTCAGCTCGATTCTGTATCTCTATGTTTTTGGGTTGTTTGTATTGTTGGCTCCTAGTGGCACCCCTGGCATAATTGGGTGTCATATTAGTATAGTGTTGGCTATACTTGTGGGCTTGGGAGTAATGTCTGTACACAGCACCAAAAGGTTGGGTATATGTGCTTTCTACGCACTGGTAATAAACATCGAGGGGTAAACAATATTTTTTTAACCCACTAAACACCCTTCCCAACTTATTTTAAGACTGGTGAAATTACACAAACTCCAGTCCTAGAATATTTGTGGAAAGCGTTGGATAGTGGCTAAACAAATCGATTTTTCCCCATCAATGTTTGTTTCCAGCAATGAAATCACTGAGTACCCAACAGGCATATATGTATATGTGTTTACTCTGATTATTGTTTTATTTTTTTTATGTGTCCGGGCACACTTGTGAAGCATTAACCATTGGCTTCTTTGCTAGAAACAGTGATTGTGATAGTTGGCATCAGGTAGAACAACATTAAAGTTAAACTCAGCCTCTCATTGCATTAAGGGAAAGTATAGACACTGCACAGTGTTAAATGGAAAGCTTTGAATCAGCCTAAGACCTGATATGGCTTTTGGGCTGCTTCCATTTCATCACCGTTATCCCATTTGCACCATTGAGAGAAGGAGACCAGGCAGATGCCAATACATGTTAGTCCTGCCAAAATGCTAAGCGTTCAGTCCGAATTGCTCTGCCAGATCCCCTCGGCATGGGAATACTAGGACTCAGACAAGTGTTGGTCATGGTATCCGTCAGATCTTGGGATAAGCTCTCCCACATAGATAAGCTCAAACTAAAAATTAAAATATGATTAATTGAAAGATCTGAATAATACTAGGCGCCGACATTGCTCACAACAGCTTCAGGTCATCAGTCTTGCTTTTTTTTTTTTTTTAGCTCATCTGTGCCTTTACATAAGAGGACAGGACCCCATCTCCAAAATACGTTCCAGCTGCCAGAAAAGTGAATCCATCGTTGCCAGAGCTCAGATTGTTTTGACAAAGCACAGTTGTCCCGGAAATACAGTCCAAGAAAAAAAGTGATAAGTAAACAGTTTACTCGTTGTAATGAAAAAACGCCTTGCGCCTTGAACTTTAAAAAGGAAACAATTGCATGGTGAAATTAAAACGAACCTTACATTCTCCAATATTTTTTTTTACATCCATTTACAAATGGAAACTGTGAACTAACCTTCCTGCCGCTGTCCTCTCCTGCCATGCCTTACTTTTTCACACCAATGACCTCATTAATACCCCTGTCTGTCCACACTACCTTTTCTGTTCCTATGTTAGTTTTCAGCTATTAGGCTGTACTACGCAAACACTATTGCTGGAGTACAGTTAAGTGGGAGAAGAACGGTGGGGAGAGAGACACACAGTTGATGGGTGTGTGGTTATTTTCCCACGAATTGAACGCTGATAGCCAAACTAATCCTAAAGGCTAATGGCTATTCACACAGCCTACTTCCCCGCCCAATACACATCCTCCTAGGCCTTTTTGACGTAGCTCCATCCAGCAGTAACATAAAACTTTGCTCTGTTTCAGCCCTGCCTCTGTTATTTTACAACAGCTTTTTGAAAGGTAATGGATTAATGGAAGATGTACATGTGTTACCAGTGTAATCAAAATGTCTTAATCAACTGTATTTTTAGTCACTTAATTTATAAACCATATGCATGTCCACACATCTGTTACTTTCACTAAAGTCTTGTTAATACACAACATTGTCAAAGCCAACAGTGATCGCGTGTTTCTAGGGATTAGCTAGGCATTTCTCAGGTCATGCCATCATTTGGCCAGGTGGTCAGTTTTCCAGCTTTTGCCATTGTATCACCAGGCAGTATTAATAAGGCAGTGCCTGATGAAAGTCCTTTCCAATGCCTTGGCAAAAGCCAACATGATTGACTTTGCCAATGATTATTAAATATTGTTTTCCGGTCCGGGTTGACGCCTTTGCTTGCCCCTTTTCTCCACCATGCACTTTACTGCCATAGAGGCTACAACTTACTTCCTTTTCAAACATTAATTTCTGATGCTTAAAATCTGCGGAACATATTACTAACTTTCCTAGGATTGTTTTTGCAAATTATTGTAATTTGGTTTTTTTTTATATATATTTTAAACGAAACAAACGACTTCAAAAGCATTGTACACTTCCCAAACCCCTTTAATAAATACTTCCGAACGTCTCCTCAACTTTTGTCCACTCTAACTGAAATACATTTCTTAAAGTGGGCGTGAACTTGTCGTTTGCATATAGTACATGGTGCTGAAGAGCTAGGGGAGGGAATTCCCCCTTAACTCCTGCCATCGCTTTTTCAAGGAATGGTCCGTCTGGTAACAATGTTTACAATAAGTTAAAACAAAGCCATGGTTGTGCGGACAAACACCCTCCTGCGTTGCTGCCTCTTTGTGTGTATTAATGCATTCATGCTTGTGACTGTCAGCCTTAACAGGGAAATTAGGTTTTATTCATGTCCCCACTAAAGATTCACACTAGCCATGCCTAACTCTGCTTCTGCCTGCCTGCCTGACCATCTCCTCACTTTACACTAAGCCTGCAACCCCGCCTTCTGTGCATTCATTTGGCATGCTATGAGAGTTCCCCGTTTACGCCCATACACGGGCCCAATGCAGTGTCCGGTTTTCCCCATTAATCAAATGCAATATTTAGGACTGGGTCTGTAGCCCTCACTTATCATCATGTCCCAAGTCTGTGCCACTCCCCAACCCCTGCCTCCATCATCAATTTTCCTGGTACGACTACTACACTGCTCTCACCCACAACCTGCCCACTAAACCTTCACTCTCTCTGTGCCAAAACAAAACGCTTTCTACTAATCGTAAGCGTCCCAACTTCTCTGCATGCATATATGTTGAACTATATGCAAGGTTATCTACTAAGTTCCCCAAATGTCGCGTTCTTTTTATTTGTATTGTTGCAGGTGTTCGAAGTAACTGAAGTGCTAGCAGCACTTGGTGAATGTGCATCCTCGCCCTCAATTCCACGTCCACCCTCACACTGCTGTCCATCCAATGTTTTACTCTGATATCAGCCTCGCCCTCATTTGCACATCCATCCAGGGCCGGCCTTGGGGTCGGGCTTCCCGGGCAACGCGAAGGACGCCATACAGCTTATCCTCGCCAGTTCGGTGGAGTTTTTGTGGGGTGAAATGGCCCCTGGAAGTCCTAATTAAAGGCCAGAGTCAGTTATGAGGGCTCCCCAAAGATGAAAGGCCTGCCCTAAACTAATGTGGACATAATGCCCTGCACTTTCATAGCAAAAAGGAGTGAATTTGGGCCTCAAATCCTGGAGAGGCATAAAAATGTAAATTGCCCGGCATAAGGGAAAGACATGAGACAAGAGTGGCCGAATTAGGAGAGAGCTAAAGTAATGTTCTCAGAAATTACTGTCCACAGAACCCTAAAGGGGATATTAGTATTGTGAGCTACAGTTGCAGTGAAGTAGATTGCATTCTGACAGGAACATTAAAAACATTAGTAAATCCGTTTTGCCCTTTAAATTAAAGACATGCTCATGCAAATGTGTGCAATATTTGTATTATATGAACCTGGGCTCTGTCCATCATGCGCCCATCACAGAGGAAACAACAATTCACAGATTCTACAGGGGATGTTGAATTACAACAGAATGAAGGCTTTTCACGGCTGAAACTTCACAAAGTGACATTGTAATTGTGCCTTTAAATGGACACTCTGAGCATCCAGATGTACAACTAAAGGCTATAACTATAGGATTATGTTGCTCTTCTATAACCACTATGTGCAGGGAACTACTTTTCAAGGGTGTTTACATGTTAAAATTGTGTGCATTTCCCAGAGTTTATTTGAACGTTTATTTGAAAGTGAAAGGCTTTCAATAGGGGGCAGGCCAATCTTGGTTTCACTTCTCTTTGTTGTGTCTTCAAATGTGGAACTAGATTCCAAAGCCCATTGTTATAGGAATGTAGGCAGAGTTACCCTTCAAGCATGAGTGCTTCTCTTAGAAATCCAGTCTTAAATTCCAGTAAAGATCAGATTTGTGGTTGGGGAGAGATAAGGGCAGTTCTTCTCTCCAGCATTTTATGATCCAACCCACTTAGGCCGCAATAAAACTGGCCGTAGTTGGCAATTAGCTTTTGAAGCTCTGAGCTAATCTAAACATAGGACCCCCTCTTGATGTCACAGCCAGGAACAGATCCATCCCAAGGGAGGGGCGAGAATTAAGGAGTGGTTTCACTCCCATTGTGCAAAAAGGGAGATATGCTTTTTATTATATAACATTAGCAATATTGGTCGCACAATAATCAGGGTAGGATTTTTGAAAAGGTGAAAATTGACTGTTTCTGGTGAACCAAAAACGATTTGGTGGCACCTATAGAACCCAGGTTATTTAGGAAAACATCATTGGGCACTCCTGGTGGGGTGGAGAGATATGAAAATTGGAGAAAACCTGCAAAATATGATTAATGTTTCCACCCAAGGGTCACTATATTTTTTGTGGACATAGTTTGGGAGTAAATGAAGTAAAACGGTAGCTCTTCAATGGAATAATCTACAAACTTCTAGGTAGGGTCATTTGATTCAAAGAAAAATATAGTGTTAAACAATGCTGTCATGTGTCTTGAAATATGTATAGTAAGCACACTTGTCATAAAGTGAGATTTCTAGGTCCGCAAGCCAGACTGAGCCATTCTGTCAGAGTGAGATGAGGAATAAGTCTCCTCCTCTGGTTTTCCTAAAAACTCTGACATTTTCTGGACCTATCATCCCGCAGATGGGAGTAAACTTTTGAACAGTGCCCAATTCATTCTGCGAGAACTCTTACACACTTCTGATGTCACTTACCCTATAAATAAGTCCCTCCACCGCAATACCTGGCATCTCTTGCCTGCTGCTTTGCCTCTTTCTGCTCACATTTCCAGTGCTACGCTGATGACACTCAAATCATTTTCAGGCTTCCCTCTGCCACCTTCCCTCCCTCTCTCATATCTGATTGCCTAACTGCCATTCCAGATTGGTGTCCCGCCAATGATCTTTGTCTGAATGCCAGCAAGACGGAGATCCTCCTCATCGGCACACCTTCACCATTCTTTCCACCCACTCTCTGGCCGGCCTCCCTTGGCCCTCCTCCTACACCCACCTGTGATGCTAAGAACCTTGGGGTCATCTTTGACTCCACCCTTTCCTTCTCCGCCCACATCTCTGAGGTCTCTAAAAAGTCAAATTTCCTACTGCACTGTCATTGGCGCTACTCCCGAGGGGCCAGGACTGGCCCAGCGCCCTCGGAAGCAGACCCGTCTTCCACTACTCCGGACCCAGCAGACCCCTACAGGGGCCCTTTGGACCGTGTCCTGGCGCCTTTGGCGCCAGGCTCATGAAGGGTTTCAGTCCCGGCGCCATAGGCGCCGGGCTCATATTGATAAACAGTGTTATAATGCTTGGGTGGACTTACCTGAGGCAGACTATGCTGCATATTTACCCAGAACAATCCAGTCTGGTTGAAGTCCCCAGCCATCAGGGCTGGGAGGAACTATTCCCTCCATTCAGGAACTCTTTTCTTACCTGGGTGGAACCGGTGGAAGAACACACACTGGAAGCACTTCTCTGCTATTTAAACCACGCCCGATGGAAAACACGTGCTTCGCGTTATTCTGCAGCAGCAGCAGGACGCTCACCGAGTCGGCTCCTGCATTCCAGGTCCAGAGTCATCTTCAGCTTCCGCGCAGCAACCTGTGGATGAAGAAAGACACAGAACAATACTTACCAGATCCCGGAATCCAGTCACCGGCAAAACCTGCAAAGAATAAACATAAGGTTAGAAAAGTGCAACTCGCTTGCAGCTGCGCCCGCTTACCTGATCCATCCGTGATTGCAACGGAGCTATCCGCGGCCTTCTCTTCGGCAGCTTCTCTGCACCTGAAAGGCAAAGGACATAATTAAAAAGGGGTTCGGGTGAAGGCAGTCGCATTCATCTTAACTTACCAGTTTTTGCACGCGCAGAAGCGGCCGCATCAACCGCTGCATCCCGGCACCTGAAAACTAGCAAAAGGACATTATTAGAGGTGCCATTAAAAGCGGCCAACGATCATTATACTTACGTGCATCGGCACGTGCAGTGGCAATGGATATAAAGCCCGCAGCATCCCGGCACCTGAAAACTAGAAAAAGGACATTATTAGAGGTGCCATTAAAAGCGGCCAACGAACATTATACTTACGTGCATCGGCACGTGCAGCGGCAATGGAAAACTACGCCCACAGCATCCCGAGTCCTGAAACAAAGGAAAAGGGACATTATTGAGGTGCCCATCTTTTAAAGCCTAAAGACTACAGTATACTTACAGGCATCCGCTCGTGCAGTAACGGCGGCATCGCTCTTCGGCATCCCAGCACCAGTGCCACAACTAAGGCCGCAAAAGACTTGAGCCTCAACACTGAACTCATCCAGTGACGTAACTGGAATCCACACACCCCTGCACCAGACGCAGGATGGAGAGCTCAGCATTTATACGCCTAAGGTGAGAGCTCGCAGAGACAAGTAGAAAGCTAGACTGTGGGAGAAACTGGCGATTGGTGGGAGAAGGAATCCCATCAAACGGTGATTAACCCTTTTTCTTCCACCTGCAGAAAACTTACCCTGCAAGTCAGACATTCGATAAGAGGAAGCTCAGTCCTGAGAGTCGTCTGAGCTCTATGCTTCTCAATTGAAGAAACGATAGCAGCCCAGCCGGGATCAGCGCCGCCGTGGGAATCAGGTGAGCGTTACAGAACGCGAAGCCCACCAATAACCTCCTACCAAGGCGCTATGGAAACTTCCGACACAGACCTACTGGCCCAATTATTAGGGGAATTAAGAGCTGAAGTTCATGCTGCCCGCCCAGGAAACAAATGCCCTTAGGAGGGAATTGATAATATCAAAAGAACGAACTGATGATCTCGCCAGACAGTTATTACAGACACAAGCGGGGCAAACCCCGCTACCTAATTCAGTAGGGAGCTATATCCCAGCGGCTTCAGCCAATCCTGTTCAAATCAACCTGCCCGGAAATGTGCCATTGGCACCGCCTGAACGCTTCTCTGGTGACCCTAAAAGGTTTGCGGTGTTTATAAATCAATGCCGATTGCACTTTCTTTGTAGACCTGCAGCCTTTCCGACTGACCAGACTAAGGTAGCCTTTGTGCTTTCGTATCTTAGCGGCAGTGCGCTGATTGGTCGATCCCTCTGGTTACACAGGATGACCCGATCCTTCGTGATTTCCCGACCTTCCAGGCAAATATGGAAAGACTTTTTGCAAGGCATTCCCAGGGGCAGGCCCTGGACAACGAACTCCTTTCCCTACGACAGGGCAATCAAGATCTTTTGGCCTACATTGCATCATTCAATAGGCTAATCGTGGAAACCAGATGGCCTGAGGACAAAAGAATCATGCTTTTTCACAGGGGTTTGCGTGGCGAACTCAAAGACGTCCTTGCCCAGGTAGTGAATCCTCCTCAGGATTGTTCAGAGTACATTGATTTGGTGGTCCAATTGGATCACAGACTACAAAACAGAAAGGCGGATCGATCCAGGTTTGAAACACAAGTGTTCCCTAAGCCTCAAAGTCACACCAAAGGAGTTGAAGCCGTCGAACCTATGCAAATTGGGGTTGTAAAGGGTCCCCTAACCCAGAAAGAACGCGACAGGAGACGACAAATGCAACTATGTCTCTATTGTGGAAATTCAGGACATTTTCTTCGAGATTGCCCGGTGAAACCACCTACGAAGACAGTGGGAGCTTCTGATAAGAGTTCTGAAAAGCCTGAGCCGGGAAACGACCTCGCCCGACAAGTGTAGAGGTCTGCTTGCTGAGCGTAAAAAACAGTTCTTTGACCTCGCACTTCATAATGCCAATGGTCCTCGTAAACCCAGAGCAACCGGATCGTTTGCATGCAATTAAGGCATACATTGATAGCGGAGCAGTTGGAAATTATGTGGACCGCGAATTGGCTTCCAGGATGAACTTACCTCTTTGTCCAAAGGTGGTTAAAGACGTCATTACCATGGTGGATGGGACAGAAATCGCCTCCGGACCAGTGACCCATACCACTACTGAAGTGATGATACTAGGCCAAGACGGGCATCAGGAGGTAATTGTGTTCGACGTGATCAAGGCTCCTCAATTCCAAGTAATTCTAGGGATTCCTTGGTTGGAGAAACACAATCCTCAGATTGATTGGCGAGCAAAGACGATAAAGTTCCCAGAGTGCACACCAACTTGTTATCCACGACCCAACATTGGCCTAGCGTCAGTAACGGCTGACGGTCCACATTACCTCTAGAGTATCGAGAGTTCCAAGATGTTTTTCAAAAGGAACAGGCTAACACCTTGACACCCCACAGATCATACGATTGTCAGATAGATTTGCTACCCGGTGCAACTCCCCCTTGCAGTAGGATTTACGCCCTTGCCGAGCCTGAGAACCTTCATCTGCGACAGTATTTAGACCAGTACCTGGCCAATGGCTTTATCCGTCCGTCGAAGTCCCCTGCACCCTCGGCTCTGTTCTTTGTACCAAAAAAAGAAGGTGACCTCAGAACCTGTATAGATTATCGTGCTCTGAACCAGATAACAGTAAAAAACCGGTACCCCTTACCTCTGATCCCGGAACTCCTTGACCAGGTAAAAAACGCCTGTATTTATACTAAGCTTGATCTCCGGGGAGCTTATCACTTGGTACGGGTCAAGGAAGGAGATGAATGGAAGACGGCCTTTCGCACTAAGTATGGGCTATTTGAATACAAAGTGATGCCTTTTGGACTATGCAATGCACCGGCCGCCTTCCAATATTTTATGACTGATGTCCTCAGAGAGCTCATTGATGTCTGCGTTGTCGTCTACATAGATGACATTCTTGTGTACTCATCTTCAGAAGCTGACCATCAAAATCATGTTAGGGCGGTCCTTGAAAAACTTCGCCAACATAAACTTTTTGCCAAGCTCGAAAAATGTGTTTTTCATGTCACTGAGGTTGAATTTTTGGGATTTATTCTGACACCCAAAGGAGTCCACATGGACTCGAGAAAAGTAGACGCTATCCTCAAATGGCCGTCTCCTACTTCCGTGAAAGGCGTTCAAAGCATGCTAGGCTTTGCCAATTTTTACCGTAGATTTATTCCAGAGTTTTCACGAGTGGTACAACCCATCACCGCCCTCTTAAGAAAAAATAAACGCTTTGAATGGTCCGCAGAAGCAGAACAAGCCTTCCAAGAGCTAAAGGCTAAATTCACCTCGGCGCCAATACTGAAACACCCACGCCCGGACCTCCCTTACATCATTGAAACCGACGCCTCCAGCTTAGCAATGGGAGCAGTCCTATCACAAAGAGATCCAGAGACTAACCAACTGCATCCTGTGGCATTCTGGTCTCGGAAGTTCTCGGCGCCTGAGATCAACTACACCATCACAGACAAAGAGCTTCTAGCGATTAAATCAGCCTTTAAGGCATGGCGGCATTATCTCCTCGGGGCCAGACACACCGTCACAGTGATCACCGATCATCGAAATCTGCAGTATCTGAAAACCGCCAAGGCTCAATCCTCCAGACAGCTTCGCTGGGCTCTATTCTTTGCTGAATTTGACTTCGTGATCACTTATCGCCCCGGCAACAAGAACGGCAAAGCAGATGCTCTTTCCCGAATTGGAATGGGAGATAACGTTGCCAATCCAGAACCTGGACCAATAATTCCTGAACAAAGGATTGTGGGTCTGATTTCTTCACAATCCATTGAGGATATTGAAGAAAAAACTAAACAACTTGTAACCTCACCAGACTTACTGAACTGGTTACAAAAAGGAAAAGATTTCACCGTAAGCAATGACTTGCCTTATTTCCAAGGACGATTGTTCCTACCACACGCCGATTTACAAAGACAGGTAATCTCCTGCTATCATGATTCATTAATTGAGGGTCACCCTGGCATTGCCAAAACCACAGAAAAGGTGAAGAGACACTTCTGGTGGCCTTCGTGGAGAAAAGACATAAAGGAATTTGTGATGTCCTGCGGTGTGTGCGCTCAAAACAAGGGTCAGAAGAAGAGGCCGGCTGGTCTTCTGCAACCATTAGACATCCCACCGTGTCCCTGGCATACCCTTTCCATGGACTTCATCACAGACTTACCCTCCTGTTCCGGGTACAACACCATTCTTGTTATTGTGGACCTGTTTTCTAAAATGGCCCACTTCATTCCGCTAAAAGGCTTACCTTCAGCATCAGCCCTAGCCAAAGTATTTCTTGAAAACATCGTCCGGCTACACGGCTTCCCGTCAGTACTAATCTCAGATAGGGGGAGCCAGTTTATTTCCCACTTTTGGCGTAGCTGTTGTCGATTAGCTCAAATCGATGTAAGACTTTCGACCAGCCATCATCCCCAGACCGACGGGCAAACCGAGAGAACAAACCAGACTCTCGAGCAATATTTATGATGCATGCTACAACAGTCGGAGAGTAACTGGAAGGACATCCTTTGGATAGCTGAATATGCTTACAACAATTCAGTTCATTCGGGTACCGGGAAGAGTCCCTTCTACATCTTGTATGGGATTCATCCTCGAACCTCCAACCTTGATCCACCTCAAGATCTTGGAACACCCGCCGTGGATCAATTGCACACCGCTATTACCCAAGCTTTTAAGGAAGCGACTGCACATCTACAACAAGCTAAAGAGAGGTACAAAAAAGGAGCAGATCAACACCGAAGCAATGCCCCTCAATACCAGGTTGGGGATCAGGTCTGGCTGTCCACCAAACATTTATCGCTTAAAGGGCCTTGCACCTTCAACCCCAAATACCTGGGACCATATCCAATTACGGCCATAATTAATCCAGTGGCCGTTAAATTAGAATTGCCAACCCATATGAGAATACATCCTGTATTTCACGCATCTCTTTTGAAACCCATGCAACCTGGAACCAGATTGACCAATCCTCCAGAGCCCATTCAAGTGAATGGGGAGCCCGAATTTGAAGTAAAAGACATTTTGGACTCTAAAATCATCAGATCGAAGCTATTCTACCTAATCGACTGGAAAGGCTACAGACCTCAGGAAAGGTCATGGGAACCCTATGAACATGTCCATGCTCCTCGTCTAGTCCAGAAATTTCACCGAACCTTTCCCGATAAACCAAAACCCCCGGGGAGGACAAGTTTGGGAGGGGCCTTGAGGGGGGGTGCTGTCATGGGCGCTACTCCCGAGGGGCCAGGACTGGCCCAGCGCCCTCGGAAGCAGACCCGTCTTCCACTGCAGACCCCTACAGGGGTCCTTTGGACCGTGTCCTGGCGCCTTTGGCGCCAGGCTCATGAAGGGTTTCAGTCCCGGCGCCATAGGCGCCGGGCTCATATTGATAAACAGTATAATAATGCTTGGGTGGACTTACCTGAGGCAGACCATGCTGCATATTTACCCAGAACAATCCAGTCTGGTTGAAGTCCCCAGCCATCAGGACTGGGAGGAACTATTCCCTCCATTCAGGAACTCTTTTCTTACCTGGGTGGAACCGGTGGAAGAACACACACTGGAAGCACTTCTCTGCTATTTAAACCACGCCCGATGGAAAACACGTGCTTCGCGTAATTCTGCAGCAGCAGCAGGACGCTCACCGAGTCGGCTCCTGCATTCCAGGTCCAGAGTCATCTTCAGCTTCCGCGCAGCAACCTGTGGATGAAGAAAGACACAGAACAATACTTACCAGATCCCGGAATCCAGTCACCGGCAAAACCTGCAAAGAATAAACATAAGCTTAGAAAAGTGCAACTCGCTCGCAGCCGTGACGCTTACCTGATCCATCCGTGATTGCAACGGAGCTAACCGCGGCCTTCTCTTCGGCAGCTTCTCTGCACCTGAAAGGCAAAGGACATAATTAAAAAGGGGTTCGGGTGAAGGCAGTCGCATTCATCTTAACTTACCAGTTTTTGCACGCGCAGAAGTGGCCGCATCAACCGCAGCATCCCGGCACCTGAAAACTAGAAAAAGGATATTATTAGAGGTGCCATTAAAAGCGGCCAACGATCATTATACTTACATGCATCGGCACGTGCAGTGGCAACGGATATAAAGCCCGCAGCATCCCAGCACCTGAAAACTAGAAAAAGGACATTATTAGAGGTCCCATTAAAAGCGGCCAACAAACATTATACTTACGTGCATCGGCACGTGCAGCGGCAACGGAAAACTACGCCCACAGCATCCCGAGGCCTGAAACAAAGGAAAAGGCACATTATTGAGGTGCCCATCTTTTAAAGCCTAAAGACTACAGTATACTTACAGGCATCCGCTCGTGCAGTAACGGCGGAATCGCTCTTCGGCATCCCAGCACCAGTGCCACAACTAATGCCGCAAAAGACTTGAGCCTCAACACTGAACTCATCCAGTGACGTAACTGGAATCCACGCACCCCTGCACCAGACGCAGGATGGAGAGCTCAGCATTCATACGCCTGAGGTGAGAGCTCGCCGAGACAAGTAGAAAGCTAGACTGTGGGAGAAACTGGCGATTGGTGGGAGAAGGAATCCCATCAAACGGTGATTAACCCTTTTTCTTCCACCTGCAGAAAACTTACCCTGCAAGTCAGACATTCGATAAGAGGAAGCCCAGTCCTGAGAGTCGTCCGAGCTCTACACTTCTCAATTGAAGAAACGATAGCAGCCCAGCCGGGATCAGCGCCTCCGTGGGAATCAGGTGAGCGTTACATGCACCTTCTCAGAGGTACTCTGCCTTTCCTCTCCTTCCCCCAGAAGCTCATGGTATCCCAAGTACTGGTTCTCTCTAGCTTGGACTATTGTAACAGCCTCTTTCTAAATCTACCTGCCTCTACACTCCGCCCTCTGTAACTAATCCAGAACAGTACTGAAACATTTGTCCTTGGCCTCAAGCCTCGGGATCGTATCTCTTCAGCTCTGAAATCTCGCAATTGGCTCCCAGTGGATGCAAGGATTAAATTCAAAACCCTCTGCAGTGTCCACAAGGCTTTCTGGGGCCTGGGTCCAAAATACCTTCAGCTATCCCCCAACAAATACCTCCCCTCTCGAGCTCTTCACTCCTCTACCTCCAACTCCCTCAGGGTCAGTCATTTTTCAAAGAAACGAGTTAGGGGTAGATCTCTGTCTTCGGCTGGGTCTCCCTCTGGAACAGCCTCCCTGCCACTCTAAAACTTGAGGATAACCATCTCCGGTTCTGGAAGCACCTCAAGACCTTCCTCTTTTCTTCTGCCTTTGCTCCCCCTCTCCCCTGCTGATCTGTTCTCTCTTGGCACTGTGCACCTGGCCACCCTGTGTCCTCTGGGCCCAGGTACCTGCTCACCCTGCACCCTTGTGCACTGCCTCTGGGCCACCCCTTGCACTGGGGTCTGTATCTGTACCCATACAGCCCCCCCCTTTTTCTTCCTGCACTTATCAGACCTATCCTGTCTGCTGCCTTAAACCGAGCACTTGCAAATTGCTGGCTGCACTACCACTGTTTGTTGCATTTATTATTTATTTATTGATATGTATCTGTTTCTCCTCTGCTTCGCACTTTCCACTTCTCCCCCCTTCCATGCACTTTTCCCCTCCCCCTGTCCCGTGCACTTGCGCGTTCTCAATGTCACTGGGCCTAGTAAGATTGCTGTTTTGTTGTCCCCTGTTCCCCTCCCTTGCCTTGTCGTGCTCTGAAACACTTTTGTATGAGCGCGATAGAAATAAAATATCAATATCAATACCCCTTGACTGTCCCAGCAGTGGTGCTCTGACACTCCCTGATGTCCATCTAGCCCTCTCTTGTAAGTATAAATATCCCAAGCCATAGACTGCATAAGCCCTATCCTTTTCAGCACTTCCATAGAGATTCCCCGGTGGAAAAATCCCCTATCTTTATTTGGCTGTGCCTTGTAGTCATTTTCCCATTGTAGAATGCTTTGTTTGCGTGTGCAATTCAGTAATTTCCCATTGAAGAATCCCCAGTTGCCTGTGTAGATCCTTAGTCTATTTTTACAAGTAAATCAATTAATTTCCCCATTTATTTCACAGGATTTGTATCATGGAAATTCGAAATCCACCATCTCTTCCCAGTGCATTGTCAATTGTTATAGTCGTAAAAGTGTTGACCAAAAGAATCAATCCCATTGTGAGCTGAAATACAAATGTGTCCCTGTGTTTAAATTATGCCCTACAAAACGAATTTTCATCTGCAACTGTATTTTCTCCTTCCTCTGCCATCCTATTCCCAACACCGGTTTTCCTTTTTGTGAGCTATTCCTTTTCCCAGAACCTACCGGCTATTTGAATCTTTCATTCTACCTAAAAAACAATTTTCCTATTGTGAGTTCCCCATTGCACACAGCTTGATTGTTGCTGGGACTCAAGTGCCATTTTGTGTGTGCATGCAATTTCCTGTGCGTTGTATTCATTTTCTTGGTGTTTTGAACTGTTCATTGATGTACCACGATCCTTGTGGTACTCCACTTAATTAAATACAGCCACGCTGCTAGTTTTGCAGCAGTGTTCTATTTCATTTGGCGCCCGCCCCTTGAGAGTTGCAAGGGGATGGGAGAGGGAAGCTAAGGCTGGCCCCGCATTTATCATTTCCACAGCTTCAACCTTACACATCAATAGCTCACCAATTCCTTCATCTGTTCCTTAACCCATTATCACACACTACTACTCTGCCGTACAGCATCATTCATCCAACCATCTTCAAAGTATCATCAATTCATCTCTCTGGGATAACTCTTGCACAATGTAACCATCATGCTCAGTCTCACATCTTAGCACTATTTACATATCCATCCTCAGACTGCAAGTCATATAGCCTCCCTCACTTTCAGCAACCCATCATCACATTCACCTATTCAACTCTCCTGCAATCTGTCACCCCTATCTTTATCTGCCCTTTCTGCCATGTATCTCGCCACCTGCATGCGTGCATGTGAAAAAACGTTTCTACACAAAAAAAACATAACTATGGACTTTGTTAGTACTACTTCGTTAACAAGAGGATCCATGAGAGCCATCTTTCTCTGGTTACTTTACTTCATACTACATACTTGCCAACATGACCCATTCCAATCTGTAGGTGCGTATCCAGTCCTGATTGTTTTCTTTGCATTCTGGGACTTGTAGTTCCACTTTTCCAATTATAAAACTCAGACTGCAAGTCCCAGAATGCAAAGAGAAAACCAGGAATGGACAAGCACCTACAGATTGGAATGGGTCATGTTGGCAACTATGATACTACTATTAACCTGTTCCATACATCAGCTCACCATCGTGAAACCAAACCAGAGATCGCCAGCTTTGATACACTTTTCAATTATCATCGATTTGCAGCAGTGTCACGACATTTGAGCTGTACAGGCACAACATAAAGCTCAAAGTAGTGCGCATATATGGTCCACTAAATTGATGCACAAATCACCAAGCCATCACAAACATTCATTTTTTCCACTTCTTTAGCACTGCCTCCCTTGTTGGTGGAATCTGCATACTCTTTCCCAATCTCTTATATTCTTCAGACAAAGGATGCACAACATGTCAACTTCCGGGCAAGTTAGGGGATCCAAGACCACTATGGTGGCAAACCAGTGCAGTCTCTTGCAACTTAACAGGAATGTTTAGGCAAGTTAAAACTATCCATGCTCATGTCTAAATCAGTAGTTGTGCATTAAGAAAATCGTGTAACAACTGAAACATGCGCACTAGCAAATTGAGATCTTGTGCCTCCTAAATGTGATGTGCCCTTTTACGGGCAACAGCTGTTGTTTTGCCACGTCGAAATAATGTGGAGGCTACATGCATTTGAGTGAATTGGAGTTAGCCTTATCTTTGTGTATGAGTATATAAGAAACACACTGTCAGTTAGATGGTCCTATTTTCCATATAGTTAAAAAAATCAGAGATCTGTCCTAGTGCAATATAACTTTAA
Organism: Ambystoma mexicanum; assembly: GCF_040938575.1. NCBI lineage: Eukaryota > Metazoa > Chordata > Amphibia > Caudata > Ambystomatidae > Ambystoma > Ambystoma mexicanum. The sequence goes on from NC_090932.1 coordinate 497,324,482, forward strand.
ACTATTTTAGTAGACTAGTTCAAACAGTGAGATATGCAGGGTTGCTTAACAGAACCATGCTTTTTTTTTATTGTACACATTTTTAGATGAGTGATATGACTTTGATTTCAGTCCTTAAAAAATCCCCACAGAAGTTGCACATCAACAAACCGGTGAGTTCAACAGTATCTCATGTTTGATGTTCAGCAAATCTGCTACTTCTCTCGAGATTTTCCGGCACTCCTGAATTGTGTCAAATCTGCTTCCTAGTTTTAGCAAGATGGCTACTTTTTGTCACACTGTTACATGAATATACACTTCTGCTTAGTCATAAAATCCATCAATGTCCTCATGTGCATGCCTACATCTAGAAAAAGATAATCTTCCCTAATTCTACCTTTTCTTAACAAAATGTACCCAACAGTAACACATTGTTTTGCCCCTATCTCCACTAGCCAAGCAGCCAGCAATGTCTTGCCTTTGACTATGCCTAGAAGAGAAATCTTGAACTCCAACCGTGGGTCCAACTTAATTAAGAGCCCACACTACATCCCCGAAACACAAGGCTTAGTTCTCAGATTTAAGAAAACCCAATATCCAAATGCACATGCAGGAAAGTGTTTTTAGGCTACACATGTGTTAGCAGTGGATGAAGTGTCCAGTGTGCATACCACTGTATTTAGTTCAGCAATCTTAAGGTAATCAGGGGAGTGTGCAAGGTTCTCCGGGGTGATGCTATTGCCACATGCCCTATCATTATCACAATGCTGTCATGTGGCAGCCGATTAGAAATCTTAGAATGCAGGATATATTTGCTGGGGAATTCTGTGGTCTATGATTTTCAATAAAAATGCCATTCTAAACTGTTAGCGTATTTCATCCCATCCTTGCCACCACTGACCTGCCCGGAGGTTGTTTTATGTGCAAGTCTAGTGGAATGTTCTGTCTTTGAATATTTTTCTTCCAAAATATAAAAGGCATCCCCAAAAAGATAAGAGTATTCAGACGATATATGAGACCAATACAGAGCACTCCTGAATATTTCAGAAGAATTGTGAGAAGGCAAAAAGGACGCCTATCAGTATCGGTGTATATTGACCACCTTTGGCCTAAGGACAATGGCTCAAGGTGCTAATTGGAAGCAAGGTTACTACAGAATGGCATGGGTTAATAACCTGTACCGTTTCCCCATGTGACACATTTTCCTTCAGATATACACAAGTGACAAGGGTTAGAGGACCAAACCTTTTTGTCCTGATGACGGCCCCCACTTATTTAAAAAAAAAGGTGATCGCTTGGATGTGCAAATCACCATAGGAAAGGGCTGAAACACTTTGTGTCGTCAATGTTATATATATATATATATATCACATCCTGCAGTGGGCAACCGTTGACATCTAAAATCTAGAGCATGAGAGGATTGAATAGCCTGTGTTCAGAAGCATACCCTGTTAGATCCATCTTGTATGAATTATCTAAATCTGCCTTATCGATGATACAATCACACCTTGACTAACCCACACTTCTTAAAGTGTATGTATGTTTAACTGTCTTTTGTTTCTATGTTTTACATTTATGAGAAACTGTGCAATAATGAGTACATTTTTCAAAAATATGCACGTTGCCCAGTGTAATATTACTCTCAGTACTGGTGCTGGATTGTGAAAGAGACCATGAGACCTGCACAGAAGAGGGAGGGGTAACTGTATACTCTTATCTTAATGTTTTCTTTTAATCATTTTTACCACAATTTTCCAGGACACCAGGTGAAGTTCACAAACCAAGTATGGCGTCCATTTCAAATATTTAGAAATTCCTTACTACATTTCATAATTCACCAAACGGCACCTTTCTCTAATGTCCAGATCACACAAGCCCCTCTAATTGAATGAGAAGCGTCAGCTGACAACTAAACTGAAGCGAGTCTGCAGACTAAACATATATTACTCATTTTTAGTTTGGGCTATTAGGAGTCACTTGCGACACTTAGAATAGCTCAAAATATTGCATTCAAATACTGATGCATGTCTAAAGGCTTCTGAAGAGGGGTACACATGAATGACATTTGAGTGAGGGCACACAGTGCATTAGGTGCTGTTTGGTTATTGATCCCTCCCATTCCCTGCCCCTTGCCATGCTAATCCTTATGGCTAATCCCACCTATTCCTGTCCATCTTGGAACTCTTTGAGCTCTGAACTCTTCCATGCAAGCAACCATTGTGGATGACCGTCTCTAAGAAAGCTCTCTGGAAACAAGCCAAAATTAGCAGCATCTTTGCATTGGAAAGATACCATGCATTTTCCAAATAAAATGATGCATTTTGAAGCCTGTAAATTTCATCTTTTTAAAAATGGCTAATGTATATTTATTTTATTTTTCATGGTTTTGTTATATGTTTTGTTTTTGTGTCGCAGTTGTGTGTCCCAACTTCCATGGCAGACAGCATGTATTTTCCGCAGCTTCTCTGCAGAGTACAATTTGATATCTGTGCACAAGCAATGTCCCCTTTGTCTTTTAAGGTACAAAGCCTTTCATGGCTTAACTAGGTGATGTGTGTGTAACAATCAAGAGACTCTTTTGGCAAATCTACCACACTTTTACGAGATTGAATTGAATTTAATTGTTTATTTATATAGCGCACCTGAACCTCAGGTAACTAGGCACTTAAGTGAGTTTCATAGAAAGGTTACATTATAGTTACAATATAGTACAGTATAATACACAATATACCAAGTAAAGATACAGGTTCCAGAGGCAAGTAGGATGAGTACAACAAGTGGGTAGATACATTGTAAAGCAGACAGTTTGTAGTAAGATACATATTACATAGTACAAGATAAGCAGATGGGTAATGTGTTCCAAAAGGATTATGGTTAGATATATTAAGAAAATATGCGTTGAGGTATGGTAGAAAAGGTAGGAGATGAACCGTCAGGTGAGTCTTACAGAGGGAATGGCGACTTAAGTCTCCTGAGTGGTCAGCCAGTTTTTTACATTTGTCCTAAATAGGGAGAATTAAGGCTCGGCTCTTAGAGTTATAGGTAGAGTGTTCCATCGTTTGGATGATTGCACAGGGATGCTACTGCCTCCTCAAATTTGTAAGTTAAATCTCGGGATTCTGAGACAAGATAGCGGAGCAGCTCTAATTAGTTGGTCTGATTGGCTTTTGTTAAATTTGCATGTCAGGTATTTAGGTGTTGAGTTGGAGAGACACTTAGGGTGAGTGTGAGGATTTTGACAGAGACTCTGTTCTTGACCGAGAGCCAGTAGGCGTTACGTCTAGTTTCAGATATGTGATGGGATCTTGGAATATTGAAGGCGGATCTAAGCGTGTTGTTTTGCAATACTTGTAATTTAAGCTTCGCTTATTAGTTCCTGAGTATAGTGCGTTGCAGTAATCCAATTTGGATAAAATGAGCGCTCTAGCTAAGGTAGAGGAGCTTACTGATGACAAGAAAGGTCTGCAAGTGTGTATAAACTTGCAGATATATGCTGTAGCAGAGGCTTTTGGATTAACTTCTTTAGTCAAGGTTGAGTCGAGATAGAATCCTAAAGCTTTGACTTCCTTAGAGACTGGAATATTAATGCTGTCTATCTTAAAGGAGTTGATTCTAGTTTCAAGTTTGTTTAGTTTGGTTTGGGAGGCAGTAAGAAGTAATTCAGTCTTCTCATCATTGATGCAGAGGCCATGTGTGGCCATCCATGCCTGAATGATGAGGTATATTTTGTTTAGTAGGTTAATATCCAGGTCGTAGTTCCCAGAGATGGGTATTAGGACTTGGGTGTCATCTGCATAGTTAGTGTAGGTGACACCCAAGACGTGAGGATCATTAAACAAGGGCTTCGTGAAAATATTGTACAGCGTCAGTGAAACGCAAAATCCTTGTGGTACTCCACAGGTCACTGGTGCTGGATCAGCCGACTCTGTAGGTGAGAAGACTCTCATTGTCCTGTTGTCAAGAAAGGATTGTATCCATGCTGAGGTGTTGTCAAAGAAGTGGGCTGATGAGGTCAGGTGGTCACACCGGACATCATGACTAACAAGGTCGAAGGCAGCAGATAAATCTAACAGCAGAAGGAGTGATGTATTGCCTTTTTGTTTTTGATCATCTATTTGGGTTTTTAGGTCTAATAATGCTGTTTCGGTGCCATGTCTAGGTCTGAACCCGGATTGCAGCAAGCCCAAAAGATTGTTAGTTTCTAGATGTGCTTGTATTCGTAAATACGCACCCTTGTCTAGAATTTTCACCAAAAATGGCACAGTGCTTATAGGTAGTTTGAAGGAATGTCAGGGAATTCTGTTATTGTATGTGTCACTTTTAGATTGGAGAATGACTGACTTGTAGCAGCTGGCAGCTTTTGCAACTAAGTCTTTATTGATGACTGAAGGATGGTTTTCCTAACAGTTTCTGCTCTTCTTTTATTTTTGCATAGAGGTTTAAGGCTCGGGGTAAAACATGAATTGAGCTGAGCTTGAGGCTTAGCTTTCCTCACTTTTAGTGGAGCTATATTGTCGATTGCTTGGCTAAGTGTTAGGTTATATAGATCTACGAATAAAAAGGGGCCAGTAATGCTGTAATGCTGGTTGGGTAGTTAAGGATAGGTTGTAGGAGGGGTAGTAAATTGGTGCAATAGCAGTAGGCACTTTTGAATGAGTGCTAGACTGTAGGGTGAATGAAACAAAGTGGTGGTCTGTCCATGCATGTGGTGTGTTGGTGAGGATATTTGTGTCACAATTAAGGTCTGCAACCAGTCTAAGATTCTACCTTTATTGTGAGTAGGCTTAGGGGTAATGTTTGCTAATGTTGAAGTCGTAATGTCATGTTTAGTAGGCTGTGGTGGCCAGGATGGCAAGAAATTGGTAGGAACTATGGAGTTGTGGTGTGGTAGTAAGGTGGGCATAGCGATGGGTCTGCTAATCTTGCTAGGTATGGTGGCATGGGCCCTCATTCCAACCCAGGTGGTAAGTTCCCTACTTTACCACCATGGTGTAAACTCTGTTTACACCATGGTGGATGGCGGATTTACCGCCTCATTCCAAGGTGAGTGGGGCGGTAAATCCCCAATCCCCATTTTCCCCTTCCCCATTCCCATTTTTGCCCCATAGGGCATAATGGGAGTGGGGAAGGCGCTAATTACGGCACCGTAAATTACGGTGCCGTAATTAGCGCCAAGGACGCTTAGCGCCTTGGTACTTAACGCCTGCTAAAAGCAGGCGTTAAGGTGGAAATCAGGCGTTAAGGGTTAACGGCGCCGACGGCGCCGTTAAACCCTTAACGCCTGGGTTGGAATGAGGGCCATGGTCATGGGTAGATTGCACAGTTGTCCAGTACTTATTTCTATCAGTGTTGATGATGCGAGAAAAAACATAGTGGATAGTGTAGCCATCGTTACTGTAGCCAGCTTGGCGGTTGTTTGAACAGGCCATATAAATGAAGGTGTCGATATGTACCTGGGCATGGCTAGCATGTTGGGGCAGGCCAGTTAGAGTCTCTAGGCTTTAATTTGTCTGATGCAGAATAGATGGCAGCCCATGGTAATTTATGGGCTGAAACGAGTAATTCTTGCGGATTAGGTATGCAAGTCAGTCATGGAGAGCAAGGCGCGTACGTAACGATGGTACAGACTTGATGTCAAGTTAATCAAGTGGAGATTCACAGGCCGGATGGGCGGTGCCGGAAGTGGCTAGGAAGCAGATGTGGGAGTAAAGCTGTTGGCAAATAGCTGCGTTACTGACCTACGGTGGCACACTTCAGGTTCGACATGTGATCGGTTTTTATAGTAAGTATCGTGCAGTGACAGTGCAGTGCGTTATAAGAGCATTTCAAACATTCTGATATTCATGTTAAGTACAGAGTGGGACAAGCATATGAGGCTTATACTACACATGGGGAAAGCGGCATCACTGCAGGAGAACACATGAGAGCTTGAATGCACCTGGGAACAGGTGACCACGTGTCATAAAGTGACATTGCAGTGCGTACAAGATAAGAGCATTTTGAACATACTAATATTCATGTTAAGTGGCACAATCATATGAAGGCTTATAATACATGTAAGGAAAAAAAACGGCCTCATTACAGGAAAACAAATGAAGGCTTAGATAGCACGAAGGGAGGGCACTTATATCAGGCCGTTAGCAAAGCTCAACGTGGATAATGTATGACTGGAACAGGTAGTAGGACATATGTTCCCGAAATGAGTGGGTGTGAGCAGGCATATCTTTGCGGGTGCTCGCGGTCAGATCTGGAACTTGGGTAGCACAGTAGTGCCAGAGACTACACAGTTGACGGTCGCTTCGGCGAGTATTAGCGACCAGAATAGTTAGAAAGTTGCAGGTGAGTTACATGGCGAATACGGTAGTGTGCGGTTAAGCTCATTTGCTTGTTTGTTTGTTTATTCATTTGTTATGCGCACCAAACCCATAGGTAAGAAGGTGCAGCAAGTATGAAGATGCAAAGCTTACATACTTACAAAATATACACCAGGTACAGATCTTACATGAATACAGAGAATACAGAATGTGCAAATATATACAGAAATAAAATAGCCTAGGTGGTTGCAAAGGTAAACCATGCGCCGTGAGCAGCGATTTGCGAGCGGTTATGAAATAATCGGTGCGTTGGCGCATTAAGTTGACTAGGCAGAGGCAATGGAGAGTGAGAGGATTTATAAAGTAAATAAACAAATAGGAGGTTAGAGTACGGGTGCTTACCCCACACAATGTTTTTATAATTTGCAAAGTTCTAGGCAAGATAGTATTTGGTCCATGGTCCTCCCGGCTCCGATAGGCTTGGGACAGGGCCATTTCAGGGGGTCTTCGGAGGGGGCCAGCTTGCGCCTGCCAGCGGACACCAATATGATGAAATAGGCTTCATGATAAACGGTTGCTTAGCAACCGTATAAACACTAAGAAGAGGTGTGGATGTACGCAAAGTGCAGTGGCCATCTTATTCATACGAAAAAGATACGATCTTAATATGAAGAGTATGTAAACCACAGGGTCAAGACGCTCCACATGGCACACAGGCACAAAGGTGCTAAGTCAACAAAAATCTGTTAAAATAAGTTGTTTTGCTCACGGATTATGGCAGGATGGTCAAAGGTAGCAGCGAGGATCTCACGATGTCGAGGCTCATGGAAGCTTCTTACAATGCAGGCACCACGGCAGGACCGCTGCTGCGGCGGAAAGGATGAATGGTCACTTTGCTAAGGTGAACCTTCAAGAATGGCAGACGGCAGGCTGTACCTGGAAAGCCTCACCTCCTTTTCAATGAGACTCCTGCTCTGTTTATGTTGTGTAAGGATCCAACCTTAACCTGAGCCACCCGGGAACTGTGAAGCTGTTGCATTCATGAATGTAGGCTGGTGGTTGGTTGGAAAGGACTGGAGACACGAGCCATTCAATGTGCTGCAGCCGTTGAGGTGAGAGGTCTGTTGAGATTTAGTTCTTATAACTTTAGAAAAGGTCAGACTTATTTTAAGTTAACACAGTGCAACTCAATAACATTATGATGTAACCAGATTCTAACTGGAATGTATTGATGTGTTTATTCTAATGAGAATGTTTGTGAAAGTTTTCTTTTGTATGTAAAAGCAGTTGGAGGCTGCCTCTTGAGGAGGGCGCCTGCTGTGTGTTACGTTCTGCAAAACTGAAAATAAATCTTCAACCAAGTGTGCGTCTGGCCGTGACTTAACATTGGCGACGAGGATGGGGCACCCTGAGGACCCGCTCGTGTTTGGTTCGCCCTCGTTGGCTCCTGCATTGCAGCCATAAGGGGGAATGTTGTTATAATGGAGGGTGGTGAATGTTGGGCAATGTCTAGACTTGCCAAAAGCAATAAGGTTGTTAGTGAAGGAAGTGAGGAGCGGGACCAGAATTTGTCTTATGAGGAAGAAGCTCTAGTGCCTGGATCTAATGCAGGTAGAGTAGTGAATTTGGAGTGTGACCGCAATATTAACACTGATAGTGGTTTGAAAGCAAACAGAGTCAGGAACAGACCAACTAAGTTTAATGATTATTACTTGGGTTAAATGCTTCTGATTAAAGGAAGGAGATGTGTTGAGATTTAGTTCTTATAACTTTAGAAAAGGTCAGACTTATTTTAAGTTAACACAGTGCAACTCAATAACATTATGATGTAACCAGATTCTAACTGGAATGTATTGATGTGTTTATTCTAATGAGAATGTTTGTGTAAGTTTTCTTTTGTATGTAAAAGCAGTTGGAGGCTGCCTCTTGAGGAGGGCGCCTGCTGTGTGTTACGTTCTGCAAAACTGAAAATAAATCTTCAACCAAGTGTGCGTCTGGCCGTGACTTAACAAGGTCCTTGGTGGCAGTGCAGTTTATTCTGGAGTCGCTGATGCTTGTGACAGGAGATCTGTTAGGAACAGTGTAGGGTGTGTTCCCGAACGGGATTGTGTAATGCTTAAAGACACAGTGACAATTTGACTCTTCAGCTAGATGAAAGAGTGTACCTCAATTCCTCAAATGTATAAGATATGGGTTTACTGAAAGTCTGCTGGCAAGATTCACTGATAGTTGTGCTTGGTAGGTCTACTAAAAGGTGTACTGTATGGCTCGCGTATATGTGCACTGGAAGACCATGGTTACAGAATGATCCCAACACACCAGTACACATTTTCCCCAAAAAATGGCCAATCGTTTAGCACGTTATTGCATGCTGGCACTTATCATCTTGGTAACCTTGCATAGAATTAATGTGCCAGAAGCCCCCAAATACATTGGATTGTAAGAATCTGAGAACTAGAACAATTGGGACGTTTTTGACTGGTGGTTACTAGGGCACTTAAATGGTAGTGAGTTAAGTATTATGGGGTGAACTGATGGGTGGAATTAACATACTGATAAGACAATGGAGAGGTATATTCACAGACTGGTTTGGAGTGATGCCCAGATTACTTACTACCTATTGATAATCTCAGATACTCTTAGTTCTATTCTTCCTCATCACAGTGTTTAATTCATGAAGTGTGCCACCTCTCAGCCAGCAATCTTTCTCGCTTTTTAGTTTGGGCTGTACCTATAAGCCCAAATTACTGTATTCGAGTACAGATAGGTAGAAATGGTATGTAAAGTGTGCCAAAATATGTAGGTGTTTTTTTGGTTATTTGACTGCCTATGGCCATGCTAATCCCTATGGCTGTTCCCACATTGTTCCTGCCCCTCCCAAAATCCTTCCTCATAGGAAATCTTTGAGCTTGCTTTATCCAAGCCTAACCATGAAACTTTGCACTGAAATCCTGTTAAACACAAGCATTGAAAAGGCCAGCGGTTTGAGCTTGTGGATAAGTAGTAGGCATTTGCCAGGCACTGCTATTAGATTCCAGACACTTGCACCATGGTCTACCTGCCACCATCAATAGCCAGTTAATGAAACAGTGCTTGGCAAGTGCCTTTCCCATGTCTATACAAAAGGCCAACCAAGTTGGCAATGCTCGTTTAACCCACATTTTACCATTTTTAAACACATTTGAGCTACCCCCCTGTAAGATCCTCCACCCTGATGAACCCACATGCACCCTTTCCCAAAAATCCAGAGCCTGCTAGAAAGTTTTTAGTGGAATTGAAAGACGCAAACCTTTTAAGCTTTTCAAAAAGTGTTGTTCCTATGCGTAGTGCAACTAACACCATAACTACTGTTATCTCTATTGCACCAATTAAACATGAGGAGAACAATAACCTAAACTTTAGGATCATATGGGCCTCATTATAAAGTCCCCTGTCTGGTGGAAATGTCAGAAAGATTGCCATTGATTCCGGCACCAACATTTTTACTGGACCAGGCTAACCTGAGTTTTCAAGTGGGGGCTCTGATCTACCGCCAGACCTGACCTGCCAGTAGATCAGGCCCCTACCGGCAAAGAATTGCCAGAATCATCGGCACCAGAACTACTGGTGCCGGTCATTCCGGCAATCCCATCCCATGGAGTCCTACCAGGATATCAGATGGTAGAGACGGTAGGGGCAGTTTGACGGTACCCTGAATAAATGACCGGTGTGATACCAGGAAACTCTTAATGAGCCCCATAGTCTAGTCATGATCCTGTAGTCATGGCCTAGTTGCTCTGCACCTAGGCACACAGGTTCAATATGTTTTGGGTGGCTTACAACTTGGGTGCCATTTGGCAAACCCACCTGAAACTTTCCAAAAATATAGACGTGACAATTATTTTGAAAAGTTGCGTGTGGGTGAGTGGTTTGTTGCGGATTTCCCTGCCAGATGAGACGCATGCATTAAGCATTTACTGCTTTAGCTACCGGATATTGCGTTTGACTGACGGGTCGAGATGAAGATCACTATATTGCGACACTTCTATACTGGCCATTGCAAGTTCAACTGAAGATATATAACTAACTATGCACATTGACTCTTCCCCTATAGACAAGGATGATCATAAAGTTTTTTAAGGAGTTATTTTTATCATCTATCAGGAATATATTCTGCATGATTAATTCACAGAGATTAACACTACTGTAATTCTGGTCCTGGTAAAGACTATTGAATATCATGATTCAGTCATTTTAAAGTTGAAACTAGCATGTGAAGGCATTTACAAATAACTATTTGGACCCTGAGAAGGTTTCATCTTAGTTTGTCAGAACAGAAGACCTGCGCTAGTCAACCACATTTCGGGATCATTACATGAGGAGTGATATCTTTGACCACATGTTTGTTTGACCCTAATTTGTGGATTAAATGTGTCATTCCGCATACTGTTGAAAATAATGTGGATGTATCTGTACATTGTTGTGGTGTGTTGCTGTTTTTAGAGCAATGCCGGTCAAGTGGCACAGCGAGTAAAGCGCTTGCTTTGACGTTCGTGCAGAGCCTGTTAAGCAGGTTCAAATCCGATACTCAGCCAAACTCAGCCTTTCATCCTTCCGAGGTCGATAAATGAGCACCACACACCGTGGGTAATAATAAGCAGCGCTCAGATACCTGAGGGTTCGTAGCGCTATATAAATGCCTAATTATTATTATTGCACTTTTTTGAGTAATGATGAGTATGTTTGATGAGGCATGAATGAGTTAGTTGAGACAAGTGATTAGTATTGCATGAATGAGATTGTGAATATTATTGGCACTTTGGAACTAATGCACTTTATATTGATATTATAAGATTATGTCTAGGTGAATTGATTCTACTAAAAACTAAATAAATATATAGATTTTTTTATTCTAGACTCTGTTGTTTTTCAGTGTGGACTCTGACGGGTGAAGGGCCTTTTTGGTTGCTTACCGATTATTAATGTTAAACACTGGGTTATGTCCACAGATCCCCATGTGATACCAGCCCCTTACACCTTGTTCATGTTTCAAACCCCAGGTATCAGTGAGTTTTGGGGCCTACCGTCCCTTTTGTGTAACGTTTTGTTAAGGAGGAACATAGGTATAGACAGGATCCCAATATTTTTGAAAAGCCTTTGACTTACATTAGAGAAAATCTCTCTTGCACATACAGCCCAAACCGCAGGACTTATTTGTGATACATTTTCACGATAGCTGCCCTAGCTGCCCTAAGTGAGTCGGACTCCAGTAGGAACCCCTCAAAATTCTATTGTTAATAATTTTTAATTCGAGTAACAAATTTGACTGAAATTACAAAAGAGATTAAGGACTCGCGGGGCCCCCCAGAGTGCCCAGTTTAGTAACGATTTGTTAAAAAATAAAAAAGTTATTAAGAAGACAATACATTTTTGTTTCCAAAAGTGCGGCCTGCTTCCCATTCATTTTCCCATAGACAAACTTGATGGGCCTCTCTCAGGAGGCTGTCTACGATGGTGACTTGGTGGAAGAGAACCTGGTCCAGGGGAGATGGTGAGAATGTTAGCCATAAGTCTAATAGAATGGGCTCATACGAATGGGTGAGTGGAGTGTGTTATTATAGGTGAATTCCGCCAATGGGAGAAAGGTGGCCCAATTATCGTGTTCATGGTTGCAAAAGCACCTGAGATACTGTTCTAGATTGATATTGAGGCACTCTGTTTGGCCGTTACTTTGTGGATGATATCCTGAAGACAGTGCTTTTTGGATCCCCAATTGCGCACACACAGTACTCCACAATTTAGAGGTAAATTGTGTCTCTTGATCAAACGCCATAGTGACCGGCAGACCGTGTAACCGGATAATGTCTCTGAGAAATATTGAAGCGGTCTCGGATGCTGTGGGTAGCCCCGAAAGGGACGAAAAGTGAGCTAATTTGCTGAAGGTGTCTAAGGTCACCATAATAGTTGTTTTGCCTTCGGAACAGGGAAGATCTATTACAAAGTCTGTGGATATGTGCTCCCAAGGTCTGGATTGAAGTTCTCCTTGTTGGAGGAGTCCATGAGGACGTCCAGTGGTGATCTTGTGTGCCACACACACGGCAGGTAGAGACATACTGCTTGATATCCTTGTATATAGTGGGCCACCAAAACAGTCGATGAAGTAACCTTGTGTCCAGCGGCGAAGATTCATGGCACCATGAAAGTTCCTGCGACTGTAAAGCCTTGGTAGGGAGGAACAATGCTGAACCATGATACCATTGTCCGTCCTGTAGTGTGAGTGGAAGGGCGGACCTGTCGAAGTTCTGAAGTCCTTCTCATACTCTCTGAAGGAAAACTGGAAGGAGGGCAATGAACCTTTGGTTGGGCAAAAGGAGTTTGCCTCTTACGAGATCCTCAACTTCTTGGCTGAAAATTCTTGATAAGGTATCCACCAACTTGTTTTCGGTTCCTGGAATGTATGACCGTGAAGTCCTATTGGGAGAAGTGGTATGCCCATCTGGCATGCAGTGAATTAGTACACTTCATCTGCTGGAGCACCTTTAGGTTGCGATAGTCAGTGCATAGTAGAAATGGGTGAACTGCACCCTGCAACAGGTGTCTCCACTCTTCACAAGCTTTTTTTTATTGTGAGCAGCTCCTTTTCAAGGACAGAGTAATTGAGTTTTCTACTCGTAAACCTTCTGGAAAAATACGCCAGTGGATGTTCCTGGCTGTTCGAGGTCTTCTGCAGGAGAGCCGCACCCAACGCTCCTTCCGATGCATTTGTCTCTAGTATGAACGGACTAGACTGATCCGGCTGTACTAGAATGGGAGCCGAAGTGAAGAGTTCCTTGAGTTTGTTACGCTCACCTGGCTCCCACAGGGGCGTCGGTCGGACCCGGACTGCTGCGGCCTCCACCCACGTGATGTGTAGTGCAGCGATGACTGACTGGATCTGCCCTCCTAATCTTGTCAGCTTGACCCGTAGAAATATTCTCCTACAAGTGGAGAGATGGATTTAGCCACTTGTGGATTCAAGTGATAGCACCCCCACTGTCCTCCCCACTAATCACCTCTGAAGCGCCCTCTCAGCAATCTGACCTTATATTCTTGAAGGATGAGCCCTCCATCCTGCGTAGCACGCAGGGGCGCTTTGATGACCAGTTACTTCACTGGCCTGAGGATATTGGAAGAGTTGTAGACGAATCCTGATTCCAAAAGGTCCTGGCGAAGAGCCGTAAGTATATAGTTCGTAAGAGTTCAAAGTGTCTGGAGTTCACTCCTGTCCAATTCCTCTTTTATCTTGCAGCTTTGACCCAATAAGAAGATTGACAGCTGAAAGCGCTCCGTTAAAAGTCTGTGTTACACAACACTGTCCGGTAAATAATGCCAAGGGTTAAATTTGCTGCTTTCTCCTTATTTTACAGGTGCGGCATAAGAAGATGTGGCGTGCTGATGAATTATACCTCCGGCTGTAAAATCAGGTAAGCATATGGCGACTAAAGAGATTGTTTCTGTCTGTTCTCTCTGCTCACCTTGTTGTTTCTTGTCCCCCTTAGGTGGCGGGATTCGGCGATGTAAAGATGGAGACAGCGCCGGATCAAAGAGATGCTGTGTGGAACGGTGAGTATGGCGCTGCGCTGCGCTGCTGCTGGCGATGCGACGTTTTTAAAACAAAGTCTTTCCTCTGGTTTGAAGATGCGATGAATCCGGAATCAGGTAAGAAATCAGGTAATTCTCTTGTTCTAACCTTTGCTTCTTTCCTTCTTTCTAGGTGCTCCAGGTTCAAGGCAGGCGTGGCAGAAGGCTTGATGCTGCTGCTGGCACGGTGAACGTTACGCTGCTGGATGCAGAATAACGCGAAGCGTGTGTTACTCTTCGGGCGTGGTTTAAATAGCCTTCAAAGTAGTCCCAGGTAGGTATTCCTCCCCGACCACACCCAAGTAACAAAATAGTCCCTAAGGTAAAGTATTCCCTTCCAGGCCTCACATGGGCTTGGATCTTCTTGCAGCATGGTCTGCATCAGGTAAGTGTGCACTTATGAGCCTGGCGCCTATGGTGCCAGGACTGATGTCCCATATGAGCCTGGCGCCATAGGCGCCAGGACTGAAACCAGACAGCCCCTAGCAGGGGTTGCTGGGTTTTCTCAAGGCAACATGATGCCTGCTCCCGGGGCTGATGGGCGTGGTCTGGATGCCCGGGGGTATGCATCATGACAGCACTCCCCCTCAAGGCCCCTCCTAAGGTCGTTCCTCCCTTTGGTCCTGGTTTGTCTGGGAAGTCCTGATAGAATCTCTACACTAATCGTGGTGCATGAACGTGGTCACTAGGTTCCCATGACCTTTCCTGTGGCCCGTAACCTTTCCAATCGATTAAGTAAAAAAGTTTCGATTTAACCACCTTGGAGTCCAGGATGTTTTTCACCTCGAATTCAGGTTCTCCATCTATCAAGATAGGATCTGGTGGTTTGGTTAATCTTGTTCCTGGTTGAACTGGTTTTAAAAGTGAAACATGAAAGACAGGATGAATTTGCATATTAGAGGGTAATTCCAGTTTGACGGCCACTGGGTTGATAATGGCCTTAATGGTGTAAGGTCCCAAATATCTAGGATTAAAAGTCAGAGTTCCTTTCAGAGGTATGTGTTTTGTAGCTAGCCAAACCTGATCTCCAATTTGGTACTGTGGAGTTTCACTCCTATGTAGATCAGCATTTTTCTTGTATTTCTCTTTTGCTTGCTTCAAATGTTCTGTAGCTTCCTTGAAGGCTTGTGTAATAGTAGAATGTAAATGACTAACTGCAGGCATTTCTAAGTGCTGCGGCGAATCGAGTTCTGAGGTTCGAGGGTGGTGTCCATATATGGTATAAAAGGGGCTTTGTCCGGTTCCTGAATGTACAGAGTTTTTGTATGCATATTCGGAAATCCATAAAATATCTTGCCAATTTCTTTCGGTCTGGTGAAGCATGCAACAAAGGTACTGTTCAAGGGTCTGGTTATGATATGATATGATATGATATGGCATTTGTAACGTGCCTATACACAAGTGTTTCAAGGCGCGACGAGGCAAGGAGGGGGGAACAAGGGGAAGACAGACAACGATCCTACTAGGCCAGGTGTCAGTTAGATCGCGCAAGTGTAGGGGCAGGGGGAAGGGAAAAGTGCAAGGGGAGGGGGGAAGTGCAGTACAGGGTAAGTAGAATAAAAATAAATAAATAGGGCCAGCTGGTGGCAAGTGCAAGGTAAGTGCAGACAAGTGCAGGGAAGGGAGGGCTGTAGGGATACAGAGACAGTCCCGCAGTGCAGGGGTTGCCAGGGAGGCAGTGCAAGTGGAGAGTGGCTGGGCCAGGACCGAGGTCGGTGAGAGTGGCCCAGTTGCATATTCAGTGCAGTTTCAGTGAAGGATTTAGCAGGGGAGAGGGAGAGAGAAAGCAGAAGCAAAGAGGAAGGTTTTGAGGTGCTTCAGGAACCAGAGATGGTTCTCCTCAAGTTTCAGGGTGGCAGGAAGGCTGTTCCAGAGGGAGGCCCCTGCCGCGGAGAGAGATCTACCCCCAGCTCGTTGCTTCGAGAAGCGGCTGACCTTGAGGGAGTTGGAGACGGATGAGTGAAGGGCTCGGGAAGGAAGATATTTAGGAATAGAGAGTTGAAGGTATTTAGGCCCCATGCCCCAGAAGGCCTTGTGGACAATGCAGAGGGTTTTGAACTTAATCCTCGCAGCCACTGGGAGCCAGTGTAGATATTTCAGTCCTGGAGAGATACGGTCCCTGGGCTTGAGGCCAAGGACAAGTCTCGCAGTCCTGTTCTGGATGAGTTGCAGAGGGCGGAGAGTGAAGGCAGGCAGATTAAGATAGAGGCTGTTACAGTAGTCAAGCTTCGAGAGAACCAGGGCTCGGGAGACAGTGAGCTTCTGGGGGAAGGAGAGGAAGGGAAGAATACCTCTGAGGAGGTGCAGCTGGTAGTGTGACTTCTTAGAGACGTCAGATATATGAGGAGAGAAGGAGAGTGTGGAGTCGAAGATGACCCCGAGGTTTTTTGCCTTGCAGGTAGGAGCAGGAAGAGGGCCAAGAGAGGCTGGCCAGAGAGCTGCAGGGAAGGAGGGAGTGGGTGTGCCGATGAGTAGAATCTCAGTCTTACTGGCATTAAGGCAGAGGTCATTGGCAGCACACCATTCCTGGATAGCAGACAGACAGTCAGAGATGAGGGAAGGAGAGGAGGCCGAGGGTAGCCTGAAAATGAGCTGCGTATCGTCCGCATAGCACTGAAAGTTGGGGCAGAGAGCGGCGATGCAGTGGGCAAGGAGTGCCAGATACTAGTTGAACAGCCAGGGAGAAAGATTAGATCCCTGGGGACACCACAGGTTGCGAAAAAGATGTCAGAGAGGAAGGACCCCAGTTGGACCTTGGTCCTCTCCGTCTGACCATCGGTCTGGGGATGGTGACTGGTTGATAACCTTACGTCGATTTGCGCCAATTGGCAACATTTCTTCCAAAAATGTGCAATGAATTGACTACCTCGGTCAGAGACCAATACAGAAGGAAACCCGTGTATTCAAACGATGTTTTCGAGGAACTCCTTGGCCAAAATTGAAGCAGAAGGTAATCCCTTCAAAGGAATAAAGTGGGCCATCTTGGAAAAAAGATCCACGATAACTAGAATGGTGTTAAATCCATTACATGGAGGTAGATCAGTAATAAAGTCTAAAGATAAGGTGTGTCATGGTGTAGGTGGAAGATCCAAAGGTTGTAAAAGGCCAGGTGTTTTTTTCTTCTGACTCTTGTTTTGGGCGCAAATGCCGCAAGACATCACAAATGACTTTATATCTTTTCGCCAGGTGGGCCACCAGAACTGTCTCTTAATTTTAGCTTCGGTTTTTGCGTTACCTGGGTGACCTTCCATTAGGGTATCATGATAATTGGAGATAACAAGTTCCTGTGATTCCTTGTGTGGTAGAAATAGTCGTCCTTGATAGTAGGGTAGGTCATTGATGACTAAGTAATACGGGCCTTTCTTAACCCAGTCCTGCAGGGCTGCTGGATTGAAGAGTTGTTGGATTTTTAAATGAATTTCTTCTAGTGTCTGTAAAGTAGTTATGCCAAGAATTCTTTGTTCAGAAATTATAAGCACCGGCTCTGTGTTCGCATATGCTTCTTCCATACCTATTCGGGATAAGGCATCTGCCTTGCCATTTTTACAGCCTGGTCGATAAGTGATCACAAAATCGAATTCGGCAAAGAACAATGCCCATCGAAGTTGGTGCGATGATTGGGCTTTGGCTGTTTTTAGATACTGCAAGTTCCAGTGATCGGTGATTACAGTAATGGTATGCCTGGCACCGAGAAGATAGTGCTGCCAAGCCTTAAAGGCAGATTTGATGGCTAATAACTCTTTATCGGTAACCGCATAGTTTAACTCGGGTGCCGAGAACTTTCTGGACCAAAATGCCACTGGGTGAAGTTGACCAGTTTCAGGATCCTTCTGGGACAGGACAGCTCCCATGCTTAAACGGGATGCATCACTTTCCACTATGTATGGAAGCTCTGGGCATGGATGCTTTAAGACAGGCGCAGACGTGAATTTCGCTTTCAGCTCTTGGAAGGCATTTTCAGCCTCTTCGGTCCACAAGAAGCATTTGTTCTTTCGCAAAAGTGCTGTGATGGGATGTACAACATGTGAGAAGTCCGGAATGAATCTGCGGTAGAAATTGGCAAATCCGAGCATGCTTTGTACCCCTTTAACTGAACTAGGTGATGGCCACTTGAGAATTGCGTCCACCTTTTGTGAGTCCATTCGGACTCCTTTTGGAGTCAAGATAAATCCAAGGAATTCAACTTCCGTAACATGAAAAACACATTTTTCCAATTTTGCATATAACTTGTGCTTGCGTAGTTTCTCAAGCACTGCACATATGTGCTTAACATGGTCTGATTCTGAGGAGGAGTACACAAGGATATCGTCTATGTATATGACAACACAGACGTCAATGAGTTCACAAAAGTAATCGTTCATAAAATACTGAAAGGCTGATGGTTCATTGCACAACCCGAAGGGCATCACCTGATACTCGAATAATACGTACTTGGTGCGAAAGTCCATCTTCCATTCGTCGCCTTTCTTTACACGTACCAGATGATATGCCCCTCGGAGATCTAACTTAGTGTAGATACAAGCATCCTTTACTTGGTCTAGTAATTCAGGGATCAGAGGCAATGGGTACCGGTTTTTTACCGTAATCTGATTTAGTGCACGGTAGTCTATGCACGTTCTAAGGTCACCTTCCTTTTTTGGCACGAAGAACAAAGCTGAGGATACAGGAGACTTGGAAGGGCGAATAAAGCCATTAACCAGGTATTGTTCCAAGTATTGCCATAGGTGAAGATTTTCAGGTTCCGTGAGGGCGTAGATTCTACTGCATGGGGGTTTTGCACCGGGTAGGTCAATCTGACAATCGTACGATCTGTGAGGTGGTAATGTATTGGCCTGTTCTTTTTGAAAAACATCCTGAAATTCTTGATACTCCTGAGGTAACTGCATGATTGGGTTGATGACTGTGGCAAGGCCTTTGTTTGGGGTTTTCTCCGGGTAACAGGTGTGTGCACAATCCAGGAAGGTTATTCTCTTCTCTCGCCCTTCAATACAAGGATTATGTGTTTCCAACCACGGCATCCCCAGTATTATTTGGAACTGCAGGGCTTTGATTAAATCAAACACAATAGTCTCTCGATGCCCATCTTGACCCAACAGTGTCATCTCTGTAGTGGAATGAGTTACAGGCCCAGAGGCAATTTCAGTTCCATCGACTGTGGTGATGACATCCGAAGTGGTCTTTTTGCAAAGAGGTAGATTCATCCCTGAAACCAATTTGTGGTCCATATAGTTCCCTATGGCCCCGCTATCAATGTATGCCCTTACTGCGTGCATACGTGAGGGTTGTCTAGGATCAATTAGGACCATTGGTATGATCAGATGCGAGGTCTGAGTGTCCTTCTTTAAGCTCGGCAAACGGACCTCTACGCTTGTTGGGTGTGGTCGTTTTCCGAATCAGGATCTTTTGGGCTTTTATCAGCAACTCCTACCACCTTTTTGGGTGGTTTTATAGGGCAATCCCGTAAAAAATGTCCTGAGGTTCCACAGTACAGACACAATTGCATCTGCCTTCTTCTTTCCCTTTCCTTTTGAGTTAAGGGTCCTTTGACCCCCCTGATTTGCATAGGTTCTGATGCATCTGTTCCTTTGGGGGCAACGTTGGATTTAACCAATACCCGATTTTCGAACTTCGCTCAATCAGCCTTTCTATTCTGGAGTCGATGATCCAGCTGGACCACTAAGTCTATAAACTCTGCGCAATCCTGAGGTGTGTTCACAACTTGAGCCAAGACGTCTTTAAGTTCTCCCCGAGGTCCACGATGAAACAATGTATTTCTTTTTTCCTCAGGCCATCCGGTCTCCACTATCAATCTATTGAAGGTTGTGATATAGCTTAGCAGATCCTGGTTACCCTGTCGTAGGGACAAAAGTTCATTATCCAGGGCCTGTCCTTGGGAGTGCCGGGCAAATAGTCTTTCCATGCTAATTTGCAAGCCCTGAAAATCCCGAAGAATTGGGTCATCCTGAGTAACTAGTGGAATTGACCAATCAGCTGCACTGCTGCTGAGATATGATAATATAAAGGCTACCTTGGCTTGATCGTTTGGGAAGGCTCCTGGTCCACATTAAAAGTGCAAGCGGCATTGGTTCATAAACACGGCGAACCTCTTGGGATCTCCGGCAAAGCATTCGGGTGGAGCTAATGGAATATTTCCTGGTAGGTATATTTGCACAGGGTTACTCGATAACACAGGAGCTGGATTTCCCCCGGAACCAGGTAGGGGTGCTTGTCCAGCTTGATTTTGCAGCAGTTGTCTAGCGAGATCATCTGTGCGCTCCTTCGATAGAATTAGTTCTCTTCTGAGGGCATTAGTCTCTTGGCGAGCGGAGTGCACTTCCGTCCTAAGTTCCCCCAAGAGTTGGGCCAGTTGGTCGGTTTCTGAGGTTTCCATAATGCCCGGGTGGGGATTTGTAGATAGGCTTCGCGTTCTGTTACGCTCACCTGGCTCCCACAGGGGCGTCGGTCGGACCCGGACTTCTGTGGCCTCCACCCACGTGATGCGTATTGCAGCGATCACTGACTGGATCTGCCCTCCTAATCTTGTCAGTTTGACCTGTAGAAATATTCTCCTACAAGTGGAGAGATGGATTTAGCCACTTGTGGATTCAAGTGATAGCACCCCCACTGTCCTCCCACTAATCACCTCTGAAGCGCCCTCTCAGCAATCTCACCTTATATTCTTGAAGGATGAGCCCTCCATCCTGCGAAGCACACAGGGGCGCGTTGATGACCAGTTACTTCATTGGCCTGAGGATATTGGAAGAGTTGTAGACGAATCCTGACTCCAAAAGGTCCTGGTGAAGAGCCATAAGTATATAGTTCGTAAGAGTTCAAAATGTCTGGAGTTCACTCCTGTCCAATTTCTCTTTTATCTTGCAGCTTTGACCCAATACGAAGATTGACAGCTGTAAGCGCTCCGGTAAAAGTTTGTGTTACCCAACACTGTCCGGTAAATAATGCCAAGGGTTACATTTGCTGCTTTCTCCTTATCTTACAGGTGCGGCATAAGAAGATGTGGCGTGCTGATGAATTATACCTCCGGTGGTAAAATCAGGTAAGCATATGGCGACTAAAGAGATTGTCTCTGTCTGTTCTCTCTCCTCACCTTGTTGTTTCTTGTCCCCCTTAGGTGACGGGATTCGGCGATGTAAAGATGGAGACAGCGCCGGATCGAAGAGATTCTGTGTGGAACGGTGAGTATGGCGCGGTGCTGCTGCTGGCGATGCGGCGCTTTTAAAACAAAGTCTTTCCTCTGGTTTGAAGATGCGATGAATCCGGAATCAGGTAAGAAATCAGGTAATACTCTTGTTCTAACCTTTGCTTCTTTCCTTCTTTCTAGGTGCTCCAGGTTCAAGGCGGGCGTGGCAGAAGGCTGGATGCTGCTGCTGGCACGGTGAACGTTACGCTGCTGGATGCAGAATAACGCGAAGCGTGTGTTGCTCTTCGGGCGTGGTTTAAATAGCCTTCAAAGTAGTTCCAGGTAGGTATTCCTCCCGACCACACCCGAGTAACAAAATAGTCCCTAAGGTAAACTAGTCCCTTCCAGGCCTCACATGGGCTTGGATCTTCTTGTAGCATGGTCTGCATCAGGTAAGTGTGCACTTATGAGCCTGGCGCCTATGGCGCCAGGACTGATGTCCCATATGAGGCTGGCGCCATAGGCGCCAGGACTGAACCCAGACAGCCCCTAGCAGGGGTTGCTGGGTTTTCTCAAGGCAACATGATGCCTGCTCCCGGGGCCGATGGACGTGGTCTGGATGCCGTCTTCTGATAGGATGTAACCCTGATACGATACCGAAGATGTATCAAATTGGCACTTCTCTGGCTTAGCATAGAGATGATTTTCTAGAAGATGTCTCAGAACTTCCCTTATGTGTAATGATGCTTTGCTATCCTAGGGGAGAAAATCAGAATGTCGTCTAAGTAAACGACCACTGATATGTAGAGGAGGTAAGAGAAGATTGTGTCTAAAAACCGCTGAAACACAGCAGGAACATTCACTAAACCAAACGGCATCCCCTTGTATTCATGAAGTCCCATCCAAGTGTGAAAGGCAGTCTTCCATTTGTCAAGACAAAAAGGAATCAGAACTTAATCTGGTCCTAGGTGTACTGCCCCTCGCTCTCCAACCAGAGTTGCTCCAAATTTGTTGCAATGTGGTTCTATTAGTTCATTCCAAAATAGTCATTCTATACTCAATTAGTAAAATCATGAAGATTGTATCTTCTGTTTTATTACTGAGGCTCTGACATCATGCAATCATTCAGCGCCCATTGGTATATTATGCCAATGCATTTTGGACATTGTCCGTTATCAGGGCTTTTGGCGCTCTCACTGTCAATTATCAAAAATAAATGTATATCACGACATTTGTTGAATGGGTCAAAAACAAACAAAGGAAAAACAAATCAAGATGATAATAGTAAGCATAATAATCGATAGTCATATGTGTATATATTCATGGAAATCATAAAAAGTCATAAAAAAATCATTTCAGTTTCAATTGTTCACCGATTGTTTGTTTCACGATATTACAACAGTATTTACGTTCAAGTTTTTAGTTCAATGTTGTACATATAAACAAAATGTATGCAATCAATTAGTTAATTGTATCAAAGTTAAAGCACATACCATTGTTGCAGGTTTCAATCCCCCGGTGTATATCATCATGGGTAAATGGAAAAAGTGATAAATGTACATGAGTATTTTAAATCGGGTATTTTGTGCATCTAGAACATCCGTACCATCCATTTCATGTACCTGCTAAGTCGCTATGCAGGCCTCTGCTCCCTCGTGATGCTCTGTATGTCTCTGTATTATGTGTTCAGGGTTGGCCTGTGAAGAGTCATCGTGTTTAAATTTATGAATTCCCCATGTACAATCACCCATTAGTAATAATATATTGGATATTTTGACTCGGCTTACCTCTGTCTGGACGCTGGTTTTCAATGTTTGGATTCCGCTACTAAGCAACCCGCGCGTGCGCGTCGGAGAATTACTTTCATTTTCTTATATTTGCCGCGCGCCGGCACCCTGTCAATATCCGTATGTTAAAGTGACAGTGTATTCATAACTGCATGCACTACTTGTATGTGCCTAATATTCCTGGTCACTTGTGCAATTATGTTGCTGAACGCTATTCCGATAATATGATTCAATAGACGTTACGAGGACAAAAGCAAACTGACTATGTGGATTACTATTCTGATCACTACTCGTAAACAGTTGAGTGTGTATCAATACATGTCCAGAGGTTCTGTGTAAATATGTAAATCCTATGACACAAATGAGAAAAATAAGAAACATAAGAACTTTCACTAGAATAATAATTCACATCGCTTGCAGTGACCCCAAAAGTGGGAAGACAAGACAGAAACACAGTTTCTGCCTTGTGTCCTGCTCAAAACGAGTCCGAACGGGAATGTCCTCCCATTGTGGACTCACCACTTCTTATTAAACATCATCGAAATTGCTCTCACCCTCATGTTATGATCTGATCATTGTAAACTCAAACATACTAAGTACCATAAAAATACAGAATATGCAGAAATGTTCGGCTCAATCAAACAAGTACTCTAAGTTCTTATTGTATTGTCCTATGGCCGATCTTCGTTTGTTGTATGTTACAGAAAACATGTGTAGTTAATTTCTTCATTGATTCCGCCAGGTTTCAATGAGTCAAGTCTCTCTTTGATTGAGTCTCTTAGTGTCCTCATTTCTATCTCTTGGTTTAATTACTTCCAAGAATTGAATTTTGATTTGGTTAATGTTATGTTTCTTTTCTTCCCAATGTCTTGCTACTGCAGAATTTTTATTATTTGTGTGTATATTTGACCTGTGTTCATTCCATCGGAGTCAACCTGATCTTGTTGATTGGCCCACGTAGTACATACCACATGGGCATTTTATGGCGTAAATTATGTTTATTGTGTCACAAGTTTCAAAACTTTTAAATTAAATGTTCTCTCCTGTGCGAGGATGGTTAATGATGTTCCCTTTAGTGATAAAGTTACAGTTACTGCAATGTAGGCACGGGTATGTGCCCGTTCTTCGTGTCATAGGTTGTTGTATCTTCGGTCTTGTTTTTACCAGTCTATCTCTCAAATTTCTACTCCTTTTATATACGAAAATGGGATTATCCTCAAATAAATGTTCTACCCTTGAATCATTCCTCAATATCTGCCAGTTCTTAAGTAATGCTGCTTTTATTCTGCTACTCTGCAGGGAGTAGCATGATACAAATACCATAGGAGTTTCTGATTTCTTAGGTTTACTGCTCTCCTGTGATTGGGGTGTCGATAATGCCAAGCGTTCTTTTGCTGTTGTTATTTCTGTTTCCTGTAACCCCTGGCCGAAAACATTTTGCCCATTATTTCTATTTCTCTGTCACATAATGTGGGGTTATTAACAATGCGTTTCACTCGTCTCATCTGGCTGTACGGTAGATTCCTAAGTAAACTCGGCTGGTGGAAGCTAAGTCGATGTAACAAATTGTTCCGGTCTGTATCTTTACGATAGATGTTTGTTTCATATCTTCCTTCATTGACGCTTATGGGTACATCCAAGAAATGAAATTCGGTGACAGAGCTTTCATAGGTAAATTGTATTCTTGGGTCTATGGTGTTCCAATATATAAAGAATTGCTGTAATTTTTCAGATGATCCTGTCCATATTCCAAAGATATCATCTATATATCTTGTCCAAAGTGCTATCTACCCCTTCCAGTTGGTTTGTGTTAGTATATGATTTTGTTCAAATTTATGCATAAAACAATTCACATAAGGGGGGGTCATAGTCACCCCATAGATGTTCCTGAGGTTTGAAGATAGAATGTGTCTTTGTATTGTAGGTAACAGTTCTCTGCAATAAATTCCAGTAGGACCATAATAACTCCCTTATTACTTTCATTTCTCCTTCTTCATTGATAAGAAACCATTCTATTGCTTCATTCCCCATGTCATGGGGGATCGATGTATAAAGGCTCTCAACATCTATTGTAAACAGAATTGAGTTATCTATATAGCCTGTGTTCTGCAGACGATTCAAAAGTGTGTAGTGTCTTTAGTGTAGGTGCACGTTTTTTGTACCAGTGGTTGTAGGAAAAAATCGATATATTGGCCAAGAGCCTGTAATAGACTGTCTATGCCCGACACAATAGGTCTGCCAGGCGGTTGCGTGGGATGTTTATGAACCTTTGGGAATGTATAGAAATTAGGTGTTTGTGGGTGTCTATTCAGTAAGAAAGTTTGGTTTTATCGTTAATCCACTCCATTTCCTCTGCTTTATCTAGCAATCTTTCCAGTTGTCGCATGATGTCCAGCGTCGGATCACCTTCTAATTTCGCATAAGTATTTGTATCACTGAGTTGTCGCTCGCATTCCTTATCATATTCTGTACTGTCCATAATGACAAGGGCTCCCCTTCTCAGCTGGTCTGATGGTAATTTTATCATCTGCGAATAGATCTTTGAGTATGTCTAATTCATTAGGTCTCAGATTGCTATATTTAGGACGCTTATAAGAAATCTTCTTAAGATCATTTAAAGTTTGTTTGTGAAAGATATCAATAGAAAGTATATTAATCGATGGTATATAGTTGCTTTTCATTCTGAATTCTTTAAGTACTTCCTCTTTGGGGTCTCTATTTGCTGATGGCTCCAATTAATTGAAGAAAACTTTAAGTTTTAGTTTCCTCACCAGTTTAAAAAGGTTGATTTTTGTGTCGAACAGCGTAGTGCTGTGTGTGGGCATGAAACTTAAACCTTTTTGTAGCACCTCCTTTTCCATCTTATTTAGTGTTCTTGAAGATAAGTTAATTACTAGGTCTTCTTTTGCTGTAGACATGCTGCTTTCGTTTCTACCCTTGTGTCACCTTTTGCTTCCTCTTGTCTTCTTACTTCTCTGGGCCTTCCTAAAAAAGGTTGTCTCGATGTTGTTGCTCTTACCGGTGCTGAGATTTTCTCCCTCTGTGATGGTATTATTCCTTCTTCTGGTGCTCTACGTTGGATCTCTCTGTCCTCTGGGTCAGTGCTGGAAGAGTTTTCCGTACTACTACTACTATTCGGTTTTCTCTGTGGTGGAGCTGTGTATCCATCCATGTATAGACCTCTCTGTTAAGATAGTCATATGTGTCCCTTCTGAATTTTCTTACTTTCTTCCTTTCTATTTCTGCCTTGTATGATTCAAGTTTCTTATTAATGTCTCTGACTATTTCATCAAGTTCTTCCTTACCTAATGTGGTGCTTAATTCACTTTCAATCTCTTCATTTTCTGCGTTCAAAGATGTTACATACTTAGTTAATTCTTGTATTGTTAGTAGAATCAAGTCCAAGGAGCACTTATTGAGGATTGCCTCCCACTTTCGAATGAATTCTTTATTCTCTTTACACAGTGTTGGTCTCAAATGTATTCTTAATCCACGTGGAATCCTCTGATTTTTGTTGTCCGAAATGCATTGGCATAATATACCAATGGGCGCTGAATGATTGCATGATGTCAGAGCCTCAGTAATAAAACAGAAGATACAATCTTCATGATTTTACTAATTGAGTATAGAATGATTATTTTGGAATGAACTAATAGAAACACATTGCAAAAAATTTGGAGCAACTCCGGTTTGAGAGCAAGGGGCAGTACACCTAGGACCATATTAAGTTTTGATTCCTTTTTGTCTTGCTCATTTTCTCCCTGTGGCAGGGTGTCAAGGTGTACCCCAGATATTAAATCAACAAATATTCAAACTAAGAAGAAAAAACTTTAAACATACAGCAGTGCCCACCCTTTTCAACTCAGTCTTCCATTTGTTGCCTTTCTTGATCCTCAGAAGGTGATCTGCACCCCTGAAGTCAAGCTTGGTGAATACCTTTGATCCATGCACTGCCTCCAGGGTATTACAGATAAGAGGCATGGGATACTGAGCACGTAGGGTTATGTGGTTGAGACTGCGCTAGTCTATACAGGGCAGGAGCTCTGTTGTAGCCCGCTTTGGCATGAAAAAGAGGGAGGCACCACCTGATGACCTGGATTCCTGAATGAGGCAGTTCCGGGTGTTAGCTTCAAGGTTCTCTTTCACCACTTGTCATTTGGTTAGTGATCGTGGATACATGCGACCAAATGGTACAGAAGAGCCGGGTTGCAAGTCTATGGAGCAATCTTTGGGTCTATGTGGAGGCAGCAGGCAATTGACCTTGTCTTCAAACACTTCAGCAAATTCCCTGTAGTGGGCCGGCACCATGGAGACTACCGGATTGAGGAGGTCGACCTTGAGTCCTTGCTGAGCTAGATCCTCAGCCTTCTGAAGACAATTCTGATAGCAGTAGGTGGAATCGATACTCAAAGTGTTGAGAGCCCAGTCAACCCTAGGGCTATGCTTTCGTAACTATGGGATTCCAAGAATGACAGGGAGTGAGCCACTCTGATAAGCTCAAAAATAACTTCTTTAGTATGTTCCCCTAATTTGACAAAGAGAGGTCTGGTCTCCAGGACGATGGGACCTGAAGAGAAAGGCATGCCATCAACACCTTCGACCGGGATGGGTTTCTGTTTGGCCGATAGTGTCAGCTGGTTTTCCTGGCCCCAAGTGACATCGACAAAATTGCCTGCAGCACCGGAGTCTAAGATGGCCAAGGCTTGAACAAACCGGTTAGGAGACAGCTGCATACGAACCTGGAAGACCATCAACCTGACGTCCTCATCCTTCTCTACTGCCTGGGTATGGTTGCAGGGATTGCCTCGGACACCCCCATTATCTCCCTGGATAGGATCGGGGGGGGGGTTTCCCTTCTGCTGAGGTGGTACCTCCGGGCAGTTCCTGAGGATATGTTTAGATGAGCCGCAATTCATGCACAATCCGAGATTGCGGCGTCTGCGATGTTCCCCTGGTGTTAGTGGACCTCTGGTTGTTCATATTTGCATTGGTTCTTCAGATGTCGGCATTTCCTGAGACAGAGGCGGAGGTTCGCTCAAGAGGGGATAGCCATGGTTCTTCCTTCTTTCCTGGCGGCGTTCAGTAATTCTGTACTCTATCTGGAGTGTCAGAGTGAGCAGTTCTTGGAAGGAAGTAGCAAGTGGACACAACCCAGCTCATCCTTAAGGTCTTCGTGAAGCCCTCTCCTAAATATGGTCTGTTGAGCAGAATCAGACCAGCCAGCATTAGCTGCAATCTTCTGGAAGTGAGACACATAAGATTGTATATCTGAAGGGCCTTGCTGTATCTCCATCAAGGCCTCGTATTGGGGCATACAAAACTTCTGGTCGGTCGAATCTTGTCTTGAATGCTTGTGTAAACTGAGCATAGTCTTGCAAGATGGCATTGTTGGCTGTAACTAGAGGTGTGGCCCATGCCACTGCGTTCCCCACCAGATTGGAGATTAAGAACCCCACACGGGTTCTATCTGTCTCATAGGCCTGGGGCCTGAATGAGAAATAAACATGACAGGCATCAAGAAATTCCTTCAAAGTCTTAGGACTGCCATGATATTTGCCAAACTGCAGGGGTAAGGGTGGTAGCTCTCCTCTTCCTACATCCCTGACTGGCACCTGCTTATATAATGCCAGATTTTCAGACTGAAAAGACTGTACCTCTGCAGTCAGTCCTTGGATGGCCGCTTCCAGCTCATGGTACTGCTCAAAGGAAGCCATGGGGGTCATTGAGAGTTGTATTCTGTCCTGATCTGGCATGACCTCCTGAGACACCTCCTCACCTCTGTTTTCAGATGAGCTGCCTCAAGAGTCTCCAGAGGTTGTTTTTTGTGACCTTCGTCCTTCCTTTCACTTCCCCTTGGTCTTCTTCTGCTTTTTGTTATGCAAATAGGGCCGATCTCCCCCAGAGGCCACCTTTCCCTGGAATCAAAACCCACGCCAAAGGGAACTCCTGGGAGCCCGCCCAAAGCCAGGAAAAAAGCCTCCAGGCACCAAACAACCCTGGTAGAGAAGGTGGTGATAGTCCTTGTTGAATACAGAATGCACACTCCAAAAGGATTGATGTCCCCACCAGCCGGATGAGTGATCAAACGATTGTCAATTAGAAAGGAAGGTAAGTAGGTACAGGTACTGGTCTGAGAATATCCAAATGGCAATGGAGATCAGAGGAGTGGGATTCCCCAAAGAGTTGGTCCTCGGTCTGATGCTCCGCAAAGAGGACAGGAGCACACAGGAGTGCAGGAGGGAAACTAATCTGCATACGAAACTGAGAGGAACGAAGGGACAGCAGCGAAGCTCCAGAGGATGGATAGAACACACTGTGCTGACGTCACAGTACAGAGATATAGAGAGTAGCGGCCATATTGAATGAGGACTAGACCGCAACTCTACTTGCAAGCTGGTGTCAATGAGAGATCTTCCACTTATGCCAATACTTCCAGGACCGTGGCACGACACAGTGGTAGACAATGCAACCATCCTTTTTTCAGGGTCAACTACAATTTAGCTATTCTCTCTTTAAGCAGGCCATTGAGTCTCTCACAGACACCATTCACTTGCAGGTGATATGCCGCCAATGAAAACATGTGCTTTATACTAAGCAACAAGCTTATTTGTTCAAAGACTTCATTAACACAATGAGCGCCATTATCTGATCTCATGACTTCAAAAATTCTGCATCTAGGAAAAATATCTCACACTAGAAATTTGGCTGTAGAGGTGGTGTCTGGGTGTGTACACAGTCCAGCCTCGATCCACCTTGAAAAGGGACATACTACCACTATCATATATTTGTATCCATTACAGACTTGCAGCATGTCAACATAGCCAATGTGTAAATGCTGAAAGGGACCATTAGGTCTCCAAATTACTCCTCTAATTGTGTGCAATGTGTGCCCAGCAGTGAACCTTTGACATACGATAAAATTTACTACATAAAATGTAACGTGTTCTACTATATTTGGAACAAACCAATCCTCCGCTATTATTGCGGCGAGGCTCTCTCTAGTTGTATGCACAGGGTAGTGTAGCTGTTCCAACACCACCCTTACTAAGGCTACGGGCATCACCGGTTTACCAGTGCTGTCTTGTTGCCACAGTGCCTCAGGGGGGTTTAAAGAACACCCTCTCCTCATCCAGAAGTCTTTTTCGTCTTGGGGCGCTTCTCCTTGGAGTTCCTCCAATTGAGTT
This sequence comes from Ambystoma mexicanum, assembly GCF_040938575.1. Classification (NCBI taxonomy): domain Eukaryota; kingdom Metazoa; phylum Chordata; class Amphibia; order Caudata; family Ambystomatidae; genus Ambystoma; species Ambystoma mexicanum. Next base: position 497,354,483 of record NC_090932.1, read on the forward strand.
CTGGACAAATTATTATAACAATATGGCACACTCATCATCACCACCATACTATCATTCACATCAGGTATATGAAAAATACACAATTACTTCTGTATATGCAATGTGTTTAGCTTCCTCATCTTGCTTTTGTTTCCCATGTGAAATAAAATCTGCCCTTTTAGAGTGAGCTGCATATTTTACGACTGCAATGGTTACTGGGAGTTGTAGTGGTCTAATGAGTCTGTCCAATAAGACTGCGTTCTGCACTGGTGTGCCGTCTGCTCGGAAGTAGCCCCTCCTTTTCCAATGTGCCAATCCTACATGCACTATTGACGTCACATAGGCGGAGTCGCTGTACACTGTTACTTCCTGGTCTGCATGATTCTCAAGCGCTAAATCAACGCTACTAACTCTGCAGCTTGTGCCGAAAAATGAGATGTATGTCGTGCATCTGACACTACTTCAAACTCTCCATTGACTGTGTGTTTTATGATAGAAGCGCCTGTATATCTCTGTGCATCATTTTGATTGATTCCAGAAGAACTGTCAATAAAGAGAATCTCCCCAGCTTCCAATGTATTTTCCTTTACCCTTGGGAGCTTGTCATAGAACTCTTCGTATTTCGAACAATCGTGCACATGCTCACTGTCTGCCAGTGGTTCAGCTACAAACATGGCAGGATTCACCATTCTGCATCTGACTATTTTGATTGCTGGATTCATTATGACCACCTCAAAGGAATGGCAAACAATGCATGCTGAACAAATAACATCATAGAACATCCCATCACTATGCTAGCAGCCTTCTCAATAGGCGAAGGCGGCGGCTGCCAAAGATTGTTTGCATGGAAAGTGCCCCCTCATTACTGGGTCTATAATTCCACTCTAATACGCAAGGGGCTTATACCCCAATGTAGTTCTCTGCATGTGTACAGCTGTCATAACAGCACCATTCGTGTGCAAAAACAGGAAGAATTTCTCTGCATAATTGGGAATTCCTAAAACTGGAGCGGTACACATTGCTTTCTTCAATTAATCAAACCCTTCTTCCATTGCCTTGTTCCAAACAATTTTTTCCAGATTTACCTGTGCTTTTTCAGAACTTGCAACAAGGGCCTTATGTATGAACTATAATCAAAGACCCATGCTCTCACATAATTACATAGTGCTAGAAATCTCTGCATGTGTTTACTGTGACTGGCTTTACTGTTTTTAATATAGCCTAGTGCTCTCCGGAGTGACCTTCTTTCCTTCATGTGAGATTAACTGTCCTATGTACAGCACTTCCTCTTGACAGTACTGTAACTTCTTCTTGTTCACTTTACATCTTTTGCTGCAAGAATAACCATCAACTGAACTGAATCGCATCTGCACTTCTCTGTGGTACTACAGACTAATATCTCATCCACGTACTGTAATACAATACTTTCTAAATCAATATTCCTCAAGTCCATCTGTAGGACCCTGTTGAAAATCGACGGAGACTCACAGTACCCCTGGGGCAGGCGAGTACTTTTCAGACAGGAATGTCTAAACGTAAATAACGTCAGATCTTGCAAGCCTTTGTGCAATGGGATTGAGAAAAATGCATTTTTTAAATCAGTCACAGTGAAATATCGTGCCTCACCAGGTATGTTACATAACATTGTCGCCGGATTTGGAACTAGAGGAAACTCAGCCTCTACAATCTGGTTAATCCATTTTAAATCTTGAATTAAATGCCAAAAACCTCCTTTCCCTTTCTTTATCTGATAGATAGCATTGTTACATAGTATTGTGATGTTACTAAAATATCCTGTTCCATCATGGCAGATATTTTCTTGAAAATACCTTCATCTGCCTCTCGAGACATGGAATACTGTCGTGCTCGAGGTAAAATCGCTCCTGGTTTCAATTTAATCTTTTCTTCCCCAGCCCCCTTCAACAGTCCTACATCATAAGTGCCTTTTGTCCATAAGGAAACAGGTATCTTCGCCATATCTTCCTCGTAATACTCTGGGCGTTTTGGTGCTAATATCATTTTCTGAGGAACCTCTCTTTTAATAGCTCTTACCCAATAAGTAATGCTTATCTCAAAAATCACTAGATTATCAGATATATAATCTCCAAACATCTCCTCATCAGTGACGTCAGTCGACCTAGAACCCTCTCCAATGGCAATCACTGTGCTCCATCATCTGCCTTCATGGTCATTCCCATCAAGCAAAGCCATATCTCCTTGCACAATGGCTGCTTGTAATTCTAAAGGAAAGATTTGCCCTTCCTCTCCATCCATAGGTATCTTTTGTCTGAATAGAAATTCATCAGGTATTGTCATAGTTCTACCCACTAAGCCTGGCAGCCATGTCAACGGAATGCTTACCACATAGTAAAACACTTTGGTTTCTAATGGTTCTCCTCGTATGACTACCTTCCCTGCAAATGCCATAACACATTTGCTTATATTTAAATGATACATTCCCAGTGTCGAAAGCACTATGCCTTCATCAGTAAACGGGATTGTCATATTCATCTTGGCCATTAAGTCTCGACCCAATACATTGACAGGCGGCTGTCTTGAATATAATAATGGTACGGACATGTCACACTCTCCTATAGAGACTGGTAGTGCATCAGTAAAATAAACTCTACTTGTAGCTCCTGTGAAACCTTGAGCATTCATGGCATTACCTGACAATAAAAATGGCCCCTGTCATATACATGAGTGAGTAGCACCATTGTTTACTAAAAAATAAAAGGATTTGCCTCATATCGTGACTTCAACCCTCGGTTTCTCTTCTGGATCTGGCGTTACTGATAGTACTAAACACATCAAGTCACCCAGTGAGCTGTCCTTTTGTGGGTACATATTTATTCCTGTGCCCGTAAAAAGTAGTCCCACCCTCAATGGTGACAGCCCCTATCCTAGGAGTCAGTAACTGTCCTGTATTTGGGATCTGTCTTATCTGCAAGGGTGCATGCTGTGACTGCCCTTGTGGCAGATTCAATGGTGCTTGCTATGGTTGCAAAGCCTGTTGCACTCTCTGTGCGTGTGCTTAATACACTCTTTGATCTTGGGAAAACCCATCCTTATTCTGTGAGCTGAGCTATAAGCAGGCAGATAAGCGGTCCCCCTCTTGAGAACTGCCCATTCTGTACATACCCTTGACTCCCACATGTTCGTGCTAAATGTCCTGTCATTCCACATGCCCAACATACAGGAAGGAGTCTTCTGATGTGCCCTCCCTGCATGCCTTGGTTACCATTCTGCATAGGCTGAAACCTACTTTAGTTACTCTGGAAATTCCCTTGATTATTCTGAAAGCCTCCTCTTCCACAGACGTTTCCCCTTCCTTGTGGTATGAACCTGTTCCATTCTTGGTCGAACTGCCATTGTTCATTCACCTTTGGCATACCTGCTGCTTGCTGCAATCCTGGTACTTCTCCACTAGTTAACATTGCCCCTTCTATACCATACTTGAATAGCTTTTTCTGTACCAATTTAGCCTCCTCAAACTTCCTACCATCTTCTTTCTTTGGAGTTTTCTCCTAAAACAATTGGCAATGATGCACTATGGTCAGCTGTATTTCTGGCCATGGTTTTACCTCCTTACCCACCAGCTTCTTGAGCTATCTCTGTACCTTTTCTGGTAACCCTTGGCATAATATATGATAAAATACAGGTATAGATTTTCCCCACGGCTAGCATGTTTCCAAGCTCCACTGCTCTTGGAAATTCTGAATGCAAATAAACTGACCCCCCCCTTCCTGCATTTTAAGTGCCATTTTAGCTCCCATGTCTGACATATCTGGATACTGTACTCGAAGCGCTTTCCAGACTGCTGCTCTACAATTATTAAACAGTGCTCAATCTTGAGCTGTGTACTAGGCAGTGACAGATGCATATCCTGCTCTCAACCAAATGTCATATGCTCTCTCCCCAAGTATAGCTGCTAGATGGCCCTTAATGTCCCGTATAGCCAGAGTATTTACTCCTGTCATTTTTTCTAATTCATAGATTAATTTTTCAGCACCCAACATTAAACTCGTGCGTTTACACCTTAAATTATGATTATCTATTTGGGGCCACAGTATATACTGTGGTCTGAACCCCCTTTTTCTAACAATGGAAACTGTGAGATTCCCAAGATCACATTCATCCCCCATTGTCTGTCTGTCCATAGCACGGACTATGGTTCGGCACCTTCTTCTTCCCGGTAATGACCTTAACCTGCTCACATAAGGTGGCAAGTCCCCCCTCACACTATGGGATCATACTTTAGGTTGATCTGGCTGCACCAGGGGCTCTGGCATCCACAGCTTAAATAGGTCCAGATCTGACCATCTCACTTCTCTATCTGTCAGAGAACATCCCTTAGGATCACATGCACCAGCGCCCTCCTCCGCATGGAAAGTTTCTCTATCTTCGTCTGACATATCTTGTCCCCAACTGGTGTGACTTGCCTCTTTTTAATCTCTATTCAGAGTCAACTTGTCCAAAGACAAGGCTCTATGCTTGAGGCTGAACAAACCCCCCTTCTTTGTCTTGCAACAGTGTACCTTCAAATCAATCATTTTTTCCCTTATTTTTTTATTCACTTTTGGTCCTCATCTCATGCTAAACTTGATCAATTTTCTCTCCAATGCTTCTTATGTCAAAAGTGTCCTCTAGATCTGCCCTAGATGGGCCTGGCATTAGTTCATGTGTTGGGAAGAATTCCTCTATGTCCTCCCATGCTAATACTGGATTAGGTTCCATTAACTCTTTCTCTATGCCATCAATGTCGTGTGCCCTTTGCCTTCTCTTGAGTTCTATTTCCTCATCAACCGCTCTTCGTTTTCCTGCTTCTTTGCTTATCCTTTCCTCTTACTGTCTTTTCATCTCCCTTCTTTCATTTCCTCCATGCACTTCTTCATCTCTGCGTCTTTGCATTCTTTTATCTCTTAATTTCTGTTCTTCCACTTCCTTTCTCTTCTTTTCTAGTGTATCTCATTCTTCCATTGTTTTTTTGCTGTTATCATACTTCCTTTGCTCTTCTGCTCTTTCCTGCTTCCTCGACTGGTCATCTTGATTCAGCTGTTCCCGTCAGTCTGCTCTTTCTTTGGCTTCATCTTCTTTCAATCATTTCACTCTTTATTTATCTTTTTTATCTTGTTCATCCTGATCTTCCCTTTCCTTAGTTCCTCGATGCTCTTTCCATCAAGTTTGAGCAATATCTGACCACCCATCCATTTGTTCTGTACAAGCGCTACATCGTCAGCTTTGTCTTTCTCTCCTTTCCATCTCTTAATTTCGCTCTCTACATCTAGAGACATACCTGGTTGATCACTTCTCTCCTTGTCGCGTGGGACTTTTGGAATCACATCTCTTTCTGGAGTCTTTTCGGGACTCTCGTCGCTGCTACATGCAGGCGATTTATACGTTGGGTGGCTATACCCCGTTGCTGCTTTAAGCTCTCTTAAAGGATATCATCCTTCATCATTCATGCTATTGCCATTTACTTCCGGCCCAGTAGGGGGAGCAGAAGGCTCTTCACCCCCCTCTTTACACTGGTTAAGCATCCAATCACCAGGAGGTGGGTCTTCGCTCTCCCCCTCGTACATCTTCCAAAACTCTAAGCTTTCCCGTGTATGCTGCATGCAAATATGTTGTCATATATTGAAAAACTGCTTTAGCCAGTGGTCTCCCTTGTGGTCATGGCATGAAAATGTTATCTGCTGTACCTTTAAACTATTCTGTACTGTACTGCCTAAGCTTAGGTGCATGTTTTTTCAACTGTTTGCACAGGTGCATGAGCAGAGTGACATCCTCCATCACAACTCAGTCACAATTTGACTGTCACAATTTTATTTCATTTCACACAAATAAATGCTTTCCAGAAAAATAATACAATATGAGCGTACACCAATCTTCACAGCTCCAAGCCTCTATGTCACTATTTCTTCAATCTTCTTATTCAATGAACATCATCGGCCAACTATATAAATAAATAATAAAATTTAAAATCTCAATATTTCCACCACAGTCTATTTCTTCCTCGTTTTCAATATTTCATTTCTTTGCCACATATAGCATATACAATATACAGACAGACAAACTGACAGACTGGCCACCCCACATATATTTGCATCAACGCTCCTCGTAACCATTCCTGCCCCTAATAATGACTCTGATGGAGTATGAGCTGTCCCCTTTAATGTTCCTTGATCGTTTGTAGCCTAGATACGTCCACTTGGACTTTGGGACAAGATCCTTCTGACGTAGGATTCCGGGCTTGTCATATAGATCACTCCTCGTCTATATACCTTAAACTGTGACACTCATCGTCTCACACTATGATGCTCCTCGTCATAACTCAAAAAATAAAATACCCCAATCAATCACCCGTCACTTACTCGATCCCCGTAATCACTCTTCCCCATTCAGTGCTCAATTTAGTTTGCCACCTCACTTTTCAACTTTCGACCATCGGGATCATCTCCTCCTCAACCAGCATCTTCAAATTTCGGTTCACTCAGCTTCCTGTAGAAGTCGGGAGGGGATTTGGCTTGAAAATGAGTGACCTGTACCACCTGTACTTACAAGTTTTATTTTAAACTAATGGCCGCTATCTAAAAGGGGCTTCACGTTCCTCCAGCGAAATGGCAGAGGACGTCCAATATGTCCGGGACCAAAAGCTTAATAGTTGGATTGAATTTTAACCATCATCTCTCTGCTACCACGTGAACTGGGGTGTCTGATCCAGCCCTTTAGGACGAGATAGCAATAATTTGAGATGGATGAAGAAGCAGAATATACTCAAACATCAAAAATCAAACTGACTCAGGAAGTTGGCAAAGTGTAACTGTTTTAATATCAATTATCTAAAACAGGGAATAACAACGAACATCAACAAATTTGCTCGATCTTCACACTCAATGCATGTCATAAAAAAAAAAACTTGTATAATGAAAACTCGTCACCATTGATGTCAATCTACATACAGGGAACAGCTAGGTACACATTCCATACTTGTTAGAGAAGGTGATTGGGTCTCTAACATCCGGTGGGGCAACTACGCCTTCCTCTAGTGTAGGTCACTACAGATGTCATCAAATACACAACATCCTATTGGTTATATAAACTATAGAGCTCTCTATCATGTGGCTCTCTACAATTGGTTGGCACCCTGGTAGACCTCTGTAATATTCCACCTACTCAAGCAGCATGTAGGGTAACATCCAGGTGCTGGTGGGATGGTCATGACCATAGCTTCCTGTAAGAATTCAGGCGGAGCCGAAAGATTTTGAAGGCAAGGTAAGTTTATTCGGTAAAGGGGCCCGCCGTGCCCTCCTACATCTGTACTGCGCCAACCGTTCACTGGGTCACGCAAACCAAGCTCTGTACGAAAACAAGGAGAACGGCTCGCGTGCCCCAGCGTTCTATAAATACATTCTCTACACCTCCCCCCTTAACCAAAACAGGAAACATATCCAAGGTATATAATCAATCTAAAATTTACAATACTACTTAAATTCTGTAATGGAGAAAAATTGCATTAAACATTTGTACTCCTACTGACTCTTAAGACTTATATAAAGGTAATATAAATAAACTTTGTCAGCACTAGCAAATTTCCAATTTAAGCACGGATGAACAACAATCTTTCAATACGATGCATAGTCTTTCATCCACACTGGCTTTGACCTGGATCTCTGATAACTACCAGAACTGTCAATAACATCTCTACCAACAACATTCTCGCTTTCTTCATGAACACTTCTATCAGAACTGTCTTGAGCACCTTTGCCTTGGGCACTCTCACTCCCACCTTGAACACTTCCACTCTCTTCATCTCTTTTCTTTTTGCTGTCGTTATTTGACTCATTTATTTCTACTCTCCTATCCTCGCCATGTGCTTTCGCAATCCTCCCTTTGGACCACACCTCTCCTCCTTCTAATATAACCACACTCTTCCTTACTGCAGAAATTCTTTTTGGACCCACAAACTTGCTGTCCAAGCATTTGTTCACCAGTCTGGGATTCTTAACGTATATCATTTCTCCTACTTTCCATTCACGCTCTTTCACTTTCTTACGGGCATCAAAACACAATTTGTTCCTCTCTTGGCTCTCTCTTATACATTTCATTATCTGTTTTCTATCAACATGAACTACTCCCGCTACTCCCAACCAACCTGGACACAGTTTTGTTCCAGGTTCCCTTCCTTTGAGAGAAACAAATGGTGATACCTTTGTCACTGAATGCGGGGTAGTGAGATAATTCCATGTCATTATCTCTAACATCTGCTTCCATGGCTGCCTAGCCCTCATGCTTAATTGCAAACCTTCTTTCAAAAGACGGTTTACTCTCTCCACCAGGCCATTGGCTCTTGGGTGGTATACCGCAGTTCTAACATGTTTAATGCTATAGCTGCTAAGGAATTTTTTCATTGCCACAGAGACAAACTGAACTCCGTTGTCTGAAACCAATTCAGTGGGCACCCCCTCTCTTAGGAAAATTTTCTCTAAGAACACAATGAGCTCTCTAGCCGTGACTTCTCTTACTGCTTCCCATTCAATCCATTTCGTGTGGAAATCCACCAACACAAACAAAAATGCCAATCCATCTCCTAATCCCATTATGGGTCCCACAATGTCCACCGCAACCTTAGACCATGGTTGCTCTGACACCGTGTTAAAGCTCAACGGTGTTTCCCTCGTCACTTTAGTTTTGTCACTCATTTGGCACTCCATGCAGTCCTTCACCCACCTTTCTGCCATTTTGTCTATACGCGGCCACCAGAAATTCTGTCGGAGTTTCCTCTTCATTGCACTTTCCCCTGGGTGACCCTCATGAGCCAACTCCAAAAGAGTCTGCCGGATCACCACCGGAGGTACCACACATCGTCCTCTCCTCAATCTACCTTCACTTATGTTCAACTCCTCCTTAACTTCCCACCAAATGTTAAAACTCTTATCCAAATTATTCTTGTGGGGCCATCCCTTCACAGTCCATTCTTTGATCAACTTGAGTTCCTCATCAGACTCCTCTCCTTGTAACCACTTTTCTTGGGCCACTGCCTCACTAACCTCAGCTATCACTGATTCTTCCCCTGTCTCATCCTCCACTGGGGCATCGCCGCAATCTATTTACTACATAGCCAGCCTTTAAGAATACTTTGTCTACTTGTGTTTCTGCTTCTGTACAATTGTAAAATGACTTAATATCTTCTTCATTATTTCTGTTAGCATGAGCATCTTCATCTTGAGTCTGAAATGTTGCTCATCTTTGGCATCTCCTCTTTAGAGTGCCTATAGAATGCGTATGTTCTCTCTTCTCTGCTTCTCTTCTGGGTGCATCAGCTCTACTCTTTATGACATCACCAATCTTCTATTTTTCTCAGTTTTCACACTTCCGGGATTTCATTCAAATGGCCATCATATTTTCAAGGATGCATGTATGGTTTTCTCAATGGGAATCTTACTTTCGGGATTCTCTTAGGTATTGGTACTCACACTGGTATTGCACGTGTCTCACACTCTGGCTCCCAACATATAGGCAACATGGGGGAGGAACTTTGGGTGGGGGTACCTCGCTCCACCTCTACAACATTATTGCTACAGAACAACCTGATATCTGTAACACAGGCAGGTGGAATGTTCAGCTGCTCAAGCCTGGCCAATAATGTGCACGTGTTACAGTATCAATTTTAGTTTGTAAATCAATGAATGCTAAATAAATATATAGTGTGTCTGTTCAGTGATACAAATGTATGTATAGAGTATTAGCAATAAGCGAAATACGTGATCAGAAAGTATGAAGTGGGCCCTAGTTGGTGAACACTCCTGTACTAAGCTTGCGTTCAACTGTATTGCTGTTATTCTTGTTGCGAAGTCACAGGTGGTTGAGGTGAAGCCCACACATCTGGTATGACAAAAAAGGGAAGTCCTGGCTACCTGGCAATGGTGTGCTTTGGAAAAAGTGATTTCCCTGCTAATTATTGTTGGTACAGCATAGATTGTATTTCAGTGCGGACTCATAGTCCTAGTGGTGGTCACCCGACACGTGTTTCGACCTTGTGTGTCTTTATCAAGGCTAGGTTACATAATAGTGCATTGGCCCTGGCTGGGGTCCGATCAGACAAGCATTTTCTGCTGGGACTGTAATACAAAGGCCCATCGAAGCAACAAGAGTAGACGATAAAGAAACCTGTCAAAACCAAAAGTGGACCCCAACTGGGCCCAAAGCACTATTTTGTAACCTAGCCTTGATAAAGACGCACAAGGTCGAAAAAAGTGTCGGATGACCACCACTAGGACCATGAGTCCACACTGAAATACAATCTATGCTGTGCCAACTGCAATTAGCGTTGAAATCACTTTTTCCAAAACACACCGTTGCGAGGTAGCCAGGACTTCCCTCCCTTTTTTGAAAACATGATCAGTTGTGCAGATCCCTTGCCTGAAAAGGGGACAATGTCTGGTGCTTATCATACCAATCTTGTAATCTAAGTTGAAGCACGTTACCGAAGACCTCACCCAAAGAATCCAGAAGTGAAATGGGACGGTAATTCTGTGGTAGATTCTGGTCCCCCTTTTTATAAATGGGTACCAATATAGCAAGCAACCTGAAAACTAAGCAGGATCAAACCAGTCTTCAGAATCTCATAAAAAAGTTTGGTAAAAATGGCACCCAGATTTTTGGCTTATCTTTGAAAACGTCCACTTGTATAGAATCAGGGCCGGGAGCCTTTCCACCTTTTTGCTGGAGTAATTCAACTTCAATATCATTACAAGATATTTAAGTTGACCAGTGACTTGAAACACCCTCACTGACTTGTAACACCGTTAAGTCTTATTAAATCTCTCCTGTGACTACATCTGGCACATGACTGGGACCAAGGTAAGGGGGGCGCAGGGTAACTTCCCCATACAGCACTCAGGTCCAACATCTACTGGATGGTGGAGGCATACAACCCACTGAGTTATCCCCTCTGTGGTCCCCAGAATTAAGCAGGAGATTTCAATACAGAACATATTACTAATGTCTTAACCCTCTGAAAGATATCTTGCTGAAAATGAGAACATTTTGTGGTTTTTACTCTATTAACCACTGCACACAGCTCTCAAATCCTGAAGATGGCTAGTAGTATATGTATACTGGATTGTTGTGCTACTAGAGTGTTTACCTTGTCAAAATATTACCTCAGATTTACCCAACCTGTTATGACTTATTTTTTTCTTCCCACTGGACTCTCAGTAAACTTGTTCAGCCCAGTTTCCCTGAACGCCAACTCCTGACAGTCCAACTTTGCAGAACAGCAGTCTGTTGGGATTAATGCATGCACATAATACTGCATGCCTCTGGGAGACCTGGAAGAAGTGGCGGTGGGATGAGGAGTTAAGAAGTGGGATGCTAATCTGGGCTGGGTTTGAGATATCGCGAGTGATAGCACAGCCAGAGTGAGTTGGTCCGGCACGGGTCTGGGGTTGCCAAGGTGTCATAGGAATGAGACAAAGGAGTTGGGTGGGGAAAGTAGTGCAACACAAGTGCAGGAGTATCAACAGCATCAGAACAGGCAGGCAGGAGAGATAGACCAGAAAATGGAATGCCAAAGTTGGACCCAGAAAAAGTGTTTTTTAAAAAGAGGCCTGTGGGTCCAGTTGATTCTCACAGTGAAAATGCATTCTCTCTACTCATGCTTGTGGGTCATTATGCCCTCAATAAGATTTTCATTCCAGTTGGTCTGCACAAATGGTTAATGTTGTTTTGTGTAACAATGAGGGGTTTTGGTTACTTAGATGTAAACCTTTATGTTTTGGTAAATGTAATCACCACGTCCCAATCACATGGCTATGCACATAGGGTAGTATGAGGGATGGTCTACCTTTCCCAACCCTCCTGACCTTTTGTTTCCACCACATTCATCTTGCATATAGTACACTCTGGGCTCTCTAATGTCTGCCAGGTGGCTGGGCAATCACAGATGTTTTCCGTTGGGGCCTAGGAGGCTATACCAACAGAAAATAAGCTGCAATACTTCAAGGTTATTGTGACAATTCACTAGATGAGACCTTTCCCATGAGGCTAGAAAGGTGTGGCTGATACCCAACAGACTTCTTATGGGTGGTTTAATGTGGGATGACCTCATGGGGAGGTACTCCCTTCCTGGGGATAAGAATGACCACCTGTGTTACATTTGCCACAACACCTCTACCCCTAATTTTCCAAGACCCTTCCACCGGGCCACACCACTCTGACTAGTACATCCATGTGCTATTGTAATATTGTTACTCTGACACCCACTGAGATGAAGAAATGCAAAAGGAGTACTCAAGTTGCAAGTACTGCCATGAGATGGCTCTCAAAAAGCATGATGAGCACCTGGCCATCATCCACAAAAGGTGTTGAGGGTACATGGAGGTGAGACCAACCCTACATAAGGGAAACAAAGAATCAGCTGGTGCGGCAGACACTGGTGAGAAACTGTGGGCATTCAGAAGAGATCCAACTGGAGCAGACCTCTCCAGCAGACCTTATGAGAAGAGCGGTGGCGAGACCCCAGCATGGAGGTCCATCAACAACACTGAGACTGTGAAGCACCAGGGCTGGTGGAAAGCCAGCGAATCCCAAAGACTGCAGGAGGAGTGTTGCTGAAGCGGCCGAGTGGAGACCTAATCCCAGGAGGACTCACAGCACTGCCTGATCCTGCCAGAAGTTAAAGGGAGGCACAGGAGGCCCGGTAGGGATATGAGGGAAGCAGCTAGCAAAACAAGAAACTGAGAAGTGCGTCCTCGTCCCAGTGGCATCCATAAGACCACTGATAAACAAGGAAGGGAATGAGATCCTATACAAAACAAAACAAGTAGTGCAAGCATCCGAGGAGAGTGTCCTTACACTGGTGGCATCCATAACACTGCTGATAACCAAGAAAGGCTCTTGGGCCTACTCAAAGTAAAACAAGTAACACAGGCATCTGGCGAGTGTGTCCTTGCCACAGTGGCGGCCATAAGAACACTGATAACCAAGGAAGGGTCTGGGACCCTAAGCAAAGCAACACAAGCAACCAAGGTTTGTGTCCTCATCACGTTGGTGTCCAAAAGACCACTGACAACCACAGAATGGTCTGGGACCCTATACAAATAAATACAGAACTGTCAAGAGCGACAATCACTGTACTAGTCACCATGGGAGGGGGTCATTCCCCCTGGTCGATGATTTGTGAACATTGTGAGTAGGTCATAAGTACCAGGAGAAGGGAGTCAATCTTCTTGTAGAAAGAGACTGTCAATTATATCCACCAGACAGCCAGGGAAAGGGAGTCATTCCCCTTGGCTTACAGACCAATGATTTCCCAGGAGAAAGCCAAAGACAGGAGAAGGGAGTCATTCTCCTTCCCCAACAGAGTCAAACTTATTTGTGAACTTTGGAAAAACCAGTACACCAGGGGAAGGGAGTCATTCCCCCTGGTTTACGTTTGAACTTTGTGGAAACTAGTGTGCCATGGCATGGGAGTCATTCCCCCTGGGTTGTGTCTTTCAAGAGAACTTGTAATATCCATCACAAGAATGGAGTCATTCTCCTGGTGTGAGAACGTTCTGTTTTTGTTTAAACCTCCTTAGTTGTAGTGTAAGGGATAGAGATAGATTTTAACCCAGGAAAGTGAACTTTCATTTGGACGGCATTCTGACTTTTCCTTTAGTTTTAGGTTAGGACACGAAAAAACCTAAAAGAAGTAGGTAAATATAGGTTTTACTTTAAATGAATACATGTTTATACCCAAACATGTCACCTCCTGGTCGGTCTCATTCTTATACACCCTCACCGACTGCTGAAGAACAACTCAAGCCCATTATGCAACTATCCACTTACTAAGTTCAGTACTTCTTGTGTTGAGGTGCCTGCATGAATCAGTTAGCAAGGAAATGAGTTCCCAGAGTCTGGAATGTCTGGTGAGTGTGCTGCTTTCCCTGTGCTACTTTAAATTCTTTAATAAACATTCATGAACCCTCCCAATGGTATGTATGTTGCCAACCTCTGAAGCATGAAAGTTGATCCATGCAAGCTTGACATCTGGCCAACTTTGCACCAGCCCTCAAATGAACTGGTCTGCTGTTAAATCTCAGTTAACAGTTTACTGGTGTCCACTACTGAGTGTAATTTTCTTTCTGACTTTGAGAACATTCAGACATTGCTCATTTTACTATAGTTGGTAAACTAGCTGTAGCCGGCAAGATATCTCAGTGGGTTGAGTGCTCTCCGCTGCAATGTGTGTGTGATCTGCAGGTTTGAAATCCCGGCAGCGTTAACTCAGCCTTTCATCCATCTGAGGTTGATAAATGAGTACCAACAGAAGTTGGGTGATACTGTATGTATATTTGTTCTATATAAAGCGCTTATGTGTAAGTGTTGTATAATAATAACCCATTGTTATCATTTGGCTTTGGACATCTGCTTGCGTTCACAGTATTTTAGTAATATGGGTCTATACACACTGATATTACTGATAAATATGGTGATCCATTCTTGTATGAAAAGTATATCACATTATAGTGATATTGTGACCATATTTTTCGTAGTGTACTTGGTCAAATAAAACACCTTATTTATTTTATTTGTTTATTTGTTACGCATCGCAGGCCTGAGGCATCAGGGCACACATGAAGACCAACATCAGTGAGACAAACAATTCAGCCAATGTTACATTGAGAGAACAAGAAGAAAGTCAATAAAATAAAAGTGTTTAAGTCATTTGCGGAAGGTTAAGAGGCATTTCTCTCTATGTATATTAACCCGCAGTTCATTCCAGTCATGTGTAGCTCGGGCAGGGAAGAAGCGTCCTTTCCCGCTTGTTCTCTTGATTCTTGGGACTGTAAGTCGATAGGTGTAAGTGGATCTGGTTGATCTTCACTGCTGTTGCAGTGTGAGACGTTCCTTGAGGTATACAGAAACCGATCCATGCAAACATTTAATTGTCAATGTGAGAGTTTTTAAGAGAATCCTTGATGCGCCCAGTAGCCAGTGTAGTTCCCTCCTAGCATGAGTAATATGCTCCCTCTTGGGGATGTTCTTAATTATGCGCACAGCATCATTTTCAAATGTTTGCAATTTATGAATTTTGTTTTTATTAGCTCTGCGCAGGAGCGCATTACAGTAGTCTAACCTGGGCATTACTTCTATTATTTTTTTTTAAATGTGTTTAACAGTGTTAGTACAGGCTTATTAACCATTCTAGAGCCATAGAGGGCGCTAGGGAGCCAACCAAGATGGCGGCTCCCTAGCGAGCTCCGTCTGCGCACCCTAAATGAATCCTGCATAATTATGGATTCCAGGCACATCCAGACGCAATTTGGCCCCACGCACCCCTCCAGATATCCAGCATCAAAGGAAAACCGGACAGCAGGGGCGCTGAACCAACCTATCTGTCCAGTTTGAGCTGAACTTGGCCAAGCAGCGCCGGCGAGACAGGCTCCAAACTTGTGGGAGGACCGTCGCTCCTCCACCCCCGGAGACGCGACACTATTGACGGAACCCATCCCGAGCATGGCTCGGTAGAGACAGGCAGAAGAGCTCACCTCGCTAGCCGTCACAGCTGATCCAGATCTCACGGCGAGCTACGCCCTGGTGCCCGCTGGAGCGTGACCTGAAGCGGTCTCTCGCTGGAACTACCTACAAGACCCGGAGGCAGTCTCACACCCCCCACGTCCATCCTCCCGTGGTGGTCCCCGGTGCCCAGCAAGTCGGTGAGAAGAGCGGTGGGCTGTGGGCTGTATCGGCTGAGAGGGCGCCCAGAGTTGCTCCGGCTCCGAGTCTCAGACATACAGAAGGAGCCGAAAGTGGAGAGATCCAGAAGAGAAGCCGGCCAATCGGTAATGCCGCAGCCGGGAGTCACCAGCCTACACACTATGAGGTGAGAAGAACCCTGGCCCTCGCCCCCCTTTAAGCCCCCAAGTGGCGCGCTTTGGACTCCTGCGTGGGACAGAGGCAAATACCACCAGCTTAAAGACCCCCACTACATATGTAGCCCCAACAAGTGACAGCCCCACGGCGATCATCTGGCAGCCCCCGCTAGCTCTGGGATAAATTCAAAATCGCTTCTGGCCTTGGTCAAACCCCCCCAAACAAATCACCCCGTGAGTTGACTAGCGGGAGCACTTTCCCAGACTGCATCGGACGCCAGCCCCGGCGTGGGTGAGGGACAACCTATTGCAGGCATAATTAAGTGAGCCCAGACCATCACGCAGGCGCTAACCCCACAGCGCTTCTGCAACACAACGCCACCCGCTCCCACAGAAGCCAAGCGGGGTGAGAGGCCCCCAATATCAATCCTGCAGCCTCATGCAGTGCCTGGGCCTGGCAGCTAGAACACTCTGCACCAGACACCCCTTTCCTCCCTAACTACTAAGAAGTGACACTCTCACAAGGAGTTGGGTCAGCGCACCACAGCGTCCTACAGCGCTAAACATGCGCCGGCTACCCCCGTGGCCACTGTTACTCTTTAGCCTCCCCCCAAGATCCTAGGAAGTTGAGCATTGAAAAAGCTTAAAAGCAACAAAGAACAAGCCTACCGAAATGGGGAAATCTGATCAATCGCAGAGAAATTTCACATTCGAACCAGGAACAGTGGTCAGAACCCCCAAATCAAATGACCAACCAGCCAATGCAGGGGACACAGTGTCTCTCGACGGCGACAGGGACCAATCCATAGACACCAGAGGGATCCTCCTTGAGCTTAAAACCGGTATCGGCAACATTGACAGTAAGCTTGACACTTTGTCTACCAAGGTCGACCAGATCCAGCACTGATTAGACAAACACAGCGACAGACTGGACACAGCCAAGCAGCGGATCTTGGACCTAGACGACCACATGCTCTCCCCGGCATCGAGTACGGCAACAATGGAAACGTAAATTAAGGCAGTAGTGGCAAGAAATGAGGATCTCGAAGGGCGCTCACGCCGAAACAACATCAGGATTTTAGGGGTAAGAGAACCTCAAATCGCAATGAAAATGGAGGACTTTGTGGAATTGGTCTGCAAAACACTTTTTGGAAGCCCAGCACTCTCCAACCTGTTCATGGTGGAACGAGCCCACACAGTCCCGGCTAATCGCCCCATCCCTAGGGCACCTCCACACCCGATCATAGCTAAACTTCTCAATTTCAAAGACCGTGACACAATACTACGCCTGGCCAGGGAGGAAGGAGACCTGAACTATGAAGGGGACAACTTACAATTTTTCCTGGACTTCTCCCCATCAGTCCATGCACAATGAAGAACATTTACTGGGGTGAAAAGACTGTTACAAGATAACCAAATGCTCTATTCAATGTTATACCCAGCGAAACTGCATATCCAACATGACGGAAAGTCCCAATTCTTCAACACCCCTGAGGAAGCAAACTCCTTTCTGGTCAAACTAGGTTGCAGACCCGGTGTGAACAACCCGAGACCCACAAGGAGAGACCGACCTGGAAGAGTCCCCCCCTTGACACCTCCTCTCGTGTGAAGGGGACTAACTCAACATTACATGATCGATCACCTGGAATCTTCAACAGCGAGCAAGAACAGGGTGCACTGACCCTTGGCAGGTTACGAGTGCCCCAAGCGCAGCAGCGTTATGTTTTGGGATTTTGAATGGGGAAATTTGACAGGCGAGTTGTGGGAGGGACGTTGTTTAATGTTTGAGAGACGCACCTGCCAGGGGCCCGTGCCCCACCGCCTGCCCTCACAAATTCCCATCAGAGGTACCAGAAATACCCATTGTCAAAGAACATATGTTACCTACACACCAACCTACAAATGAGTGTAATACCACAATCAGCAGCATTATAGCTCTAAAACAAGTCAAACGAGTTACCACTCTGCTACATTCAAGCTAGCCACTTGGAACATTAGAGGGGGCAACCACCATACAAAAATGAGGAAAATAACCCAATACCTTGGGAGGAACAAGGTGGACATCGCACTGATCCAGGAAACCCACCTCCTCCCAGGTAAGGAAAACCACTGGGCCTGTGAGTGGGGCTGTCACAGATACTTCTCCTCGTATTCCTCGTACTCCAGAGGGGTGGCCATCTTGATTAAGAAAAGCCTAAAATTCAAGCTCCTATCATCCAGCAGGGACACAACAGGTAGAGCACTACTGGTACATGGGATCATGGAAGGGACAGAACTCATCATTGTGAGCTCCTACTGCCCCAATGTCGACGGAACAAATAACTTTGATTGGGTTATGACACACCTTGAGGAAGCTGGATCAGCTACAATTATTTGGGGAGGCGATATGAACACCACACTCGACCCCCAAAAAGATAAATCACAATCAACATCTACCCCGACTCCCAAGGCAGCACTCCAAATCCTCGAGATATGTAAAGCATTCGACTTGGAGGATGCCTGGAGACACCAATATGGTTCCTCCCGGGATTACACGTTTCATTCCTGGGTCCACAAAATGAGCTCATGCCTAGACTACTTCCTGGTGTCCGCGCATAGTGACCTACAATGGAGTCAATGTCACATCCTTCCAAGGACAATATCAGACCACTCTGCAGTTACACTAGAATACACCCCCCCTGACCCATCGGAAGGGAATCGACACTGGAGATTCAAACCTGGGGCATTGCAAGACCAAGTGTTCGAGGACGAACTTCACACGGATATTATCTCCTTCCTAGAAACAAACCAGGGCTCACTGTCGTCAGCCGGAATATTATGGGAATCCCTAAAAAGCTACATAAGAGGCATATGCATGTCCAAGGAACACGCAATTCTGAAACTCATTAGAAGAGAGCTTAGCTCTAGCGAAGCCCAAATAAAAGAACTTGCATGCCAAAACCCTGCACCCACAGACCTGCTCATAATTGCAACATTGAAAAAAGAATTAGACAAATTTAAAGAGGCAGACAATCGCGAAATACATTTTTTAACTCAAGGCCACTGCATCTGCCAATACGGCGAGGGGCAGAAACCAGGGGCCCTCCTTGCAAGACTGATAGCAGCAGACAGAAAACCCTCACAGATAGAACAAGTTCATGACCATAGCGGCTCCCTTTTCCACACAGATAAAGAAATAGCAGAAGCCTTCCGCACCTTTTATCAAAATCTCTACAAATCCAACTACTGCGCCAGCCAGGATGAGCTCCTGCGATACCTAAATGGAATCAAACTCTATTGGGTGGACTCCATATTAAAAGAGCCATTAAATCAACCCATCACACTAGAGGAAATCCATCTTGCAATAAAAGATCACCCAAGAACCAAAGCCCCCGGCCCAGACGGACTGACTGGGGAATTCTTTAAAACATTTGCTCCCCTCCTGGCACCATTGTTGTTGCAGGTATATGAGGAAGCGCTCGAAAAAGGAGTCCTCCCACTGACCCTTTGAGAAGCGAATGTGATCCTATTACATAAAGCAGAGAAACCACCAGAAGATTGCAGCTCCTATAGGTCAATCTCATTGATCAATCTTGACAATAAGATTTTATCCAAGATCCTGACCACCAGACTGCTCCCCCTGATACCAGCGCTGGTGCTTGCAGATCAGGCAGGATTCATCACCGGTCGCAACACAACATTTGGTATTAGGCGAATGTTTGGAGTCATGGAGGCACTGAACCCATCACATTAAGCAGTGGCGACCCTGCTTGATGCTGAAAAGGCATTCGATTCCCTCGAATGGCCCTTCCTTTTTGAGGTCCTAAAAAGAATGGACCTTGGCAACTACTACATCAAGATCATCACACTTCCCTATAATCAACCCCGTTCACACATAATTCTGGGAAGAACCTGTTTGCTACCCATAGATCTGATGAGGGTACCAGGCAGGTCTGCCCCATGTCCGCAGTTCTGTTTGTGCTATTAATGGAGCCCCTCGACTCGGGCCCGTCACATACACAGAGGCCAATCTTTCGGCCTGCATAAATTAATTATATCCCTTTATGCAGACGGCATTGCTCTCTACATTCAGGACACTATTGAGAACCTAAACCCAATCATGCGGGACATCATTAAATTCAGCACTTTCTCTGGCCTGAGAATAAACCACAGTAAGTCAATAAATTTCCCTCTGACCCCAGAGACCCGGGAATTCCAAGACGAATTTGGATTCAAATGGGAACATACCAAGGTTAGATACCTATGCATACAACTGGCCAGATCCCATGAAAAACTCTTTGAAGACAACTTTGGCAAAGCTTTGGAAAACCTCCTAAAGAAGGTCACCAGATGGAAAGCATTGCCACTCACCCTCTGGGGCCAGGTATCGCTGGTCAAAAGGGTGATTCTCCCCAAATTTCTATACCTTTTTGCGAAACTCCCTTTATTGGTGCCAAAAAGTACCTCCAACATTTGCCTAGCTTGGTTCTGGAACTACTGTGGGCCTGCAAACCAGCCAGAATAGCATACAAAGCACTGATTCAACCAGTGTCAAAGGGAGGCATGGCGCTCCCAGACCTATAACGATATTATTGGGCAGCACAAGCCCAATTTCTTGGCCATTGGTACGCTATTCATTTTATACAACCCCACGTCCAACTCGAAAGAGCCCTTGTGTCTTCTAACATGCTAAGAGATATCATCATCGGGCAAACACACATACCACACGCAACACTAAACACGGTAGTCTCCACCATTGCAAATTGGAAAAAAATAGCGCAGAAATGCGGAATACAGGAAAGGTTCTCCCCCCTCCTCCTGACGAGGTTCATCCTTGCAATACCCCTAACCTCGGAAAAAGTCTATCTGAACTGGACCGACAAGCTCCAATTACACACCATGGGGGACCTATTTAGTGACCGAAAATTCCTTACAATTGAACAAGCCAGAGCCCGTGGAGCCACCACAGCCCTGGACACATTTATCTATTTCCGCCTTAGGGTCACTCTCCAGGCCATATTCCAATTGTTTCCACAACAGCCGCTAACATGGCTACTACTGCACGGGGTGGTCCAGTCTCAGGGAGAGGGTAGGCTCTGTGTTGTTAATCTATAAAACCCTACTATCCGACACTGCCCCACCGCCTACAGCACCGAAAGTTAGATGGGAGAAAGCCCTGCATTCGGCTGTCCCAGATGAGGGATGGGGCTATATATTAGCTCAAACCCAAAAAGTATCAATAAACACTTGATATAAACTGATACACCTAATATATGTGCATCAGGCATATCACAACCCCGCCAGGCTACATTCTCATCACCCCACAACACCACCATCGTGCAATCGGTGTAATGCCCCATTAGCTGACTTTCTCCACCTCGCATGGTCATGCCCGGCCATACACCAATTCTGGAAGTCAATCCTGGAGAAAACGGCAGCAATCATTGATACACCACTAGAGCCAGGCCCCAAGATCACAATGCTTGGACTAACCAAACATCTATCTCCCTCAGTGCGAAAACTAGCAGGGCTGCTGCTACTTCTTTCCCGAAGAAGGATTGCAATGTCCTGGGGGAGAGGACTGATACCGACAATTCAACAATGGCAGATGGACATAACATATTGCCAAGACACAGAAGTGAACTTCATCAGACTCCTCCCTCGATATCCCCCCCGATATCTGGGGTCCCTATATTACCTGCCTAATGTCCATCTCGGACCAGGACACTTCACAAGACTCTTTCCCAGGTCCCAATGTCGGTGAGTCAACCAACGCTTCACTATGAGACTGTGTCAGGTACAACTAATAACCTCAAAATGCAGCAAACCCGTGCAATATTGGGGGGAAGTGTATTGCGGAGGTAGGGCGGACACTGCGGCGGATGGTATGCAATTGTTTCTCTGTTTGTTTGTTACTATATGTGCAGTCAAAATACCAAAAATAAAGTTAAAAAAAACTTTCTGGAGCCATACAATACATATAATTAGCATACACAGTTATACAGGTGCTGCCAGAATGTATTGCAACATTGGATACATCATACCATATTCAATGCAAAACATAACGTACTCTAAACAAAAAGCTAAGGCTTACACTTACATCAAGTTGCACAAGATCCAATGCAGAGGGAGGCATTCTAATGAGTACTTTCACTTAAAAACCATCAGAGCGCCATAGTAATACACAGGTTCTGGTCACAGAGTCAAAACCACATTTGTTCACTCTTTTCAATGATATAAAAGGAGGAAAAGGGAAAAGAGATGGCATGTTCAAGGTTGCTTGTCGTCTGATGGATGGAACATTGTAAAAGTGAGTGACTTCCATGCTCAAATGCGGTATTAGAAACACTATCTCACACATTTATTGATCTAGACCATGTCTTTGTTTTAGCTTCACACCAGGTCTCAAAGTCCTTGCGCCACACCTTAAACTCGTGGCCCATTTGTTGTCTCCATGACATAGCCACGCATCTTTTTCGCAGTCATGCAAGCGAGATCCATACATTTTATAAAATGTTTAAATGTATTAGGTCTTGAATTTACGCCCAGAAAACATTCAAGTGGGGTCCAATGATATCTCACAATCCCAGCTGATACACAGGCATGTTTAATGTGGGACCAAAATATTTGTACTTTGATACAAACCCAGAACATGTGCAACAAATCTGCCCCCTCGGTATCACACCAGGGACAAGCTGATGTGACGCGAGCATTAAACCTAGCCACTCTACTCGGGGTCATGCAAGTGCCTTGAAGCACATTCATTTGCAGCAATCTAAATCTTGCATTCCTGGAGACATTTTTTAGGAAAAATCAATGCTTGGTCCCATTCATCATCAGTAAGCATCAAACCAATATCATTTTCCCAATGTACCCTTAATTGTGTATCCCTGATACTAGTTGCATTTAGCAAGCATACATAGAGTCTAGATACTGGTTTCCAGCCACAGTCCAAGTCATATAATAGAGCCAAAAGTACATTTATCACATGTTCCTCAGGGCAATTCTTCCATTGGTGTTTAGCCACCCTGACTAATCTCATGTATCGTAGGAACTGGCCTCTAGGTAAACCCTCTCATAACAACAGGCTCTCCAATTCCCTGAACTTTCTGTTCTTAAACATATCCGCCCAGGGAGAGATGCCAAGGGTTTACCAGCATCTTGCTGCAGCCAAGTCAGACTTATCTTTGTTTACATCAACCAAGAGTGGTGCATGCAGTGAATAAAGGAACCTTGTGCGAGACAATGTTAATGTGCTGGCCCATATTCGTTTGCCCAATTTCACAAGTAAAGGTTGGGGGTTAATGTAATTCTCTGGGAGCCATAGGATCTCTTTGATTAGGGCAGGTTTCACCAATGTTTGGAGAAATAAGGAATCTGATTTAGATTCATCTGACAGCCATTTTACCACAAAGCTCAACTGTGCAGCTAAATAATAAAGCTCCAGGTTTGGCATTTGCACCCCACCGTCCTTGTAAGATAAGTTCAGCGAACAAAGCCATGTCCTATGCCATCTAGTGCCCCACAAAAAACATCTAAGCAAGGCATTAAAGGAGCGAACAAATTCCACTTCTATCTAGTGATGCACATTAGTGAAGGCATACAGCAACCTGGGGAGTATAATCATTTTAACAATAGCTACCCTGCCCATAAGAGAAAGCAGAAGTTTGGCCCAAAACGTCATAGATTTCTTCACACCATCTTCCGCCACAGCTGTATTATTCACGTGCATGTCCCTGGATGTGTGCATAATTTGCATGCCTAAGTAATTAAAGATTTGTATCTACCAATTTACTTTCAGATCAGGTAAAGTTCCCACCTCTCTCCCGTGGAGCCCTGCTAAGGGTAAAGGACAACATTTTTGTTTATTGAAAGAAATTCCACACAGCACCGCAAATTTGTCTAGTACATCCAGTATGATAGGCAGATTATGTTGAGGTTCACAGAGATACAACAAAACATCGTCAGCATATAATGATATCAAATGTCTGCTACCTCCAACGATAATACCAGCCTCCAGGTATTCCTGCCGTAAGTATACAGCCAGAGGTTCCAATGCAAGTATATATAGCATCTGGGAAAGTGGACATCCCTGGCAACTTCCATTTATTTACCCAAGGACTGTGAAACCTGTCGGGTGGATTTTTTTACCCTAGCTGTCAGGGAAGAATAAAGTAATGTCACCCATCGAATAAAAGCATCTCCAAACCCAAACCTCTGCAGTGCCACAACAATTCATTCCCAATAAACCAAATCAAATGCCTTAACAGCGTCAAGAGATACCACCGCCAAGTGTTCAGGTCGTCATTGCTTTGATCAATAATGTGTTGCAATCCTCAAAGGTTTAAAGTGGTGTTGCAACCAGGAACAAATCAAATTTGGTCTGGATGTATCAAAGAGGCGATCCTGTTGCATAGGTGCTTAGCCAGAACCATAGTAGGAATTTTAATATCGCAATTTAGCATAGCCAAAGGGCGATAGGAGGCAATCTACCATAGTGGTTTCCCGGGCTTGGAGATAGGAATAATCTGAGTCTCCCGCATGCTGGCTGGGAGCATGCCCTTATTGTAAGACTCTTCGAAGACCTTCAGTAATATAGTGGACAAGATGGCACTACATGTTTTATAAAATTTGGCCGGTGGTAAACCATCACTTCCTGGAGCCTTATTAATAGAAAGAGATACTATTGCTTCTCCCAACTCCTCTAATGTAAGGGGTTGTCCAGAAATGTTCTTTGATCAACAGTGAGTTTTGTGAGTTGAATCAGTAATAGTGTCTCAGCAGTTTCAGCAGGTGGCAGGGGGCAGATTGTCATGTTTGTACAATTGTGAATAGAATGTGGTAAAAACGTCATTAATAGCTCCTTGGGATCACCACAGGCTCCACATTCGTCATGTAGCAATGTAGTCAAAGTTCTTGGCTGCTCCCGTTTGCATAACCATGCCAATATTTTCCCAGATCTCTCTGCTTCTACATGCATGCAGGCTACCTGTGTAGCATAATTAAATTTGGACAGCCAGTCCCTACCTGTGAGCATTGAGACCAAACTTAATAGAGTTCACTATCAGTTGATTCTAGTCCAGGGTGTAAGGTCTCTAGCATAGCTATCCTTTATTCCATGTTTTCCAGGTCTTTCCGCAGTACCCCGCGAATACCTCCCACTCCAGCAATAACCTCCCCCCACACCATCACTTTCATAGTCTCCCAAATAATACCCCAACTGTCAACACTTTCAATATTTTCCAGCCAGAAATTAACCAGGGTATCTCGAAACTTGTCTCTGAAAAGTTAATCACCCAGGGTATCTGCAGGCATACACCAAGGCAAAATAGGAGGTTGTGGGTCTTTATTTTCCCACATTATCACCAAAGGTGAATTGTGCAATATCGTTTGGCCTGGATACATTGCACTAATAAATTCTGTTAAGTATGTAACTTATGAGGGGAGGAATAAAAAGAAAACCCCTTGTTAACCGGTTGTAGTTCCCTCCAAACATCCACTAAGTCCAGGTCTGATAGTGCTGTGTTCAAGGCGTATGTATCCAAAGAGGGGCTGTTACAGAGAGGGAAATTCCTGTGAAGTTTGACATCTCGTACACATTTAAAGTCACCCCCCATATGAAAAAGGTATCTCGTCTGATTGTAATGTGGCTACATAGCATACAAAAATGGCAGGTATCTCATGATTTGGAAAATAAGAGTTCACAATAAACAATTCAATATGGTCCAGATAACCTTTTAGGATCAAGTATCTTCCTTCTTTATCTTTGTCACCGTTCAACAATTGAAACAGTAACCTTCCATCTATCCATGTGAATACTCCCCAGGCAAATTTAGAATACATGGCACCATAACCCGTCCCTCCCCAACGTACAATAATTGCTTCCTGATCTGCTGCCATCAGATGACTTTCCTGGAGCGGTGCTATAGAAATGTTCTTACGTAGTAGGTAGGATTTAATCCTACTCCTGCACATGTAGGATCCCAAACAGCACACATTCCAGGTTAGTAATTTAAGTTGCAACATATTCAAGGTTTTCCTTTCATACCCACTCTGGTTCCCATATGGCTATTCCAATATCCACACATGATAGTCACAAAGAACCCTGTTTCCATCTGAAAGATCAATCTCCCATGTGTCGGATCAGCAAGTATATTAATATACTTCAATGCATATAATTGTTTCCCCAGCACATCTCTCATCTCACAATAAAAACATAGTGTGAGCCATAAAACAAAGTCAAAACAAAAGCCAAACAACAACTCCCTAAGGAAAGGAGTTAAACATCACCCAACAGTTATACTACGTTCGGGCGTAGCCGTACAAGCAGGGCCCTGTGCGGTAATTTGGTACTGGGCTATGGCACCGTCAACCGGGCGGTGCCAGTTATCAACCAAGAAGGAGGGGTTAGGTGAGTCCTCCCAGCGGGTAGCACAGTGTTTCCTCCACTATTTATTAACTTTCAAGTTGCTGCTAGGATTCATATTGAAATAGCATTGATTCAAACTGTCCAAACTAATGGCCCATACAGTAAACATGGGTAAGAGAATTTTATTGTTTAGTTTCTGCGCGTTCAACATTCCGAATATCAGAGTCACCTGTAGCCTGCAAATAGTTATGTTCGATCCAGGTGGACACTGCTTCTGGGCTGACAAAGAAAAGCGACCTGCCTTGGTAAAAGACTTTTATGGCTACATAAGCATATATTTTAGTCCTAGTTGTCACATTCTTCCTTTAATAGGCACAAACATATTTGTCGCTTTCTGCACGTTTGGCGTATAATCACAATATATAGCAATTTTTGAAGCAATTGAAGCAATTGTAGTATTGCTTCTCTATCCCTAAAATTCAAGATCCGCGCAATACTTTGTCTGGGATAAGACCCTGGTGGGGGAGGAGGGGCTTCTTCTGTAGCAAACGATGGGCTTGTTCAGCTGCAAATCCTTGCAATAATTTCTCAGGCCCAATTTCCTGGAGCAAAAGATTTTCTATATAGCAATTTGGACTAAGGGGGACCTCTGGGAGCAAGGGATCAAAGGATGATCCACTCACACGGCTGATATTCATCATCTGTTGTCAGACCGTAGGCCTGCATTGCTATGTTTGATTGAGACATGGTTACAGAAGAGTTCTACTCCTGTCTTGGTTCAGGCCATCCCAGCTAAATATAAAATCATTAATTTTGACCGGCCCTCACCCCAGATTGGAGGTGGGGTAGCAGTGATCTTTAAATCAGATGCTATAGTTACTCAGCCAACCTGTCCCCATTGTTTAGCTACGGAAGCTTTATTATTGAAATTTGTTATCTCCCCACATTTCATGTGCCACTTTCTGGTCATTTATCACCCCCCTGGCTCCCATGTAGGTTGTCTTCAACCTCTACTGGACCTGGTGGCTGACCTCAGACAAAATGTACTCATCTTGTTGTACTGGGTGATTTTAATCTGAAGTTTAATTGCCCTCGGGCCCCAGTGCTTGATTCACTCTTTGATAGTATAGCCAACCTTGGCCTCCAACAATCTGTTCTCGGTCCCACCCATAAGTTGGGGAATGCACGTGACCTGGTATTGGTGAATGAAGCATTATTAACTATTCAATCGACTGAGCCTGTATTATGGTTGGGCCACTACTTGGTGATTTGTATTCTTAAAAGAGTCCAGGCTCCACCTAAAATGGCCCCTCCAAGAGTGTGGCAGGGCTGCTGGCGCTCGGCTGAACTACAGGGTTTTGTTTGCTCTGTTAAAACTGAATGTAGGGTGGTCCCTGTAGCCTCCCTCTCAGTGCTCTATCTCTCTCAGCAAGAAGCAGCTGAAGTAGTGGCTCCTCTACAGCTTATTCAGCCTCGTAGGTTACCATGGGAAACTTGGTTCCTGGAACAGCTGAAATCTGCTTGGCTTTAAACTGAGACAGGCTGAACGGAAATGGCGGATAGCCTATGATCCCGACTGTAGAGCTCATTTTAAAGCATGTTCTGCAGCTTACTTTGCGTCTATTATGGCTGCGAAGAAATTCTATCTGGCACAGAGAATTGTATCTTCTCTGTGCCAGACTAAGGCTCTTTTTGCTATGGTAAAATCATTGTCATATTCGGCTAAATATTTTCCGTCAGTAAACTCCTCTCAGGAACTCTGTGACTCACTGTCACAGTTTTTCACTACTAAAATTGAGACCATTCGAGCTACTATTTCACTGTGGGGCCTGGATCCTGAGTCTAAATCTCTTGTCATTTACAGGATTTCAATCAGGCCATACACCCAGGTCTCAGCCTAGCATGCAATGCACAAATTAAATACTTATTTATTGTGTCTATAGGTTCAATATTCTGAGTGATATACCACTCACATCACACCCCTTCTCAAATTACCCCCAGGTCACAATGGACCAGGAATCAGGCTGGTTGGTAAAGGTAATATTTATTTATTTAAAATTCAAATGAAACACAGGTTTTAATATATGCGGTAGACAGATGTGGTGACAATACAAATCAGAAAGTAACGCAGTTGAATTCACTTATAGCAACACAGAATATAAAACACAGGGAAAAGACTGTTTTGGCATGTTGAAAAGATAGCGCTTAAGTTAAGATTTCCCCCTGCAAATTTCTCAACTCACAAAGAAGCAATTCTACACAGATGTAAGTAAGTAGCAGGTATTCAGGAATAAAGAACAGTGTACAGGGTTAAATGTAATCTTCCCTCCCTAAACAAGAGAGAACAATATTTTTGAAATGTTTCACTTTTAAAATTATATTTGAAAATGGCTGTGTGAAACAATGAAAAATGTGCAAAGATCCTTACATTGATATAAATCTCTATGGGAGCAACACTGAAAAGATCCTAACAAACATAAGCTATAATATGAGCAAGAATACACACTTTGAGTCAGAATGTAAGTTTGGAAATACTTTGAATAGGAAAACACACGTGTAAAACTTTTGCAAAATTGCGAATTCCCGCCTAAATTTCCCTATGCTATTTTTAAGACAAATACACTGTTTTTGGATGCAGTTATCAGTGATGTGCTAAAGATCTTAGGGTTAAGTCAGAGGTGAAAATAAGTCTCTAGCTATAAAATTGAGGAAGTTATGCAAGTTTGAATATGAGGCGTTTTTAGAAAAATAGAACAGAGAAAAGCAGAAAATCAGTTAACAGAGAAAAGCAGAAAATCAGTTTCAAAATGACAGGTTGATTTGACTTACACTAGATTAATGGATAAGAAACAGAGAATGCCACCCATGAATCTCCACAGTTACACATGGCCGCTTGTAACTCTTCACATGGTGGATACCCCGTTCTTTATGGGAATTACTTTAGTTACTCAAAATCACTAATGACTTATGTTCAAGAAAAACAAAATGAGATAAGGTCGGTGAATACACTATCAATTACAGACAGAGTTGAAAGAATGGTTCTGACAATATGATGGTTCTTAAGTTAAAGATGGGATAGGTTATAGGTTGGGATAGGAGAAGGCAATATATGCTATGGTTCACTATGATTCCCATTCATACTTACAGTCTACTTTAATTTAAGATTTGGGCCATCAGGGATCTGGTCATCCGGATCAGATCTAGACAGCAATGCACTTCTGGAGGAAGAAATCAGCTGGCTGGTTCTGGTCAACTGGACGGTACCTCAGACTGGATTGGATTGGTCCTTCTGGATGCTGGACACTGTAGATCAGTAGGAAGGTGAGTTTTAGCAGGCAAGCCTTAATGGTAGCAAGCCAAACTGGATCAAACTTGTTTCCATTTGGTTTTGGGATGGGTTCAGGATTTGGGCCTAGCTAAAAAAGAGTTCAGCAATGCTGAGGCCTTGGCTTGGTAAAGAAATCTGGAAGCAGGAACAAGATGACGAATACAGGAACAGAGCTTCACACGGAAATCAGGATGGAGTCAGGAATCAGTGTGTTTGTGTGTTGTGAGGTTCCCTTATTTATCCTGCCAAATGACATCACTAAGTTTATGGTAGGGGCAGACTTACAATCCACACATAAGGCTATGATTGGTCAAAGGCACAGTTTCTGCCTTGCTTTTTGCTGGTTGGATGAAAGAAAAGGTTGTCATAATTTATGATGTGACTTGGGAAACTTACACAGTTATTTGGACCAAAATGTAACTTTCCCACAAATACATATTTAAATGATTATGCCCTCTAATAAAATCGGACGCATACATTACATATTTTGTGGGTTACATTTACATCCAACTCCCAAGTCAGTTGGACCTGGCTTTGTCTTTCTGTGGAATTCTGTCAATTTTAAACATAAAGGTTTGGCCTAACAATTCCTAATTCAGTAGATGTTCAATCACCCCTAGCACATGGGTACACAATATTAGATTTGCAGCATTAATAGTTTCTTCACAATTATTATTTTTGCATAACTTCAGTTCCTTACACAGTAAGCAATCCTACCAATTCTTCACATGTCTATCATACATTCAGATTTCATTGTATGTACTTTTCATTCCTTTAGATACCTTTGATGTCAAGTTAAATGTCATGAAGTTCTGTGGCAAAATAAGCAATTTAAACCCACAATCACAGGTCATTTTTTTAACTTACTTTCCAAGTGATAGCAAATGGCCAATCCTTTGAAGTCAACTGAGAAGTCTCTCCCAGCATCCTGCCCCTCCTCTGTAAGAATGAGTGTCCAAGCCTGCCATTGTCTTTGCCTGGGGCCCAGACGAAAGTCTGATGAGGTCCTTTGTCATGATAATGCGAGGCCTCCCCACAGCAATTAGGCCTTCCTGCCAGCAGTGAAGTGTCAATCTTTCCCAGGCTGAGGACTGTCAAGGCATAATTGATTTTTTTTAAATAGTTAATTAACTCCAAACTGGGTTACTTAAAGTTTAACCTAAATATTTCATTAATACAAATAAAATAAACACAGTTTATAGATGGGTTTTAAGATAAGCAACATTTCTTAAAGAATTAGGCCTTTTAGCAAAACCATGCTTTCAAAAAAGGTGATTTTGCACTGTCTTCATGGAAAAACACATTAAACTGATTTATTTTAAATCCGGTTTTCCTATGCAGCACATACACATTGGATTCAACATTATTTCTTCCTTTGAGTGCTGGGATGGTTTGCAGTCTGGATACATGTATCCAGCCTTTGTTTAAAGTTTCTGTCTGCACAGCTGATTCTGTTACATGTTGCAATTTTAGCCGTTTTTTCCTGTGGAACTGAAAACAATTGTTCCTGGGCTGCCTTTTCCCTAGATACATTTCATAACTGTTGTCAGTCAATGAGCCTCAGTTCCTCTGAGCCAAACTGGATGATCCTGACATTTCAGTACCCTTTTTAATCTCAATGATCCATAGGACATGAAAGGATCTAGCGCCAAAAACAGCACTTTTGAAGGTTGCAAAGCTAACATTTAAAAAGTCATTTTTGGTTTTCAGCACAATTCTGCTGTTTTGTTCCATGTTGAATGTAACAGAGCCCACTGGCATGCTCCTGCAGGTATAACTCTGTTTTCACCCCCCCCTTGACTGTGTGTGGCAGGGTGTGCAGCTTTTTCCTGGTTGTGACCCAAACACAATTTTGAAGGTTTTGGCACACACAGGAGTCAGCTTCATCCATTTTGGGCTGTTTCTTTCACCATTTGGAAAGTGATGCAGTGGGGCACATTGGAATGGGTCAAAATATCCCACAGAAGAACCCCCCCCGACTTTGGCTTCACTTCCAGTTGTGGGGAAGTCGGGCACATGGGATATTTATTTCTTCTTATGCAGAACACAGGTTTCTTCCGGTGTAAGTTCTTCTTCCCTCAGCGAATGATGCGACACGCTCTCCTCGCCGGCTTTGGTTAGAATAGGAACAATACCCCATTCTCCTCTCATGCTTTCTTTTCCAGTGTGGAGCGACACTCTGGATTTCTTTGGTTTTTCCTCCTGGGTGCCCAAGGAGGTCCTCCTTGGTTGTTAGATATGATTAGTACCACTATAAAACAAAACACAACCCAGTTATGAAAATGTTACCACTACTGCCTCCAATAGGGATGACAGCCGTGGGATATACATTTGCATTCAGTGAAAATTTACAATATTCCCCACATGTATTTAATGACAATTTATAATTTTCCTAGGTTTCAGCATTCTCTCCCTCTGGGTTTTCTGTAGGCTCTTCTATTTGCCGAAAGGATGCCTGGGATGGCAACTCTTTATCTGGTTGATGTGGACCCACTTGTTTTCTTCTGTCAAGTCGCCCTTGGGGATGCAGATTCTGTAGGTGACTGATGAGATTTTGTCCACAATTTCAAAAGGTCCCAGCCAGCTGGGCAAAAAATGTGCACTCCTTGGCTTGGTTCCTTTGGAAATTGTGCAAGTAGAGCCTGTCTCCTACATGATATTCCTTGTTTGTTGTCTTAAGGTCATAGTGAGTCTTCATACTGTCTGCAGATCTTTCTAGATTCCACTGAGCATACGCAAAAACATGTTGAAGGTGTTTTCTCAGTTTCTCAACATACTCCTGAGTTGTGGAGGCATTTATCAATGTCTGCTCTTGGGTTCCATTGAGCAGATGCTGGAGTAGCACCATCCTTCGTACAGTCATCAGCTAAAAATTGAGACATTTTAGTTGCAGAAGAAGGGGTAGATCTTATGGCCATCAGGACAAGGGGTAATCGAATATCCCAACTTGGCCCAGAGTCTGTCACAAACTTTTTTAATATGCTCACAATGGTTTTATTGTACCTCACAACTCCACTACTAGAGGACAAGCGGTATACAAGGTGTAGTTTCCTTTTTACCCCAAGTATCTCGCACATCTTTGTCATCACCTCCCTGGTGAAGTGACTACCTCAGTCTGACTCAATCCTTTGGGGTAGTCCAAAACACAAGAAGATGTGATTGATCATCAGGGCAGCTGCTGTTTCTGCCTTGCAATTTGGGGCCGGGAGACATTCCACCCATTTAGTAAACTAGCATGTTACGGTTAACATGTACTTGTTCCCCCTAGAGGAGCGAATCACGGGCCCGATGAAATCTACTTGTAAATCTTACCAAGGCAGTGTCATCCCCCTCTTTTGGAGGGGAGCACGGTGTGTGAGTGATGTTGGCTGAAATTGTTCACACACAAGACACCCCTTCACGTATTGGTCGAGGTCCTCCCCGATGTGTGGCCAGTATGCAACCTCTAGCAAGATTTCTAATGTAGTATGAAACCCCCAATGACCGGCTGTGGCCGCATCATGGGCATGAGCTAGCATCAGGCTTCGGAATGAGGTAGGGACCACCCACTGGTCACAGCCAGATATAGACCTCCTCACCAACAAACTGTCTTGGATTCAGAACATTTTTTGGACATTTCAGCAACACTCTGAGGTCCTCTTTCCCAATGCAATTGGTATCTGTCAGGGGAAAGGTCTCAGGGTCCTCAATGTGTTGATAAAACTTACCAATGATTGGATTCCCTTTTTGAGCCGTGATTAAATCAGCAACTGGGGTCTCCTTACTCCACTGGGCAGTTGAGAGTTCATTGTGAGCATTTGTCTGGGACCTAGTTATAGCAGTGACCTGGATTTCCCCCAACAGGGACTCAATCTCAAGGAGATCCCCTTGGATGGCTTTGATTTTGGCCAGCAGATCAGCTAAGTAATTTCCAGTTTTGTCTGCTCCCTCTAACTTGGAATGACCCTTGATCTTTTTCCAGTAGATGGTCATCCCACTAGAGGTGAACAGATCATCAATATTTTGTAGTAGCTAACCATGTTTGAGAGGTTTGTTGTTAGCACATAGCCTGCCTCTGGTTTTCCAATTAACCAGGTGCTCCACAAACCCATTCCGGACATAAACTGAATCAGTGATTATGACCAGTTCGTGGAGTTGCTGTTGGACAGCAGTGAGGATGGCTTGATGAACTGCCATCAGCTCTGCCACCTGACTACTACAGGGACAGAATTTGTACCTAGCAGAGGGTTCCGGGGCATCATTCACACAGGCATTCCCCACGCCAGCCACTAGTAACTTTTCCCTGTTGTTGTCAACATGGTAGGAGCACCCATCCACAGAGACAGTGGGCATTCCCTCACACTTGTCTTCTTCATAGCCTTTGTGCAGGGAATTCAGGTAAGCCTCCATGTTGTCCTGGATGTTAAGACTTTCGTCCTCGAAACAGTTTTCTCTGGCACAATCATGCAAGTCAGCCAGAACTTGGGCGAGGGGACTCTTCTTGTTTTGGCCATATCTGACCTCCACAGGAAAGCCTTGCATTGACAGAATCCAGGAAATAATTCTGGAATTACTCACATTTCCGGCCCGGATTCTGTCACTTTGGAGACATTGCAGAGGCTGGTGTGTTGTCTCCACTATGATGTGTTCCCCCTGGATGAACGGGCAGTAATCCTTCAATGCCCACACAGTTGCTAGGAGTGCCTTTTCACAATTGTTCAATTTTTCCTCCACAGAGGATAAAGTCTTACTTGCATAGGAGATTACTTTATTGACCTTGCCATGATTTTGGTATAACACTGCGGTCAAGCATGTATTTGAGAACCCAGTCTCCAAGAAGAACTCCTTGTTTTTGACAGGGTAAGCTAGGCATGGCACTTTCAAGAGGCTTCTTTTGAGTTGCTTTACTGCCTCGGCTTGTGTTGGACTCCACTCCAACTTGATCCCCCCCTTCAACAGATGGATCAAGGGTCTTTTGATCTCTGCGTAATCCTCAATGAACTTTCTACTGTAGTTAGTCAGTCCAAGGAGGCTCCTTAACTCACGCAGAGTTGTTGGGTCTTTCATTTTCAGGAGTGCTTCCACTTTCTTTTCCTGGGGACAGAGACCCTCATGAGTTATCCCATGCCCCAAGAAATTGACACGAGTCCTGCACTACTGTGACTTTGTAAAGATAGTTTTGCTCCAGCAGCCCTCAACTATGTCAGAACATAATGGATCTCCACTATGTGTTCCTCCACAGTGTAGATTTTGATCAGAACATCATCTACATAGGCCAGGTTACCCCTTTCACCCGAGTTGGGCATGGCCTTGTGTAAGAAGATATTAAATTCATTGCCAGAGTTAATGTATCCAAAGGGAGTTTGGGTCCATGTGTACTGCTGCCCCCCGTAGGTAAAGGCCAGCTTAGCTTGTACTGGTCCTCCCTACTGACAGGTATGGTCTAGTACCCATTGGTCAGGTCAATGGCAGTGTATACCTTTGACTCCTGGATCTGGGCCAGCCCTTGGTCAATTAAGTGAAGACGCATCGGGACATGTGGACCCGTTTCTTTAGCTCCTTTAGGTCAGCACAAAGTCTCCACTGGCCGTTTGGTTTCAAAATCCCCAGCACCGGATTATTAAAGGTGCTGTGGACTGGACAACTTATCCCACAGGACTCAAGGTTTTTAATTATTTCTGTGAGGGACTCCATGGATGTGAGAGGCAAGCAATATTTCTTCACAAACACTGGAGTCATGTCAGGCTCTGTGGGATTTGTTGTTGTATGGAGTTCGGTGTGACCACAGTCATATGAGTCCACAGCAAAGAGATCCTGAAAATCTAAGAAAACTTGTTTCAACTTTTGCTTTTGCTCCAGAATCTCACAGGCATCGGCTAGGTTGACTCTCTCTTCAACCATTTGCTTGAAGCCGGA
This sequence comes from Ambystoma mexicanum, assembly GCF_040938575.1. NCBI lineage: Eukaryota > Metazoa > Chordata > Amphibia > Caudata > Ambystomatidae > Ambystoma > Ambystoma mexicanum. The sequence goes on from NC_090932.1 coordinate 497,389,893, forward strand.
AATACTTCTGGTTTGGCTATCTCAGCGGCCTCCTCCAACTGGGTGGAGAAGTCCCTGGTTAAAGTATTGATCTGGACTGGGGTTTCAGGCAGGAAAGGCGGTCCTTGTGGACTTCGAAGATCATCTCATCCCTCCTGAAGTCACAGGTCACCTCTTTGTTACCATAAGGGCAGGAAGAGTACACCATGAAATTCCCCCATGCCGGGTGAAGATCCTGTCTGGTGTTCTGTCATTGTCGCTATCACTGTCATAACAGTCATTGGGGATGGGTCCTATCAGTTCATTACCTAAATTTGTGGAAAAATGTCGGTCATCAACTGCCATTCAAATAATGGTGCCTGCGACCCAGAGTGATACTCCTAAGGTCGCTGTTATCCACCAATATTGGAATGGTGTTGTGTTCTATATTGACTAATGGTGTTGGGTTTACCCCCAACCCTTGCTGTTGGGTTTACCCCCAACCCTTGCTGTTGGAGATGGGAATTGAGGTGAACATATGTGTCAGGATTTTGCAGTTTCTGTCCTCTTTTAATTTTTACTTCAAATGGGACTATTCGTGTCCGTCTTGGGATGGTGACTTCCTCTCCAATTTGAACTTCAACAGCATGCACAGCAATTGGGCTGACCAAAATGCTTTCTCTGAATCATCAAAGTCCATGGGATAACCCCTAATTGGGACCAAGCTTTGTAGTTTATCAGGTCCAAACTAATGGCAAAGCGATTGAGAATGTCACTGCCTAAATAAAATGCAGCAGAGCCATCTCGCCCGACCCAACAGGTATGTACTATGATTTTGCTGCCTATAGACATTTTGAGCATACACCTCCTAGGCAGGAGATGTTTGGAATTGGGAGTTTCCAGATCCATTTGTCTATCAATTTAGATGTGGGAGTGGCTGGATCTTTTGAGAGTTTTTGGAACATGGCTTTGCTGATGAAGCTCTTACCGTTGTTCACACACACTCGGGCGAGCACAGAGTCCTTCCCCTCATTTAAATGAATAGGGATGTATAACTGTTCTCTAATTTTCTGAATGTCAGCTAAACTTTGAGCTGGTTTCTCATCATTTTGGACTATGGAAGTGGGATTTTCTGATTATGAATTAGTATAGAATTTCTGAGTATTTCTTTCCAGTGTGGAATGCCACTGTAAACTGGAAGAAAGGTTGATTTTCAGAAATAGAAAGGAATTCCCACCACCGGTTTGTTGTCCTGCTGCAATTACTGTCACGTCTTTGGAACTTGTGAGTTGTCGGGGTTCTCTCCTCGTCATTGCTCTGGAGTACCAAACCCCTGGTTTTTGGAGTTCTGAGCCACCATGTTCATCCGAGGGTTCTGCTGAGCCCTCAAACACTGACCCAGATACTGGGACAAGTTCTGGATGTGGTGCTCCAGTTGAGACACCAGCTCTGGCTGGTACGGGGGTTTCTGATCCATTCTTGGGGGGATCACCGGAAGAGTAGTTATCCCTTCTTCATAGTACCCTGGGTTTGGATAGTTTGGGTAACCCACCCCCCTTGGCCTCCCCTCCCCCGGCTTGAGCTGTCTGGGCTCAGGAAATTGGGGAAAGAAAGGAGGGTTGTTCTATGAGTTGACGTTTTGAGGGTACAGGGGAAAGAAACTCAACCCAGCATTTGGGGGATTAGTGCCCTCCTGGGAAAAGTTAGGAGTGAAGTTTCCTGGGTTGGTACCTACCTGGTTAGTCCCCCCCCTTGGGTAGGGGGAGTCCACACATACCCCAGTTTGGCTTTGTTGCCCTTGTATCAGGGGCCAATGTAATCAGTGGAGTTAGGGATCCCATTTGTGGGGTTACAACCCTGACTACCTGTCTGGGATTGGGCCGAGGGTCTTCTGGTTCTTTGGCAGCAAGCCTTTTGTACCAGTATATTTTTAGGCCCCCCCATCTCCAGATCTAAAATGGGGGCAACCTTCACCTCTTCCACCTTAGCAGCAGCAGGGGTATTAGCTGGTTTGGGGTTTTTATTGGTGTTATTACTATCTACAGGTTTCTGCACCTCATAAAAATGGGTCACTTGTTCTATGACCCAGTCCAGTGATCTCTTCTTGTGAAAGTCCCTCACCAGCTGAGTCATGATGTACTTAGGGAGTGCATGGAAAAGGGCATTAATGAACTCCCTACTGTCTGTGTGCATCCTCCTGGTGTTTTGCGCAAAAGCACGTTTGAATTCTGCACAAATTCTTGTGGGGTCTGATCTTCCCCACACTGCAGATTGTAGGCCGCCTTGCGGGCCTCTTGGGGATTTCTATGGACAGTGAAGTGTTTTAAGATGGCCGCCCTCTAGGTGGATCATCCCAAGTGGTTCTGATCCTCCAGCCCTGCAAAGAAGCTGGAGTACTCAGGGGAAAATGTCCATTGCACATATTGGATGCAACTCTGACTATCTTTCAAATGAAAAGTATTCATCATCTGTTCGTATAATTCAAGGTGTTCCCAGTCTGAATACTTAGCATTTTTCTGATAGGGATTCATAACACTCCTAATGGGCTTGATCGGCTTCAGGGGATCTTTTTTGCATAGCTCTCCTGATTTTGTTTGCCTTTTTGGTCTTAGTCACCCCCGTCCACTCATCCTCTGACTCAGAGGCACTACTACTGGAGGTGGCTATCTGATTCTCTAGGCACTCCCTGATGCTGTGAGCTTGAGAAGGGTTTTCAGAATGTGGTGGCCTAGTTTCCCTATTCCTGTGGTGCTCAGAAGAGTCTTCTGACTCTCCCCTGCTCCCAGGATTGGCAGAGTACCACCCCCACTGCCCTAGCTGGGAAGAGGTCTTTAGAATACTCTTTTTGGGCTTTATTTCCTGGAGTTCCCCACCAAATTTAACAAACTGATCTCTTGGAAGGCGGTAGTTTTGTGGATCCACTTCCCTGACTCTCCCCTAACAGGAGTCTTCCTGACCAGAGAGGTTAGCCCTAACATTTGGGGATCTGTACAGAGAGGCCTGTCCATCAATTTCTGGGAGGTGCTGATCTGTCAGTCCCATTTTACCAATTCTGCTGAAGTCTACCATCCCCATGGCCCTTGGTTCATATTAGCCAGTGGACAAGAAGGTGGCAGTTCATTGCATTGAAGGGGTTAGAGTCCCTGAGTACAGGGGTCCTGATGTTCGGATCAGGGGTTTCTCTATCCCTCTCTACCTTTTCTCTTTCAGCCCCCATTCCCTGGTGACAAGCCAAAATCTGAATCTTATGTTCCTCTATCAGTGCCTTACTGGTCTCAATAATTCACTCTTGCATTCCTATCTGTTTGTGGAGCACATCATTCTTTTCACAGAGAGCCTCATTGTCTCTCTTCACTTCCTGCCTGGTTTGGAAATATTGGGCCAATTTCTGCTGCAGGAGACTCAACTCCTGAGTTTTATCATCATTGGTCTGGGAGTTTTTTTTCCAGAGCATCCTCCACCCACCTGGTGTGCTCTAGTAGGTTCTCATATTCTGTTTATACTTCATTGAGCTCCTGGAAGGCCAGCTTTCTTCCCTCTAGCTTGGTTTTTAATTGGCTTATTTCCTGGCCTAAGGTGTCCCTCTCCTGATTTAGGGTGCCCCTCTGTTCTTCCAGGTCATCCCTTTGTTTTTTGAATTCATTGGATTTCTAGCGCTCCTCATCAAATTCCTCTTGAGAGTGGAGGTCTTTGATAATTAATGTATTTTTCTCCTCTTTTAATTTGTCTATCTTGTCCTGTAGGGTAACTATTTGTTCTGCGCAGACTCTATTAAAATGTAATTGTTGCGCCAACTTCTGTTGACTCTGTTGTAAAGAGTCAACCCTTTCCTGACACTCCTCTTTCAGTGCCTGTAATTGGGTGTCTTGCTCTGCCCTCTCTGCTGTAGGAGAGCCAGATCTTCTTTTAATTGTGTAACATACTCCCTAGATTCTGTCTCTAATTCTTGGCTCTTCTGTAGCCTTTGCCCTGCAGAGTCTAGATCAGTCTGGTTTCCTTCTAGTATTTCCACTTGATTCTTTGCCAGAACTATGTTCTCAGCATGCTTGTCCTGCATCAGTCCTATGTGGAGGTATAGGTAGGCCGCTATTTTGGCAATTTTACTCTGCTCCTCTTTCGCTTTTGGGGCCATGTACAGTTCACTAAGAGCTTGGTGTAATGGGCCCTTGTCCTGCCATTTATCGAGGTCCATGGCAATGACCTGTTATTTGATTTCCTGCAGCCAGACCTGTTCATTCTGTTCTGGCCACTCACCCGTGACAAATAGTTTGTGCATGAGGTGTTTCCTAGCCATATTGATTTCTACTGGGATAGCCATTTTGGAAATATCAATTTCTTTATGAATTTCTTTAGGGTTGATTTACTTTTTACTTTTACAAACAGGCCTGATTTTGGAGTATTTATTTTGAGAGGTGCTTGTACAGTGTACCACAGTACACCAACCAAACAAGGTGTCTGTACCCTGCAGGTTAGTCTGCTGTGTTAGACTGTCATGGGTGGTAACTAGAACTCAAAATCACGGCACAAGCTCCCAAATCTGTTAAGGATTTCAATCAGGCAATACACCCGGGTCTCAGCCTAGCATGCAATGCACAAATGAAATACTTATTTATTGTGTCTATGGGTTCAATATTTTGAGTGATATACCACTCATATCACACCCCTTCTCAAAATATCCACAGGTCACAATGGACCAGGAATCAGTCTGGTTGGTTAAGGTAATATTTATTCATTTATTTAAAATTCAAATCAAACACAGGTTTTAATATCTGGGGCAGCAATCAGCAATGTGGTGACAATACATATCAGAGAGTAAGTAAGGCAGTAGAATTCACTTATAGCAACATAGAATATAAAACACAGGGAAAATACTGTTTTGGCTTGTTGAAAAGATAGCGTTTAAGTTAAGATATCCCCCTGTAAATTTCTCAACTCACAAAGAAGCAATTCTACAGAGATGTAAGTAAGCAGCAGGTATTCAGGAATAAAGAACCGTGTACGGGGTTTAAATGCAATCTTCCTTCCCCAAACAAGAGAGAAAAATGTTTTGGAAATTTTACACTTTTAAAATGACATTTGAAAATGGCTGTGTGAAACAATGAAAAATGTGCAAAAATCCTTAAATTGATATAAATCTCTATTGGAGCAACACAGAAAAGATCTTAACAAACATAAGCTATAATGTGAGAAACAATACACAGTTTGAATCAGAATGTAAGTTTGGAAATACATTGAATGGAAAAACACACGTGTAAAACGTTTGCAAAATTGTAAATTCCTGCCTAAATTTCCCTATGCTATTTTTAGGAAAAACTGGTCAAATACACTGTTGCAGTTTTTAGGTAGGGATGTAGCTAATGGCCTTGGGTTTAAGTCAGAGTTGAAATTAAGTCTCTAGATATACAATTGAGGAAGTTATGCAAGTTTGAATGGGAGGCGTTTTTAGAAAAATAGAACAGAAAAAAGCAGAAAATCGGTTTTGAAATGACCGGTTGATTTTACTTAAACTAGATTAATGGCTAAGAAACAGAGAATGTTCAAAGACCTTGGCCGTGAGGCCAGCGGTGCGGGTTGCACTCCTATGTCCACTTAAGAGTGGCTTATTTCAAGTGAGTCAAAAAAATCAATCTCACTTGTACACACAATCTGATGCAGAATGCTTGTATTATATATATACTATTTATTCGAACAAAACAGTAGATGTTGCCAATTACTATTTCCTCTTAATGCAAATGCTTTCTGGGATAGGCCAATGCATTTCGGACTAAATCCTTCATCAGGGCCTGTATATAGTCATAAGTTACACAAATTAAAGTCACGGAAATACCAAAAAATAATAAAACAAGCAATATCAAGTCCATAGTCAAAGTTGTCAAGTATGCACAAAGGTGCCAAAAATAGCAGTCAATGAATACCACATTCCCGGAGCATTAATCCCACATATAAATAAGTAAATACGTATCACCAATAACACAGAGTAATAGTGCCACCATTTCATACCCATCAGTGCACAAACCAGTAAAAAATATTAAACATACGTACGGAAGAGAGGAATGTTGAAATATCAAGCGAATAACCATACAATAGGAAAAAAAAAACAGAAATGTCATTTAGTCATTACCCAGGGTCACATTACTTAGGCATAATGCTAAGGAACTTATATTTACACTGACCTGGTCTCCCTGTCAACAAATGAAACCTTCAAAAATGGCTGCGCGTTCACTAGCAGAGATCGCAGTATTTCCTCTGGCACGAACAATTTTCAAAACAACAATCTGTAAATATATGTATCCATTAGGTAGTACTCTAGGTCTACTCTGCTTATCATCCATACTGCTGGAGGCACGAGCCTACCTGATGTTGTGTAGAGACTCGTCTTAATACACGGTTTAACCGCCGGAACGCGCGTTTCACTGAATGTCTGTTGCTGTTTAAAGGTTACCATGGAAACCCCATGGTGCTAAGAAACAGAGAATGCCACCCGTCACTCTCCACATTTACGCACGGCCGCTTGTACCCTTCACGTGGTGGATACCCCATTCTTTATGGGAATTACTTTAGTTACACTAAATCACTAATGACTTATGTTCAAGAAAGCAAAATGAGATAATGTTGGTGTTAAGACTAAGAATTACAGACAGAGTTGCAAGAATGGTTCTGACAATATGATGGTTCTTAAGTTAAAGATGGGATAGGTTATATGTTGGGATAGGACAAGGCAATATATGCTATGGTTCACTATGATTCTTATTGAAACTTACAGTCCACTTTAATTTAAGATTTGGACCGTCAGGGTTCTGGTAATCCGGATCGGGTCTACAGGCACCAGTGCACTTCTGGTGGGATAGGTCAGCTGGGCGGTTCTAGTCAACTGGAAAGCACCTCAGACTGGATTGGATTGGCCCTTCTGGTTGCTGGATACTGTAGATCAGTAGGATGGCGAGTTTCAGTAGGCACGCCTTAATGGTAGCAAGCCAAACTGGATCAAAATTGTTTCCCTTTGGTTTTGGGATGGGTTCAGGATTTGGGCCTAGCTGAAAAACAGTTCAGCAATGCTGGGGCCTTGGCTTGGTAAAGAAATCTGGAAGCAGGAACAAGATGAAGAATTCAGGAACAGAGCGTCACACGGAAATCAGGATGGAGTATGGAATCAGTGGGTTTGTGTGTTGTGAGGTTCCCTTATTTATCCTGCCAAATGACATCACTAAGATTATGGTAGGGGCAGATTTACAACCCACACCCACAAGGCTATGATTGATCAAAGGCACAGTTTCCGCCTTGCTTTTTGTTGGTTGGGTGAAAGAAAATGTTGTCATATTTTATGATGTGACTTGGGGACCTCCCACAGTTATTTGGACCAAAATTCAACTTTCCCACATATGCATTTTTATATGCTTATGCCCTCTAATAAAATCAGACACATACATTACATATTTTGTGGGTTACATTTACATCCAACTCCCAAGTCCCTGGACCTGGCTTTGTCTTTCTGTAGAATTTTGACAATTTTAATCATAAAGGTTTGGCCTAACAATTCCTAGTTCAGTAGATGTTCAATCACCCCTAGCACATGGGTACACAATATTAGATTTGCAGCATTACCAGTTTCTGCACAATTATTATTTTTGCATAACTTCAGTTCCTTACACGGTAAGCAATCCTACCAATTCTTCACATGTCTATCATAAATTCAGATTTCATTGTATGTACTTTTCATTCCTTTAGTTATCTTTGCTGTCAAGTTAAATGTCATGAAGTTCTGTGGCAAAACAAGCAATTTAAACCCACAATCACACGTCAGTGTTTTTCTTACTCCCCAAGTGTGAGCAAATGGCCAATCCTTTGAAGTTCACTGAGAAGCCTCTCCCAGCATCCTGCCCCTCTGTAAGAATGAGTGTCCAAGTCTTCTATTGCCTTTGCCTGGGGCCCAGACGAAAGTCTGATGAGGTCCTTTGTCAGGAGTATGTGAGGCCTCCCCACAGCAATTAGGCCTTCCTGCCAGTAGTGAAGTGTCAATATTTCCCAGGCTGAGGATTGTCATGGCAGAATTGTTTTTTTTTAAATAGTTAATTAACTCCAAACTGGGTTACTTAAAGTTTAACCTACATCTTTCATTAAAACATATACAATGAGTACAGTTTATAGGTAGGTTTTTAGATTAGCAATCCTTTGACATTTCTTAAAGAATTAGACCTTTCAACTAAAACATGCTTTCAAGACAGGCGATTTTGCACTTTCTTCATGGAAAAACACATTAAACTGTTTTCTTTTAAATCCGATTTTCCTATACAGCACATACACATTTCATCCAGCATTATTTCTTCCTGTGAGTGCTGGGATGGTTTGCAGTCTGGATATATGTATCCAGCCTTTGTTTAAAGTTTCTGTCTGCACAGCTGATTCTGTTACATGTTGCAATTTTAGCCGCATTTTTCCTGTGGAACTGAAAACAATTGTTCCTGGGCTGCCTTTTCCTTAGATACATTTCATAACTGCTGTCAGTCAATGAGGCCCGGTTCCTCTGAGCCACACTGGATGATCCTGACATTTCAGTACCCTTCTTAATCTCAAAGATTCAATGACATGAATGGATCTGGCGCCAAAAAAAGTACTTTTGAAGATTGCAAAGTTAACATTTATAAAGGCATTTTCGGTTGTCAGCACAATTCTGCTGCTTTGCTCCATGTTGAATGTAACAGAGCGTACTGGCATACTCCTGCATTGATATCTCTGTTTTCACCCCCCTTTGACTGTGTGTAGCATGGTGTGCAGCTTTTTCCTGGTTGTAACCTAAACGCATTTTTGAAGATTTAGGCGCGCACAGGAGTTAGTACATCCATTTTGGGCTGTTTCTTTCACCATTTGTAAAGTGATGCAGTGGGGCACATTGGAATGGGTCAAAATATCTCACAGTCCCGAGTGATCAAAGGCTAGCAAGAAGCTGGTCCTATTTTCTGCTCTGAGTCAATGGTATCTACAGCCAATCAGCAAATTAAGTCAGGCGCTCCATCGGATGTGATCCCACTGGCAGTTATGAAGGAGGTCTCGCCTGAGTTTCTTAGGGAGATTACGATGGATGTTAATGCCTCCTGCCAGTCTGGCTGCATCCCACTGGAGCTTGAGGTTGCTACTGGGATCCCTCTAAAAAGCATTGCTTGATCATTCTCTTCATGTTAATTTACGTCCTATTTATCTTCTGCCTTACCTAATTCTTAAGACGGATTTCTGAACTCTGTCCTGGAGGGGCAGAGGTTCAGAAGGCCAGCCTAGTTTCTTGGAACAGGGTAACCTCTGGACAAGCCAGACCAATCAGGGTAGCGATCGCGGCGGTCAAGTCTAGGTCTCAAGAGGGGTGAGGGTGACTGAAAGCCCGCAATGAGCACACAAAGCAAGGACACTTACAAATTACTCCAAGCAGGTGTTATATTAAAAATATATACACATTTATTATAAGGCCTTTGTAACATTGACCGTAGCGAGAAATCACAATACAACTCAAGTAAACCAACACATACCAAACCAATACAATATATATACAAATACAAATGAGTCTAACGAGTTAGACGCATGAAATGTGTAGACCACCTAGATGGGGAGGAAAACAGGCAGTGCGAATTATAATTAGACCCAGTCCGCCTTCAGAGGCACCTAACTAAAAGGAAGTCCAAGCCCTACGAAGAGTGGAGCCTTGTGCTCAAAAGTACCTGCACACGCTGGTGCCAACGGGCAAAAAGGGGAGTCTCTTCGAGGGAATCAGGCAGTTTAGTTTGGTGAACAAATGAAGATGAACAGAGCTCCGCGACTCAAGCGCAGCCTCCACTGTGGACAGAAGCAGAGCGCGAGTATGGAAAGGCGTGCTGTTAGACACAGCGGGGAAAAGCTATGGGCTCCTGCAGGAGGGCAACCAGTTCTTAGAGATGCTACTCACCGGTCCCCTATGCAAGCAGACCCAGGCTTCTCCGCGTTAGTTTCAGTGCTGGCAGGTTCAGATACGAGCAGGGGACGTCTCGGCATCGTGTAGATTCCGCAGCAGCAGAAGTTGAGTTGAGGACGTCCCAAACGCAGTGAACCCGCACAGTTTTGTACCACAGCAGGGCAACGGAGCGGCCGTGTGTATTTCAGCCAAATGTACACTACTCACTTCAGACCTGGGAATGCCAAGTGTACGAATCGTGTGAGAGTGACAAGGACTCGTAATACAACACAACCTGACAGCGGTTACAGAGCAAGACTCCTGGGTAGGTTGGTCAGTCTGCTGGATGGCCCAGAGACACTTCCGAAGGCTTACGTGCAGGAGATGGTGAAGATGCAGAGAATAGTTGTTCCCACTATTCCAAGGGTCGAAGTACCAGTACAGGCCTTCTCGTTCGATCAGAGGAAGAAAGGGTTTCACCAAGCGACAGCAGTGCAGAGGAGCAGTCCTTCAGCGGGTCACCAGCAATTCCTCGGTTCAGCCTCGTGGTTGCAGGATACGTGGCTCCTGTATTCCTTTGTTCGTGAGAACTCAGGAGATCGACATGGTAGTGGTGTTTCCAGCCCCCTCTTATCCACGGTTCCCTTCACGCCAAAACGGAGGGGACCCAATGGGAGATCTGCTCACAAAACTCGCACACCATACATGGACCTATCACGGACCACGGTGGTCCCAGGCATTCACGACACACTAGACTCTCTGGCACCCAGGATGTGTATTGGGACTAGACATCCCAGCCCACATCCTGGAGGCACACACAAAGCCTGTAGAAGCCCGCGAAAGCATCTGTGTTTCGTGGGAAAGTACATGTCCAAATAAGGAAGGCCCCAGGTCGGCTTGACCTGGGGAAGGTGAAGGGGCAAGATGGTCAGCAGACAGGACAAAGAGCCTCGTGGTCTGGCCATTTTGGGAGCCAGGCCACCATTTTGGGCTAAGCACGAGAAACATGCTTAAACGCCAAAAGGAGCTCAAAAACACAAAGAAACGATCGCTACCATCAGTCCCGTCCATGATTCACTTGCACCGTTCATTATAAATCCAAAGAGAGTATCTAGGGCCTGTAGAATACTAGAGACCCAAGAGAGCAGTAACTTAGCTTACAGTGCCCTCTTGTGCCATGTTGTGAGAAAGCTGCAACATGATAAAGAAACTACGGAAAACAATGTTTCCCGGTACTGACTGTCTTAAGGGCATGTCAGTTTCCCTGTAAGAATGGAGCGAAAGCCCAGAGGAGTGCAGCAGAAGACTGCACTTCTCTGGCAAAGTCTAGATCCTGGTGAAAACAACAGCAAAAAGTTTAGGGGTTGCCACATGGAAGGAAAATTACCCACAATTAAGAAATCTTTCCTAACACTCGCCCCTCCCAGACTATGGACAGGGGGAACTAATCCACCCCTGGATGAGTCTCTTGTTCAGGTCGGTTAAACATTCCGGACAACCCATCAGCATTGCCATGTTGGACACCTGGCCTATGCTCAATAGTGACGTCGAAGCCTTGTAGACTTATGGACCACCTAAGCAACTTTGGATTCTCTCTATTCATGTTCATTAGCCACTTTAAGGGCTTATGGTCAGTTTGCACAGTGAAGTGGGTCCCATAGAGGTAGGGCCTCAGCTTCCGTAGGGCCCACACAACAGAGAAACATTCTTTCTCCATTGTGGACCATCTGAGCTCTCTGTCCTTAAGCTGGCGACTAATAAAAACCAATAGGGTGTTCCTTACCCTTCTCATCTACTTGCGATAGTACAGCTCCTATCCCAGTGTCAGAGGCGTCCGTCTGCACAATAAAAGGTCTTTGATAATCAGGGACCCTGAGGACAGGGGCCTAGCACAAGGATTCTTTTAAGCCATTGAAGGCCTTCTCACACTCGTCGGTCCAAGTTACCTTCTTGGGTTTCTTCGGAGTAGTGAGTGCAGTCAGAGGGGCAGCTATGGTGCCATAGTCTGCCATGAAATTGCGGTAATACCCTGTGAGTCCTAAGAAGGCTCTCACGTGGGTCTGTGTAGTGGGGGTAGGCCAGTGTTGTACTGCTTGTATTTTACTGGGAAGAGGCTGTATCCTCCCTCCACCTACTTCATGTCCAAGGTAAACCACTGAGCCTTGTCCAATCTGGCATTTACTAGCCTTTATGGTCAAGTGTGCTTTCTGAAGAGCCTGGAGCACAATCCCGAGGTGTTTCACATGGTCTTCCCATGTGGCACTGAAAACTGCTATATCGTTCAGATATGCAAGACAGAATTCGTCCAACCTATTCAACACATGATTCACAAGCCTCTGAAAAGTGGCAGGTGCATTCTTTAACCCGAACGGCATTACTCTGAACTGGTAAAGGCCGTCTGGAGTAGAAAACGCTGTCTTCTCCTTGTCATGTTCTGCTAAAGCTATTTGCCAATAGCCAGCAGTGAGGTAAAACGTGCTGAGGTACTTGGAGGAACCCAAAGTATCCACCAGCTCATCTGTTCGAGGCAAGGGGTGGGCATCTGGCTTGGTGACAGCATTCAGAGCCCTGTAATCCATGCAGAACCTCAATTCAGAAGTGCCTGCCTTTGGAACCAAAACCACAGGACTGGACCAAGGACTCCTAGAGGGTTCAATCACCCCAAGGTCTAACATCTTGTTGACCTCGGTCTTAATGTAAGACCGTACTTTGTCTGACATCCTGTATCCCCTATTTTTGGTAGGTACACTGTCTCCTGTGTCTATGTTATGTTTGCACCAAGGTGTCAAACCAGGCGACTGTGAAAACAGGGGGGAAAACTGCCTAAGCAAACTTTTCACCTCAGCCTGCTGATTAGAAGTCAGGTGAGGGGCCACTCGGACACCCTCAAAGGAGCTATCTGAAGGACCGCTTTGGACCAGGTCGGGGAGAGGTTCAGACTCCTCTTCCTCAACATCTGAAGCCAGTAGCAGTGCTGCGATTTCGATTCTTGGGACGAAAGTCTTCAGCCTATTTACGTGGAACACTTTTGGAGCCTGTCCACTAAATAGTTAACCTCAACCAGGGGCTCCACCACTGTGTAAGGGCCTGACCATTTGTCCTGTAAAGCTCGGGGCCTTATGGGATTCATGATCAGGACTTGCTTACCAGGTGTAAAGTTGACAAGGGAAGCTTTCTTTTCGTACCAATGTTTCACCAGCGCTTGTCCTGCCTTCAATTTATCACTAGCCAAGCCCAACAGAAGTACTATCCGTTTTCTGAGCCCCAGCACATAATCTACTACGTTGGTAGTAACAGGGGGAGTGGGCATCTCCCATCCCTCTTTGACGATGGCTAAGGGTCCCCGTACGGGATGACCGAACAGAAGTTCGAAGGGGCTGAAGCCAACACCCTCCTGTGGTACCTCTCGTTAGGCAAACAGTAAGCATGGTAAAAGAAGATCCCATTTTCTTCTCTGAGGTTCTTCCAGAGCCCCAATCATGCTATTTAACGTTCTGTTGAAACGTTCCACCAGAACATTGGTCTGGGGGTGGTATGCAGAAGAGATCTTGTAGGTGACCCCACATTTTTTCCACATAGCCTGCATATACTTTGACATAAAGTTGCTGCCTCTGTCAGACACAACTTCTTTAGGGAAGCCAACCCTAGTAAAGATGCCAAGTAACACTTTTGCAACTGACTTGGCAGTTATAGTTTTTAATGGGATGGCCTCAGGATATTTGGTAGCATAGTCGACTAGCACCAAGATATACCTATTGCCTGAGGATGTCTGCGGGTCAAGGGGACCAACGATGTCGATCCCTACCATTTCAGATGGTATTCCCACAACTGGGAGTGGTACCAATGGAGCTTGGATTGTTGAGCCATTCTTACCAGATAACTGGCAGGAGGCACAACTCCTGCAGTGACTTTCTACTTGCAGCCCCATCTTGGGCCAGTAGAAGTGCATGGTTAACCTTTGCTTGGTCCTCTTAATACCAAGGTGACCAGCAAGGGGCACTTCATGTGCCAGCTGCAGGAGTAAGGGTCTTACAGCAAGGGGAACCACCAACCTCCTATGGTCTCCTTCTGTAGACTCTTTGGGCTCACTATACAGGAGTCCACCTTCCCAATAAATCTGATGCGTCTCAGGAGGTTCACCCTCAAGCTAGGAGCAGGCCTGTCTCCTTGGGCCTTCCAGAGATGGGCACTCACGTTGGCCTTTACTGAATTCTTCCCTGTCAGGACCACCTTCTACTAACAAGTGTTTTAGTTCAGGATGGTCGTTGGGGTCAAATACTTCAGGCATCGCCACCTCCTCGTCAGGCCCGGGCGATTGACCAACTTCCTCCACCGCAGTGGTAGGCGAGCTCAGGGGAATGTTCTCTTTCCCTCGTCTTGACTTGCTTACTCCTTTCGCCTTGGGTTTCCCCTTCGGCTGGGGCGGCGTATTGTTCTTGGCCAATGCTGCCGTGTTTGAGACCGTGTGCCGGGTCTGTCGGCAGTGTCTCCTACAAGCCCTAAAGCTCTGAGATCATTCCCTAACCAGACCTTTCCTGGGACGTTTCTCTGAATGCTCACTGGAATCCTGACTGCTGTACCATTTAAAGTAAGATTTACAGGTATTACTGGAAACATGCGAGGTGGGCCGTCAGCCAACTTAGTGGGCATCAAAGTAGCTCTGGCAACTTCCTCTGAGTCTACCAAGGTAGAATCCACTACAGTTCGACTGCACCCACTATCCCTAAGAGCTGGAGTATCCACTCCATTGATCAGCACACTGTCTTTAAAGTAGTGCTTGGTATTATCTGGAATCCTAGCATAAGCCTCTGTGATTTTCGGCTCCCAGGAACCCAGGGAAACTAAAACTACCTCAGCTTCTATCCCGCTGGGGAAGGAGTCTGAGGAGAAGGATGCTCCTGTAATCTCTTCTTCCTCATAGGAGGAGAAGGCCAGATTAGCGGAGTGGACCCCCAAAGGTTTAACCTTACACCGGGGATCCCCCTTCATGTGGTCAGTTGCTCCACAAGCAAAACAAGATCCATTGGGTCTGTTTACATAGGGAGGCTGATTGTAACCATAGTTCTGTTTCCGAGGCTGACCTCCACTACGCTGTGAGTTCTCTTGTGTCTTACCCTTATTTTTCTTTTTGTGGCCCTTTTGAGAAGAAGATTTATCAGATTGTCCACCCTCCTTATCTTTGGACTTTTTCCCTTCCTCCTGCTCACCAGGATTAGTTTTGTCCTTATGGGACACTCGATGTGACACCCATAAATCTGCGGCAATGGCCAGCTTCTTAGGATCTATCTCCTTTGAATCGGCCAAATGATGCTTAAGCTCCGGAGAAGAAGATGCAAAAATATGTTCCAGCATGACAAGACTTATCATGCCTTCAAAGGTAGAAACCTTATAACCTTCGACCCAGCCAGTCATGTTTTTTAAGGATTCGGTTACATAAGATACCCAAGTACCCCCTTCTTTTTTCTTATACTCTCGGAATCATTTTAAATATTGGGCAGGAGTCTTTCCAAACTTTAAAATGAGAGTTTGCTTTAAAATTGCGAAATCCGCTCGCTCAGCCTTCGACATTTCCATAATGGCACTGCAGCCAGAATGGGGCAGTCTGCTGAGTAACCAGGCAATCTTATCAGCATTGTCAACTTGTTGAACTTCGCATGCATACTCAAACGTATTCAGCCAGTCCATAATGTCATTCTTTCCTCATACACACTGAGCAGATCTTTCAGAAATCTTGGATGAGAGGAGGCCCCAGACCCATGTCCAGGACCCTTGGATCCATTTGCAACCTGAAGCTTGGCCAGTTCCAACTGGTGATCCCTGTCTTTCTGTTTTTCGGCCTGTTCGATTCTTAGCTTGGTCATGTTTAAATCAAGCTCCTTTTGCCTAAACAGTAGCTCTTGCTTCTTGAATTCAAGCATGGCCTCCCCATCGACACTGGCAGAGGAAACATTAGACATCTCATCCTCCCTGTCCTCGTGGTCGCGGTGGACCAGTGCAGCGGCAGAACCATCGGTTCTACCAGTGAGAGCAGCCCCACCTCCTTCCGCGCTGTCCTCAGAAGTTGTAGTGTCAAGCTGCGCTTCTTGCCATGCCACGATTCTTTGGATCATATCCAATTTGGTGCCTTGAGAGGAGACACCTCTCTCCGCACACATCTTTTTCAATGTTTCGGATTTAGAAGCATTTAAAGTTAACAAGGTATTTGTTTCCATACTGTTAGATAGGACTATGGCCTTTAAAAAGTTATACTACGACAATTTACTACGTGTCCTGGTAGGAATAACTTGAAATGCCTTCGCTCGTGCGCAACACTGGATACCTTCGGTCGTATCCCACCGCTGTACACCAATTTGTTAAGACGGATTACTGAACTCTGTCCTGGAGGGGCAGAGGTTCAGAAGGCCAGCCTAGTTTCTTGGAACAGGGTAACCTCTGGACAAGCCAGGCCAATCAGGGTAGCGATCGCGGCGGTCAAGACTAGGTCTCAAGAGGGGTGAGGGTGACTGAAAGCCCGCAATGAGCACACAAAGTAAGGACACTTTCAAATTACTCCAAGCAGGTGTTATAATAAAAATATATACACATTTATTACAAGGCCTTTGTAACATTGACCGTAGCGAGAAATCACAATAAAACTCAAGTAAACCAACACATACCAAACCAATACAATATATATATACAAATACAAACGAGTCTAACGAGTTAGACGCACGAAATGTGTAGGCCACCTAGATGGGGAGGAAAACAGGCAGTGCGAATAATAATTAGACCCAGTCCGCCTTCAGAGGCACCTAACTAAAAGGAAGTCCAAGCCCTACAAAGAGTGGAGCCTTGTGCTCAAAAGTACCTGCACACGCTGGTGCCAACGGGCAAAAAGGGCAGTCTCTTCGAGGGAATCAGGCAGTTTAGTTCGATGAACAAATGAAGATGAACAGAGCTTCGCGACTCAAGCGCAGCCTCCACTGTGGGGAGAAGCAGAGCGCGAGTACGGAAAGCCGTGCTGTTAGACACAGCGGGGAAAAGCTATGGGCTCCTGCAGGAGGGCGACCAGTTCCTAGCGATGTTACTCACCAGTCCCCGATGCAAGCAGATCCAGGCTTCTCCGCGTCAGTTTCAGTGCTTGCAGGTTCAGATACGAGCAGGGGACGTCTCGGCGTCGTGTAGATTCCGCAGCAGCAGAAGTTGAGTTGAGGACGTCCCAAACGCAGTGAACCCGCACAGTTTGTTACCACAGCAGGGCAACGGAGCGGCCATGTGTATTTCAGCCAAATGTACACTACTCACTTCAGACCTGGGAATGCCAAGTGTACGAATCGTGTGAGAGTGACAAGGACTCGTAATACAACACAACCTGACGGCGGTTACAGAGCAAGTCTCCTGGGTAGGCTGGTCAGTCTGCTGTATGGCCCAGAGACACTTCCGAAGGCTTACATGCAGGAGATGGTGAAGATGCTGAGAATAGTTGTTCCCACTATTCCAAGGGTCGAAGTACCAGTACAGGCCTTCTCGTTCGATCAGAGGTAGAAAGGGTTTCACCAAGCGACAGCAGTGCAGAGGAGCAGTCCTTCAGCGGATCACCAGCGACTCCTCGGTTCAGCCTTGTGGTTGCAGGATACTTGGCTCCTGTATTCCTTTGTTCGTGAGAACTCAGGAGATCGAGATGGTAGTGGTGTTTCCAGCCCCGTCTTATCCACGGTTCCCTTCGCAAAACACTCACACCATACGGGGACCTATCACGGACCACGGTGGTCCCAGGCATTCACGACACACTAGACTCTCTGGCACCCAGAATGTGTGTTGGGACCAGACATCCCAGCCCACATCCTGGAGGCACACACAAGGCCTGTAGAAGCCCACAAAAGCATCTGTGTTTCGTGGGAAAGTACATGCCCAAATAAGGAAGGCCCCGAGTCGGCTCGACCTGGGGAAGGTGAAGGGGGCAAGACGGTCAGCGGACAGGACAAAAAGCCTCGTGGTCTGGCCATTTTGGGAGCCAGGCCATCATTTGGGGCTAAGCGCGAGAAACGCGCTTAAACGCCAAAAGGAGCTCAAAAACACAAAGAAACGATTGCTGCCACCAGTCCCGTCCGTGATTCACTTGCACCGTTCATTATAAATCCAAAGAGAGTATCTAGGGCCTGTAGAAGACTAGAGACCCAAGAGAGCAGTAACTTAGCTTACAGTGCCCTCTTGTGCCATGTTGCGCGAAAGCTGCAACATGATAAAGAAACTACGGAAAACAACGTTTCCCGGTACTGACTGTCTTAAGGGCATGTCAGTTTCCCCGTAAGAATGGAGCGAAAGCCCAGAGGGGTGCAGCAGAAGGCTGCACTTCTCTGGCAAAGTCTAGATCCTGGTGAAAACAACAGCAAAAAGTTTAGGGGTTGCCACATGGAAAGAAAATTACCCACAATTAAGAAATCTTTCCTAACACTAATGAAGCTCATGAATCTTTGGTTTCTCCACTTCTGTCTTCTTTCTTGGAGTCTGTTGAACTTTTTGACCCCATTCAGTCAGGCTTTAGGACTGGCTGGGGTACAGAAAGTGTTTTGATCTAGTTCCAGATGATATGGTCAGGCTGGTTAATCCAGGGGGGATTGGAACCCTTATTTTGCTTAACCTTTCAGCAGCTTTTTATACCATTGGTCACCCCACCCTGCTGACCTGCCCGGATCAGGCTGGAATTTCTGGTTATGCACTTGCTTGGTTTTCCTCATTCCTGGCAGACAGATCCCTAATCCTTTCTCTTCCTCCTTTTCTCTCTGGTGCCTGCCATCTTGTTTTTGTGGTGCCACAGGGCTCCATCTTGTCTCCCATTCTTTTTAACATCTATATCTGGCCATTGCTATGTCTCATCCGCTCACACGGCATCAGGTGCTACTCCTACGGCGATGACACTTAGATCCTGATCCGCCTCGATCTTGAACAGTCTGAGGTGTCATCGTTGCTCCATCGGTACCTGACTGCCATGGGGGATTGGATGAATCGCAGTAGGCTAAAGCTTAATGGGGACAAGACAGAGGTGCTGGTTGTAGGTGCATCCCCAATCCTTCACTTTGGGTGTCTTCTTTCTGGCCATCCTCTCTTGGTTCTCTTCCTGTCATGGTTGCAAAAGTTGGGAATCTAGGAGTGGTTATTTCCGCCACTCTCTCTATGGATGCTCAGGTATCAGCAATATGCCAGTCTGGCCATTTCCATCTCAAAATATTTAGAAAGTACTTCCCATGCTAATGGCCATTTTGCGAGCACTGTTGGTAGCTGCCTTGGTGCTGAGTCGCTCGGACTATTGTAACTTGGCTCAGCCTAAAAACTTGGTCAGACGGCTCCAGCACCTTCAAAAACTGCCCACCCGGGTGGCTACGTGCTCCCCTTACGGGGCCCATATCTCGCCAGTCCTGCATACATTACATTGCCTTCCTGTGGCCCAGCCCATTAGGTTTAAGGCTCTATGCATTGCCCATCGGGCTCGGAACAACAAAGGGGCAGAGTACCTACAGACTAAATTTGTCCGATATTTTTCAAGCCGGCCACTGCGATCCGCCTCGGCAGGCTTGTTATATGTGCCCTCTTTTCGCCGGATGCGTATCAGCGGTCGGGCTTTCTCAGTAGCTGCCGCTCAATTATGGAATGACCTTCCATTGGCTGTGAAAAATGTGCAGAATCATTTGGCGTTTAGTTAGGCGCTAAAAACATACCTGTTTTAGATGACTGAGGTTGTTGGGCTGTGGATATTATACCTCCTTCTCCAGCGCCATGATACCCTAGGGTGACAGTGCGCTTTATACATCTCTATAACATAATGACGTGGGAACCCCTTAAAGCTCAGACCTTTAAGTGGTAATGGTATTGGTCTTGTCTAGTGCCCTACTCTCACTGTTGGTGGCCTTGTTACACGTGGCTCCTTAAGAAAGAAGGTGGGTCGTTAGTAGGACAGTCAGGTGTGAAACCTATGGTGTTCATCGGTACAGGTGAGACCCCACCTGGTTTAATTTGTATTTAGCCAATTTGACATTTGTATTAGCTTAAAGGGGAACATTTCCCTAAACTAATCGTGCCATATATATTGGCCAGATTATACGGACATAATTGTTCTATTGGATTAAACATCTATAGGCCTACAAAGGGCAATCACCCACCTCAATCTGATTTCCAATTTAAGTTCCTTGTCTACTCCTAGAAAGAGCAAAATCATGTGCTTTACCATACAATTAAATAGTGGTGCTGCTACCTGGCATCTTGACAGTAAACCTTTATAAATTGTCAATAGCGACAAATATTTGGGTATATACTTGAACAGAAATGGCACGTGAAATGAACATAAGTTCAACACCAGTAAAGTTGGCCAACAAAATGCAGCACTGTGATAGTTTGATACGTCTCATGATGACTACAGCCTAAAACGGGTATATAAACAAATAAGCTTACAAGTATTCCTTGGATGCTATATGCTTCTGAAGTATGGACCTTTGAAGAGGCATGTGTATATGAAAAGAATGTAAGGTGCATGTAGGGAAAGAATGCTTACATTACCACTAGGGACATCAATACAATACATATGGGGAGAACGTTTTTTGAGGTAACCAGTTAAATAAGCTAAACGTTGAGCTTGAAACATATTTTGGATAATTTTGATATCTAAATCAAACATCCTGCTACTTATAGTATAAAAGGCTCTAATATCAGACCTCCAAAATAGAAGAATAGAAAACAAAAAACATAACATAACAAAAAGTATGCTCATATGAGACCTAAATAGGAAATCTAAAAATGAATAATATTAAGGAGAGTTTACAATAAATGCAATTTGGGAGCATACCGATTCAAGAGACGTGTTTTTCTAGAGAAAGTCTATTAAATTACTGTTCTCAAGGTCAGTGAAGATGCAATCCAGCAAAGGGTCCCATTCAGGGATACATGTCTTTTTTATTATTTAAAATATTTGTCAAGGTAGTGAATGTGCCAACTTTCCCTCTGAGCCTTGCAAGGATCTTATTCCGTAGGGCCACCCAGGTTTCACTGCCAGAATGACGTGCAATATTAGTGATGATAAAGGTAATTTTGTTGTACAGATTGTAAGTCATGCTAGACTTGGCTAACATGGGCATCTCCCTAACACGACTCAACAGATTATTTTGGGGCTCAGAATATAAACTGACACAGGAGACCTCAGTCTTCAGGTAGGCTGACTTTGTGATGCAGGAATGGAGCGCAATCAGTCAGAGCTTGCTCTACCTGAAACACTGTAGTGTTACGAGAACTGGACGTTTTATTGAAATCAGCTGGTAGGGTAGCATCAGTGCCTGCGGCAGCTTTTGTACAAAGAGTTGAAACAGATCCCGTGATGTTTGAATATTCTGGCTTTTAGTCAAGATGTTCCCAAAAGGCAGAACAGATGAAGGAGGAGTCTTAAGTGAGTCTAGATAGTGTGCCTTCTCCAGTTTTCCAATCTTCACTCTCTGTTACACCAGCACCATGAATGTTGCAGGAGATGGACGACGGGGGCAGTTAACCAAATTAGGAGTCACAGGATCCGAAAAGAGGCTATAGAAACAGAGGATGTGCAAGAGGAATCAACTTTTGTCTGAATATTAGAGGTTGCATTCACAAAGAAACTTGTAGCTTGGCAGTCTGCTCTCAAGTTGGGTATAGCCCCCAAATCAACGCATTTAACTTTCAAAGTAGATATATCAGAAAAGGAGGTGGGCACCAAAAGTGCAATGCCCCAGCTTGTAGAAATTCTTATCTCCTCAATCTCTCCACAGCTCCTGTTCAGCAGAATATGTATCTTTTTCTCACTTCGAGAAGCCCGGGGACAGGAAAGCAGAATATGTATCTTTTTCTCACTTCGAGAAGCCCGAGGACAGGAAATTTGGTATTCTTTTAGGAGTGTTTGACTAACACAACATTATTAGGCTCACTTGTGCTAATCGCAATCTCCGATTCAGATTTCAAGCTTTGCAATCTTATTTTTGCAATTATTTAAAAGGTGTATCTTCACTCAGATTCCTTTCACTACTTCTGTCGCCCGGCTGATCTGGGTAGCCGTGGGGTACCAATTGTGGAGGTGGAGGAGATAGCAAGGGAAATAACCTTAGAGAACCTCTCACGTAAAGTCCCATTCCTCAAAACTGGCATTACGCTTTCAACTAGCACCAATAAACAGGGGTACGTACCAGCAACAGAAGGGTTAAATAAGTCTTTGCGGTCGAGATCTTGAAAGTGCCTGATGAAACTATCCTCAAATCATGGCAGAAACACAGCACAACAACTGGCAGGGAAGCAGTGCTGCCATACCAGAAAAGGTGCAGAGAGAAATCTGCTGCATTGGGATGTCTGCATAGAAAAGGCATCCTGTCAGCTACTTGGATACTGGCCTCCCACATCTGTGCCTTAGCACATGCCTCCTAACGGTATTCCCGATTGTAGGTCAAGCCGCTCTGTCACTGCACCTGTGAGCAGCCGCTGCAGCGGACTGAATTCAATTAGCTGTAGTGCATGCAGCCACTTCTGTCCTGTTCCCAGTGCATCATCAAGAAAGAACACATGTGGGTCTGAGGCTCCAGCTGCACCCACAGAGCCTCCTGGCTGCGGTGTCCCCCTGAGGAACCTCCACTCCATCCAATGTATGACCACTTAGTAAATGATCTCCTTTACAGGTGTTTTAAGGAAATTATACCCATAATAGCCACTCCATTCTGCCACTCTCCACTCCCACTAGAAACTTGCAGAGCTTAAGCACACCTCATCTGCAGCCTCTGTCAGTTTCTGTCAATCTCTGGGGCAGCAGCAGTTTGGTGAAGTGGTTATACAAGAAAAACAGCAAACTTTGGCCACTCCCGTTGGCAGCTGGTGATTTATTTTAATTGGAGGGTTGTAAATAAGTGCCACAAATATGCAAGAGCAATTACCATAGTGATGGAGCCCGAAGGAACGAAGTGAGGTTTGGGGAGCGTTTCTCATAGAGACAATCTTTTTAAATAATGGGTTATTATGTCAGTGAAAAATTGGGGAAAAGGTCAGACAGTTTGCCATCAGTTTTGAAGAGTAAACCCTCAAGAAATCCAATAAATGCAAGTAACAAACAGATTGCAGGAGGATTTTCTAAAACATTTTCAGGATTACCTTACCCAGAATAATGGCAGAATAAAATGCATTTCATGCTGACTGTTCCTATTCATTTCCTTGATGGCTGTACCAATGTATGACAGTATTCCCATATAAGAATGCATTCATGTTTGCTTTGCGCATAATGCTGGCAATGATCAGGCCCGGCTCCAGCAGAGGGGCTATCAGAACAGGGGGGCCAGACATCCCAAGAAACTGCTCTGCCCCTGCATAGAAAGGAGGCCTCTGACCAAGCGTTGCTTGTGTACCGTTTTCTTTTCGTTCTGTTAATGAACGACAAGAAAATGATAAACAAGCTGCACACAGCGCGCACCCTGGTCAACAGCTTAAGTATAGGGTTAATAAGGACTCAGAGGACGAGAAGTCAATCAGCAGAACTGCAATCTGAGGGTCTGAATGAGATACAGCTTGGCCCACGCCTGCGCTTTGATTGAGCAGTGACGTTCTGTAATTTCTGCACATGCCCTCACTATGCGCCGGCATGGGCCAGGCAGCAGCAGCCAGGCCTAAACACCCTTGTAGGCACAATATCACACTGGATGCAGTCACAGAGCTGCCAGCTGCAGTGCCTACACTTTTTTGGTTGAGGTCGGAGTAGGAGGAGGCAGAGGCCAGTTGGCCCTAGTCCCGAGGTGGTTAGACGGGAGTTTGACATTTTTCTTACTTTGGTACTATTTACTTGGAGTGGAAACCTTTAACTAACTTGTCAGCAGCACCGTGGCTAATGTCCACACAGCTGTGCTGACATTGATTAATGACTCGCTCACTAAGCGAGCCGTGGAGGCCTTCCTCTTGTTGCAATGGGTTTGGAGAAAGCCCATACTGCATTCGACTGTCTCTATGGTAGTGACTCCTGCCCCAGGCTGATTATGTCTGCAATGGTTGATGTACCCACTGCTGGCACAGTTGGGGCACAGTCACCACCCACAGACCAAGTGGAGGTGATGGCAGCATCTGCGTCACTGGTAGTAGGGCGTAGGCACTGTCTGCAACACAGGGGGGCAAAGGCACCGCCAGCAAATCTGGGAGGAGAGGAAGAACCCCCTGCAACACTGCAATGGATTGGCCTCAGAATTTCTCCCTTACTCGCACTCTCTCCGTTAATCGCATGATCACCCTGTTCAGTCTCCTCAGCTCCCCCTTTCTTATTTCCAGCTACATTCACTTTCTTCTTCCCTGCCTCTCCTTTAGTCTCTTTTTTGTTTGGAAGATATACCCCCAAACTCTTCAAAACACTCAGCACCTGCAGCTTGTCTCTCCCTGCCCCACCCGCCCTACTCATTCCCACACGTACCCATGTTTCTGATCTCTTTCTGTCGCCTTAACAGCCCCTCTACACTGCTCTTCCTTCTTCCAACTCCCAAACTATCTCTGTGTTGGCCGGACTCTTGTTCACCCTGTCATGCTGCCCCCCTTGGCCTTTGCCTGTGCCACTTTCTCCCAATATTCATGTCGTGGAGGGGGGTGCATGCATATCCAGGGATGGGGCGGGGTCCGGGGTCACACTGGCAGCAGATGCGATGCACAATCAATGTCAGAGAAGAGGCATAAGGCTTTAAGATACGAGGGGCATCCCTTCTTTTATAGGAACACACTTCAGTGTCCCCGAGCCCACTCCTGACCTCCCCTAACCCCTAGGCCCATGTGCTCCAGCGATCCTGCATTGTGCGGCATTGGGGCTATCTTCAAAGCGGCCAAGAGAATGGGCAGGAAGGAGGCTTGAGGGGAGGCATGCGCAAGTTTAAGGGTGAGCAAGGAAATGGCAAGTACAAGGATGAGTGCGAAGAACGAGAGAAGGGCAGCCACGAAGAGAAGGATGTATGGGGGCAGGAAGATAACAGAAGTAAAACACAGCAATAAAGGGTTGGAGTAAAGTAGAGTGAATATGCACTGAGGAGGCGAAGGATGGAAGGAGAGGCACAGGGCAGACAGAGAAAGCAGAAGGGATAGGCAGCAAGTGAGGGTTGGAACAGAGTGAAATGAATATGAAGGAAGAGAAGGATACGAGGAGATGGACAGTCGAAAAGCAGAAGGAACAGGCAGGAAGAGAAGGACTGAGGGGAAGGGACAAGTAGGAAGAGACAGATGGTGCAGGAAAAGCAGGAAGAAGGGGGCAAGGAGAGTTAGAACAGAGTAAACAGGCAGCATGAAAAGGATGAAGGAGGCAGGAAGAAAGCAGAAGAGAGATGCAGAGAACAGGGCAAGAGCCAGACTAGTATACTACTGGGTCGGGACATACAATACACCATGGATGTACAAAACATGCATGCACCTACGTCCCTCACATTCACGCACACACCCCTTGTGCTCAGAGATGGCACACACCCCAAACTCCTTTTCATTCAGCAGTCGCATGTACTCACAAGTACTATGTATTCACAGTTCTGATGTGCACTCGTATTTGGGTCCATATCCCCACACTTCCTACCCACAATTCCAGATGCTAGAGCTACGTAATGCAATCCCCCATGCACTCAGAGATCCCATATACCAAGGCGTTCATCTACTTGCAGCTGGCCTGGTCCACTGAGATTACAAGTGCTATACTTTCCCGAGAGGGAGGGTTCAGTGGACTTCAATGCTGTCAGTTGGATATGGGTCCTTTCATCAGTGGCACAACTATAATTAGGTCAATTGTTGAAAAGGTCAATTGTAAAAGGTCAATTTGGGTAATAACAGCACAATAGGTGTTTTTCTTCGGTTACCAGTCAAATGGTCGAAAACATTTGGTCGACAGACAATTTGGTCGACACCATTTGGTCGAATGCCAAATGGTCGAATTTTTTTTTTTTTTTTTTTTTTTTTTTACCCATTTTTTGGTTTTTTTTGGGGGGGTCCCCCCCCCAACCCCCTTTTTTTTCTTTTTTATTTTTTTTTCCCACACGAAAACCCACAAAACACATATATATAAAAAAAAAAAAAAATTCGACCATTTGGCATTCGACCAAATGGTGTCGACCAAATTGCAGTCGACCAGTTTGTTGTCGACCAGTTGACTGGACACCTTTTTCTTCGTCTGGAAAATTGCATCTGTCTCAAAAAGAAATGTATTTCTTGTGACCCCAAAGGTGGGAGAGGTGGTCATTTGCAGAACATATTGTCCAACTATTATTGCCTTGCTCTGAGCATGTTATCTCATCTGTGTGCATTTGATAACAAGATTGAGATGCTTGATAGGAAAGCACAGGCCACACTCTTAAATATCACGAAGGTATGAATGGCGGTGTTTAGGGAACATTTTACCTTTTCTGACTGAATAGTAATGCAAAGCAGGGATGCACATGAACACTCTGTCACTGCCCATCTTCCATTCTCTGGGCACGTGCCTCTGTGCTTGTAAGATTTGCTATTTAAATGGTGCAACTGCATCTGCATGCAGGCAGACAGGCTTAAAGAGAACTCCTCTGTCATTGCGCACGTGCAGCTCTGGTCCATACATAAAACAGTCTCCGACAAACAAATTTGACTACTGTTTCAAAACACAATAAAACGACGAACAGTGCATGGTACTGCACTGTAGACGGTTGCTTCTTTAAATTACATTGAAAGTCTGTGTTGGTTTTTTTTTCACACCATTCCACAATGTCAAGCATATTAACTACCTACACAACCCCCTATCCGAGAAGTTGTCTTCAGGGTCCTACATATACCCCCTATACATTTGGATTTATAGGGGGTGCAGGGTGAAGGTGGCCAAAAAGTCTGGGGCCCATTAGTGCACACATTAGGGTACACTGGTGATTACTGTGCTGCTTCCCTTGCTACTCTTGAAGTTTCTCAGCTCCTTCTCTGTACTGCCTCTTGAAAGCTCTGAGATGACTCTACTGTTGTGTGATTGCTACAGAAGAAACCAACATAACTTAGTAGTAGAAGGGACAGATAGAGTTTCCATGCTTCCTGAACTGTAAGATCTTTGCAATAATAATCATTGCATCCTATGGGACCATGGGTTTGTTCATGACATGCAAGTTAGATTCAATCAGCAGGAGAACGTATAGGATGGTATAGTTTACTGGAGTAAAGAAATAGGAAATGTTATCAAATCCTGTTTGCATGTTTGTCATTTATTCACTCAAAGGTCTGTGAGAGGAGTGTAGGAAGGAGGCCTTGTGCTTTGATTTTCACTTTCATGTCTTATTACACCTTCAAATGCTTTGTTATACTTGTTATGCATTATCAGCCTGTTTCATGCATTGCTCTATCAAACTGTGCCATGCTATTCACAGTTATGCTTGAAGGTCGTGTTAAGACTTGTCATACGTTAGGCCATAATGGTACCCGTTATCAAATGTCGAAGTGGGCAGTAGCATTTGGGAGCAGTGCTACACTAGTTTATTTTCTACATTTTACTGTTCCGATACTTTTATTTTTTAAAAGAAACAGTTCCAGAATGGTTTAGTTTTAAAATAAAAGTGTGTGGAGAAGTTGAAACTTGCACTTAAGTGCAATGCACTGAACGTTCCTTTAAATAGCAGGTGTGCTTGTTTGGGGGTTTGGATTGCATGTGGGATGGGGTGTGGTGATGGGGTTTGTGGGGAGCGGGGGCAAGTCAGCAGGGAACATAGTTCCACTACTTCTTTTCGGACACTTCGACCACTGGGTGCAGATTGACAGTTAACATATTGGCATACACTATGGCCACATTTTCCTTCCATCTATTATTTTCATTGGATTTCCTATTAGAACAAGCAATTGCAAAGCCAACAACTTTGGCCGTGGCATAGGCATTAGATAATCATTTTCCAAGCAATGTCATACTATGCTCATGTACTAAGATGATTTACCTGCTAGCTGTTGCCATTTTACGAACAGGCAGTACCATTATGGCAGTGCCAGCAAAATGCCTATGTCATACCTGCACAACTGCTTGCTGATTTGCCAATACATGTTCACACCCAATTGTTTTGTATTGTTTCAATAAATCCCCGGTATTAAAGATACATCCTTACCGCAGCGAAGACACTTACATCTCCATAGAGCCAGAGAGGAGGTTGGAAATCTTCTGGTATCTGCGAATGGGGCAATAGGGAATGGCCCAATATCAATGCACAATTTAAAAGATGCCACTGGGGGCACAGTCCATTTAAGGCCGTGGATTCAGAGAGTCTAATCATGGGAGTTGTATTCCTAAACATCTGGAGAGCTGCAGGTTGTAGACCCCATTGTCCAATCATTCAATGCAAAGCTTCATTCATGCAATGAAGGGATCAATTTTAAAAGCAAAACACAGGCCTCTTAGTTGAGTAAGCTGGAGGAAGGTGTTCATGTAACGCATGGCTCTATTTTAATTGCTTTTGTTTTCCTTGTCTTGTGTTTAACACTAGGCAGAATGACAAGGGCATTGTCTTTACTGTAACTGGTTTCCGCAATTGGAAACATGCTTTGGAATCTGGCAAAGGTTTTGCGAAACATGTTTTAAGAATGGAAAAAGGAGACACAATGTTCTTTTTATTAGATACAAATGTAATTGAAAATAATAGGTATTACTTAAAGAGCATTGGAGAAGTGATTCAGTTTCTTGTTGTTAATGAATTTTCTGTTCGTGGTGACACAAAAGATATGCTGGATTTCTCGGGTGACTTGTTTTAAAAGCTGTTTCAATACACTTTGAAAAAAGTTAAATAGCTGGCTGATATTGCACAGTCTGTTCCCAAAAATGCCCGATATACCTCAAAAGATATTCAAAATGAGGTAATAGGTACTTTAACAAGCACGTTCTCTCTAATATTAAGCAAAGGTAGGACAATTGTGATTCAAAGATTTTTTGTATCAAAAGTGATAGTACTCGTGACAAATGCAACATTGAAAATGTGTCACTTACAGTACGTTTTGTAAGTAAAGCCAAGCCAGAAGACCATTTGATCAGCCTTTTACAGTTAGAACAGTTGGATGCAGAACCCATTCCCGAACAGATATCAAGCCACCTGACAAAATGTAATTTTAGACAAGAGCCCATTATAGCTCAGTGATATGATCAAGCGTCAGTGATGAGTGGCTGTAACAGGGGAGTTCAGGTTTTCATACAAAGGCGTTTAAATCGAAGTAAACCCTATATTCACTGCTATAATCAACAGCTCCATCTGGTTGCTATACATCACATTCAGAGTGAACCAAGTGCCAAAAGTTTCTTTGATTTATGTAATCTTTTGCATACTTTCTTTCATGGCCATTACATAAACCAACAATATAATGGCCAAGCTCTTAAAAGATTGCTTGAAATCAGATGGACTAGCCATTATGAGGTAACCAAATGTGTAGTTGAAAACATATATCAAATTTCAGATCTTTTATCAGACATATATAATGATGACAATGCTTCATCTGAATTGTGTGCAGAGTCACCTAGCATATTGTCTCACATACAAAGAGAAAATGTAAATATTATTGGTACATTTTTGTTACACTTGCTGTTAATCCTGAAACCAGCCAACTCTGCATTCCAAACAGTGCAAACAAATCTTTCATTTGCTGTAGAGAATGTGCAATTTACAGTCGAGGCTCTAAAAAGCATGCGCCCTGATCTAACGTTTTATGTTAAATATTGCTCTCCTTCTACCGCTGAAAATATTTCAGGTGATGCCACACATTTAGACAATGGACCAAAAAGATGAAGAACCCTAAATTGCTGATTTGCAGATTCTGTGGTATGTACCAGAGTTGGAAAATCTGGAAATTACAGAGATCCTTTAATTTCAGAACAGCAAATACTAAGGAAAACCACTGCTGCACAATTTTGACCGAGCAATTATTGAAATGGTAACCAGATTCTCCCAGAAAAACACTGTGCTAATAGAAGCCGTCGCTGCTCTGGTTCCCTCGCCACAGCATTTTCTGGATGTCAGTGTATGTTCTCCTCTTTTAGACCTAATACAGGTCAGCAAATCCACTTTGGAGGCAGTGGCAAAACCATTGCTGCAAAAATAAAATCACAGCAGGTTCAAATATTGCCACAATTTGTGAAGTGGTAAATAATTATGCAAATGCTTTTCCAGGACTGCATGAAATGTTTGTCTCCTTACTGGTCAGAGGCATTTCAACTGCGTCCTGTGAGAACACATTTTCTACTATGTCCCGTGTAGTCACAGCCTTTAGGCGTCCAATGGTTCATGATTGCAAAGCAAATCTGACCATATTAGAACATGAGAAAGAACTGACGGAAGAGCTTTTTGGCATGGATGCCTTTGCAAGGGAGTTTTAAAAGTTAAAGAGAAAACTACTCCTTTAGTTTAAACCAGTTGGCAAAGGACTATTTTCATTTGTGGGGAATACAGCTTTTTGGAGCAAAAAAATTAAAATGTCTTGCTCATAAATTTCATCTATCAGTAGTTTTGTTTTCAGGGAATACACCTTGAGTGTGTGACGTGAAACAAGTCTAACCTAATTGATCATAAATAGTTATGCAGTTTGAATTCTACAAATGAAACAAAAAAAGGAAAGAACACAGACAGGCTGCTTGGTTTAACAAGCAAGGGCAAAACCATTGGTTTGGGCTTTTGGTTAGGTATGTGATAGGCATTTGCTAGGCATTGATATTATGGTGGTACTACCTGGCCATAGGTTTTTAAAAGTGCCAGGAAAATGATGTGATTACCTAGACATTTGATGAAAGTGCTTGGCAAATTCCTATTTAATATCTATACATAAGGGTAAGACGTTATTACATCGCCAGCCTTTTTTTCACAGCGTTTTCTGCCGAACATTTACAGCAGAAAAACGAAATGAAAAATATAGGGGGTGGGTGGGTAAGGACATATAAGAGATAGGGGGGTGGGTTATAGGGATTACAAAATAGGGAAGGGGCATTTTGGGGACCGCCCCAAATATAAAAAAAGATCTAATTCGATTAGTTTTTTTGGCCAAAAATGATCAAAAAAAGGCATGGCGATCTAAGAACATGGACACTACAGGACTCGAACAAGTAGGTTTTCAGATTCTTTCTGAATGCAGTATAGTTTGGTTCTGCTCACATAGATACCGGCACTTTATTCCAGTTGCTAGCTGCATTACTGGTGAAGGATCTTCCTGATCCTCTGGCTCTTTTAACATGAGGTATAGTCAAAAGATGTGTGGCACTAGATCACAAAGGACTATTGGGAGGGTATTTCCGCAATGTTTGTTTCAGATATTGTGGGGTGTCTCCATACAGACACTTATGCATAAGAACCAGTGTCTTGAATAAGATTCTTTTCTCAACAGGTAACCAATGAAGCTCCTTGTGGTGATGTTATGCATGGCCCCTCTTTGTTTTGCTCTAGATTATTCTTACTGCATCATTTTGAGTTATCTGCAATTTTAGGATGTTCCTCTTATTTGCTCCAGCCATAAGGGCATTGCAGTAATCTAAATATATTAGTCGGGTGTAGAGGTGCACTCAGTTTTTGGCAAGTCGTTATAGAACATTTGTAGTAGGTAGATATATAATAGATCCTCACTATTCTAAGAGAGGCACAGATCCACCCTACTGATGAGGTCCAACCAGACCGAAACACGTGTCTGGGGTTTCTATTGGTACTCTTGTTCAGATGAGAATTACCTAGCATTTCGGTGCTGCACTGCCCCAGGGCAGGACAAAGACTGATATGTTTGGGTTATTTCTTCTCTGTGAAAGATAGTGAGCTAAAGACTCTGGGTAAGTCTCTCGTAACCAGGACTAATGTCTGGCAGAGGGACTCCCAGGACCCCCTTGTTAATTTGCATATTTAAGTAACTTTGGGTCTCACCCTAAGTTACTAGGGGAATCCAGACGTGGACCACTTGCTCACTATTCTTAGAGAGGCACAGATCCACCCTACTGATGAGGTCCAACCAGACCGAAACAAGTGTCTGGGGTTTCTGTTGGTACTCTTGTTCAGAGGAGAATTGCCTAGCATTTCGGTGCTGGACTGCACCAGGGCAGGACAAAGACTGATATGTTTGGGATATTTCTTCTCTGTGAAAGATAGTAGTGCTAAAGACTCTGGGTAAGTCTCTTGTAACCAGGACTAATGTCTGGCAGAGGGACTCCCAGGACCCCCTTGTTAATTTGCATATTTAAGTAACTTTGGGTCTCACCCTAAGTTACTAGGGGAATCCAGACGTGGACCACTTGCTCACTATTCTTAGAGAGGCACAGATCCACCCTACTGATGAGGTCCAACCAGACCGAAACAAGTGTCTGGGGTTTCTGTTGGTACTCTTGTTCAGAGGAGAATTGCCTAGCATTTCGGTGCTGGACTGCACCAGGGCAGGACAAAGACTGATATGTTTGGGATATTTCTTCTCTGTGAAAGATAGTAGTGCTAAAGACTCTGGGTAAGTCTCTTGTAACCAGGACTAATGTCTGGCAGAGGGACTCCCAGGACCCCCCTTGTTAATTTGTCTCACCCTAAATTACTAGGGGAATCCTGACGTAGACCCCTGTCACGGGATGGCACCCTGTTAAGAGTGGCACAGGACACCCAGGAAGGGTTTGGGTGGTTGTGCCGAAGTAGGGTGGACAGATAAGTACACACACAGCGAAAGTAATGAGAACAAAGAGTAGGCAAGTGTAGCAAGGAATACGGTACAACAGAATGGATTCCCTATAGGGGTGTATGCAGATATAGGAAAAGAGTATTCCACTGACCTTAGGAAAAACTCTAGCCTTCTGCACAGTTTGCTATAACAGAGGCCCTCGCTGTTTGCTCATGGCTTGGAACAACAGCTATGGGTGTCTGTAACGTAGAAACAAGACAAGGGAGTGGGCAGAGGTTGCCTGACGGAAACCAACAGACAAGCTCTGTACAGAACGGTCTACAAACAGTACAAGAGAAGATACTAACAGACAAATCCAGGAAAAAGGAAGTCGATTGCAAACTAGCAGAAGGAAATGAAGGGAAAGTCGTGTAACAGGATTGGATAGCAGAGGACAGTAAGGAACAAGGTTGAGAGCTCAGAGGAGCAGGAGAGCAATATTCAAGCCCACAGGAGCAGGGCTGTAAGGTAGGGAGCCCAGAGGGAAAGGGCTAAAGGCAGTGGAGTAAAGCAGGCTGCACGGCACGGAGCCCAGAAGGGCCGGGCAGCAAGGAGTGAGCCCTGGGGGGCAGGGCCGCTGACTGTAGAAGGCTGCAGAGGACTGTAGAGGGCTGCTAGGCTGAAAACCCAGCTGACAAAGGCTGTAGGTAGTAAGCAGCGGAGCGTGATTGGCTGCAAGGTAGGAAGCCCCAAGGACAAGGGCTGTAGGCAGCGGAGAGAAGCAGACTGCGCGGCAAGGAGACAGAAGGACCGGCAGCAAAGAGTAAGCCCAGAAGAGCAGGGCCGTTGACTGTAGAAGGCTGCAGAGGACTGTAAACTGCAAGGTAGGGAGCCCAGAGGACAAGGGCTGTAGGCAGCCGGAGTGAGGCAGGCTGCAGAGCAGGGAGCCCAGAGGACAAGGACTGTAGGCAGCCGGAGTGAGGCAGGTTGCAGAGCAGGGAGCCCAGAGGACAAGGACTGTAGGCAGCCGGAGTGAGGCAGGCTGCAGGGCAGGAGCCTGGAAGACCAGGGCGGAAGGTAGCAGCAGTTTGTGATCGGCTGCAAAGCAGAGAGCCCGGCAGGGCAATGGATCCAAAGTCAGAGTAAGAAGGAACCGCATACAAAGATCCGTAGCTCGAAGCAAAAAGTTGCCGGAATTACTCTTAATGCAAGAGACAGAGCCCCTGCTGGCAGCAGCTTTTATAGCGCCCAGCCCAGCCCAGAGGCAGGCTAATTGGTCGCACCTGGATCAGCACACCTGCAGACGTTCGGCCACCTCCCTCTCTGTTCCTGAGCTAGTGGAAGCAGAGGAGATCCCTAGGGCTTCTGGGGATTGTAGTTCCGAAGATGACGAATAGGAATGGCCAGGAATAGATGGTTATAGCCAAGTGCATTGTGGTAAGTGTAGTTTGTTGGGAAAAATGTGCAGGGAGGCACAGGAGTTCCCCCTATGCACAGATTTGCAGTTCTCCAGCCTGCATGGCCGAGCTGGCATAGTTCATTGGGCATGCGAGCTGGGCAAGAGAACGCAGCACCTCCATAAGGGGCAACAGTACAGGTGTGCCGGCGCGCCATTTCCCATTATGGACGAGCTGCCCCTGAATTCCCACTCTGGAAGGATTACAGATTGGCCTGCTGACAGTCTATCTCTGAGTAATTTCACAGACTTCCTCCACTTCAGGAACGTTCATCAATTCACCCACGTCCCCTCATCCACCCTGGTGTGTAACAGTATATCTTGCAGCTGATGAATTAAAAGTAGGTTTAAGTAAAGGACTCCTCGTTGTGCAAACCATAAATCCGCACTGGGCCTGGGGGCGTGGCTAAACTGCCATGGGATAGGTCGTGATTCCTGATGATCCTGGTGTGCACAGGCGGTTGGAACAGCACACGCGACACACGAAGATACCTAAAGCTGTGTGAATATGAGAGGTATGCAGGGAAAGCATTACTGAACCGTACCGAAGCGAGTAACAGAAGTTATGAGGAAAAATGAAGCAGTATGGTATGGCAGCACTGCACGCAAAATCGTGGTCGCTCCAGAACAAAGGAAAACACTGTGAGCCAAAATGCAGAATAAAGGGGGCCGCCCTGCACAGACGACTATATATCTGCAACTGGCTAAGAAAGTCGCTTTAGGAACAGAGGGAGCGGGCATGCTAATGGCCATCGCTCTGACGAAAGTGTGAGCTGCGGCAAGACGCTGGGTGACATGGAAGTCTGCATCCTTACAGCGAACCCCACCACTGCTGTAGCAATATCCTAGCCCTGCGAGTCACGGAACACACGTGGCCCGCAGCGAATGGGCACGTGAATCACAACGGGAAGGCGATACTGGCCTGGGCACCAACTGTACGGGGGAGCACAAAGTGAGGTGTAACCATCCCGTGTGACCGTGAACAGAGGGGGAGGATGAGATGGGATGTGAGGGCTGGCAGCGCCTGGCTAACCGTAGCGAACAGAAACGCGATCAGGGAACTCCGGAGATCACACGGAGCTGAACACAGGCAGTGAAAAAGCAGTGAAATGTGCGGCTCTAGATGAGGTTGAGAACGTTCCCTTTCATTCACAAAGGTGACTAACGTGAGGGGGAACAATCAGCGCCCCTAACAATCGAACACTGAGGCACCATCAAACAACCACCGCATATGGGGTAATGAGCACTTCCTCAGCTGCAACAGTGTCACACATGTAACACGAAGCCAGAGCCTCAAACAAAGGGGAAGCTAACGTATCCACCACACAAGCATATCTAACACAGCATGGGCATGATATTGATGAATAACACGTGGTGGAAGCACAGAACGAAATGATAGACTCTAGAGCGGAGGCGGAAAGAGAGATTTCCACAGCTGGACGCTTTCCCACTGCAGTATAGGAGCAGGAGGGCCGGACAGCAGCTCTAGCACCGAAGGCAGTGTAACTGATGAGGAGTCCAGGCGTGGGCCTGAACTGAAAGGGCACTCGACATGGATACAACACCGGGCTGTATGGTAGATTTAATAAGAAGACCCGTGATGGAGAGCACACAGCAGTCACCCTGCAGGGCAGCATTCCCAGGCATGGCAAATGGGGTGGAAGCAAGGGTGTAGGATGTGAGGGAAGCACCCTGGGCAATGGGTGCAGAAACAAGCAGCAGATAATCAGATTTGGCACAACAATGGGCAGAGCACATTGAACTTGCAGAGGAGAAGCAGCAAGGATATAGTGAAACACTGGTGGCACTTACAGCGGAGTAGACAGAAGAAAAGACCTATCAAGCACATAGCTGATAGGTGAGGAGGAGCAACATAGCAAATGCCAATGAGCACACTGCCAGTGATGTACCAGACCTGAACAGCACAGGACAACCCTATGAGGGCGAGTGGAACAAGACCCCAGTGAGGACACAATAACTGGCAGAACAGAGGTATGTGACTAGCGCTACTCAACGAAGGGCGCAACAAAGCCCCCCTAAGGATACCAGCAGGCCGGGTAGCGGAGAGGACACTCAAAGTCGATCCATGTGACGGGAAACAGTAAGAGACAGCCAGTGAAGAGCTTGGCATCATTGCTCACCTAATAGGCATAACGACCAGAACTGTACAGCCCCCACCCTTGACCCACCGGCCCACACCATTACGGATACTCAAGGGACACCTCCACCTGGTTGGACAAAAAACAAATCGCAAGTCCCAGTAGCAAGCCTTACTGATGATAGGATGATGGATTAAACAGTGGAGACTGAAATCTAAGAGCCAAGACATTGTCGGAGATGACCATAACTGAGGTATATAGGGCGGAGAAGATGGCGTCCAAAACTGCCAAAGCCAAGGCGAAACAATCTTCGATAGACATGTTCACTAAACCAGCCCAAATGCCAGAAGCGGCCACACATAAAGGTGGAGATACGCGAGAGGCAACCAATCCAACATGTACTGATCAACAGATCCTGGAAGCCATTGCAGAACTGAAATCATCATCGGAGAGTACCATCAGTGTGGACGTTAACCTCCTAAGGCAGGACGTGAGGGCACTGGCACAAGCAGACTCGAGAGTAAAGTGAAAGCCAATACAGATATCAGTACCAATATGAAGGAGGTTACTATATTGCAAAGACAGGTGAGCAACCTGGAAAACCGGGCAGAGGAGTAGGAGAGACGTGCTCGGCGGAACAACATACGTGTGGTGGGACTTCCGGAGGAAGAAGAAGGCACAGACTCGACAAACTACATAGCAAACATGCTGATCCATGAGATAGACGCATGAGCACTCACACAGGGGTTCGCAGTGGAGAGAGCGCACAGAGCCCTAGCTAGGAATCCTCCACTGGGCGCCCTTCCCAGGTCGATCATCTCCAAGATTTTAAACTATAAGGACAGGGAAAAAATGTTGGACACTTTTGCAAAGGTGGAACGATAATCAGAGTGTCAGCGACCATCACAGCATATCCAGACTACACTTTTTTGGTACAGAAACGATGTCTGAACTACGTGGTGGTGAAGAGACGGCTGCATGAAGCCGGCTTCAAATACATATTGCTGTACCCAGCAGAATTGAAGGTTATACACAAGAACAAGGCATTTTTCTCGAGACTCCCGATGATGTGACGGGCTGGATGGACACGTTGGACTGCCCAGCAGAAGCGGAAAGGCAGTCGCAGAGTGGACAGGATAAGTGAACCTGCATTCCACCTGTAATGTTTGATTGACTAAAATAGCTGAGGATAGTAAACGGTTGGAACATTGAAGTAGATATTGGGTAGGCATACGATCTACAGAGAATGACAATGTATGTACAACGCTGAGGCAGTGCTCATAGACATTGAACTATTGTGCAGAACATGGATGACCAAGGGCAGGAGACGGGGGTGCTGCTCTACGCAGTATTAGGAAATATTCTATCACCCCCAGCAGTTAGAGTAGTTAGAATACTGGTAGTGCAGTGTCCTCCTGCAGCACTTCGAGCACCAGTTGAAAGAGGCGAGATGCAGGAGTAGCCTAAGATCCAGGGATGGAGCTGGGCAACAGTTGGGGATGGTTGGAGAAATGGTTAAGGGGGAGTTGGGGTAACGGGAGGGAGGGGGGCCTACATATACACACAAAGTATGTGAGATAGAGAAGGGAGGAGGAGTTCAAAATGATATATGTTAATGGGTGACCTGAGAATTGTAACATGGAATGTCAGAGGGTTAAACAGTTATATAAAGAGAAACAGAATTGTGACATACCTCAAGAGGCTCACCTTGCCAGAGATAAATTAGACACACTGACAAGGAAATGGAGAGGCATCACAGTAGGTATGGCCTATTCAACATATGTGAGAGGGGTACTGATTTGGGTGCCACCAGGGGTTCCATTTAAGGTCCTTCAAACTGTAGTGGATAATGACGGCAGAATGGTAATTGTCAGGGGCTTGGTCAAGAATAAAGAGATATGTGTCATAAACATGTATGCCCCAAACCAGAACACTACAGCTTATTTTAAAGTACAATATCCCAAGATCAGCCAGCATAGAGATAGTGGGGTCATATGGTGAGGGGACATTAACTGCACTATAGAGCTGATTAAAGATAGGTCGGATAACAAATCCTCTGACCCATCTTAGGTGGCTAAAGCATTGAAGGTGTTGCTACGGGATCTGAAATTGTCAGACACATCGAGGACACTGCATCCACTAGACCGAGTATATTCACATTACTCAACCCCACAAAAATTGCACACGAGGCTGGACTATATGTTTGTAGGTGAGGAGGTGATGCATGAGTTCACGCACGCTGAATATAAAGCTAGAGTCCTACTGACCACGTGCCCCTAGTCATCATGTGGCAAATATGGCCTCCCCATGGGAGGATCCCCACCTGGCGACTCAGAGATGAAGCGCTTAAGGATGCAGGGTTTCGGGAACACATGTGATCAGTAGTGCAGGAGTACCTCAGACACAATACCGGCATTGTAAGTTCAGCCGGTGTGCTGTGGGAAGCATTCAAGGTGGTGGTGCGGGGAGCGGCGATAGCCAAGTCCAAAGGGTTAAAAAAGAAATAGTGCAGGCATTACAAAAGTCAGAGCAGAAATTGGAAGACATGATGAGATCTGGGAGAGGGACACAAGAGGAAGCAAAAGAGTTGTGACGCCTCCAGCAGGAAAGCATGGCGCAGTGGTAGAGGCTGGGTAACCTGAGCTACAAGACATATATTGAGTGCCAACATGCAGAAGGAGACAAGCATGGCTGCCTACCAGCGTGGTTATATAAGAGCAAGGTTGCACCCTAACCAATACAGGCGGTGCAAGGGGCAGACGGTCTCCTGCGAGAGACACAGGAGGTTGTAAATGAGTGCTTCTATGATTTCTACAGAGACCTGTACAGGATACCTGTCGGGAAGATGTAGTGGATATTCAAGAGGCACTATCAGACATAAGCCTCTCCCGACTCACTGAGGAGGATAGGGACAGACTAGAAGTCCCCATAACGATTGAGGAACTAGAACATGTGATTAAAGGGCTGCCCACCTATAAGGCTCTAGGGCAGACAGGCTCCCCAGCGAGTTCCACAAAGAATATAGGGTGGATATCCTCCCTCCGTTGTTGACAATGTTAAACGAGGCACTAGAACAAGGTTGGTTGCCCGAATCACTAAGGGAGTCGATAATTGTCCCCTCCTCAAACCTAATAAACTAGACACTGATTGTGGGTCATACAGACCTCTGCCACTACTGAACCATGGCAATGAGGGTGAGACTGATGATAGGCAAGATTATTCCTCCGGACCAAACGGGGTATGTTCTGCAGAGACACGCTGGAGACCAAGTAATAATACTGGGTCACACAACCGCTCTCATATGGGGCCCAAGATGGGCAAGTATTTATATCTGATTCACGACAATATGTTCAAGTATCCATAATATACCATACTTCTTAGAGAAAGGAAGATGAGTCTTTCTGATTCATATCAAAAATGATTTATCCATAGTAGTTCAAACAAAAAGCTATCACTAATAATCCTTAGTGAGGAAGCAGTTGCCACAATCCACACGTAGTAGACTAAAAAAGCCAATGCATTTCGGAAATTATTTCCTTCATCAGGGCGAGTCTAATTATATAAGTCCAGCAAGCAAGAATATAACATAACAAATGCAAGTATGTGACATAAATTCATATAATGGTGACAATTCAAACGAAACATACATTGAAAAAAATGAATGAAAGGAAACATACCAATCAGTAGATGTTACATCATGGGTAAATATCAATAGCAAAAAAGAAAAAAGAAAAAAGAAAAATGCCGTAAGTGGTTTATAAGGTAAATAAATTAAACCAAAAAATATTAGGTGTGGATTTACCTCATTGGTGTGGTCATTGATGAAAAACAGAACATCCTGCGTTTATGCCCACTCAGCAGTGGGTTGTAAATGACATTATGCACAAAGGCATGGAGAAAATCCACTCGTGCTTACAAGGAAACCAATCTGTGGATCATAAAAGATCCAATTAGATACTGTGTTTTACACTCATACTTGGTCAAAGAGAAGGATTGTAATCAGATTCTTACCTTGTAATACACAGAGAGAAACGATCCTCCACTGTGCAGCTGCAGGGCAGTGACACAGTCTGCAGTGTGAAGCCGTTGTCTAGGCAACGGTTCTTTTGTTTAGCATGTGACCACCTCGTTTCTGTGAGATGCAGGTGGTCAAAAATTAATGATTTAAAATCGGCCAGGGCCCACAAAAATGACAAACCAAATATTTATGGGGCATCATCAATAAGTGCCCATAATTGTAATGATAAAATCCGAAAAAAATTAAACATTAGAATAATGAAGATAGAAAAAATACTGTCACAGGTCCTGTGGCTGTCTGGTCACAAATACTGCTGTAAATTCGACCAGGGCCCCCAAAAAATAAAAAATGAGGTATTTATAGGGCATCACAAATGGGTGCCCATAATTGTAATAACAAATTCCCAAATTAAAAAAATTATGAAAAAATAAAGTAGTAGTGATGGATTTATGCAGGTGGTCACATATAATGATGTAAAATAGGCCAGGGCCCACAAAGATGTCAAACCAAGTATTTATGGGGCATCATAAATAGGTGCCCATAACTGTGATGATAAAATCCGAAAAAAAAAAAAATTAAACATTAGAATAATGAAGATAGAAAAAATACTGTCACAGGTCCTATGGCTATCTGGTCACGAATACTGTTGTAAAGTCGGCCAGGGCCCACAAAAATTAAAAATGAAGTATTTATAGGGCATCACCAATGGGTGCCCATAATTGTAATGACAAAATTCCAAATAAATATATGAAGTAACAAAGTAGTAAAGATAGAAAAAATACTGTCACAGGTCTTTAAGCTGTCTGGACAGCAAGACATAACGAAATTAAGCTAAGGTAATAGTAAGACTATTCAAACGTAGATGAGCAGTTGAAGTACAGTCACAGTGCGTAAGGTGTCGCCCAGGGGCGGCACCTTGGGTCCCAGACATACGTCCGGGACATTCACTAGGGCTGTTACTAGAATGCTCCAAACATGATTAGACAAAAGACAACATATGCCAGACAATAATTAAGAAAATAAAGCAAAAAAGGCTACATGAGGTAGAGTGATTCGAACAAGTTAAGCTCAACGGCTGTCAACATGTGGAAATGTAAAAAAAACAGTATCCAAATGTTCAGAACATCTTTCACAAATTACTCTGAGCATCATATAGAGTAGCCAATGCAATCAAAAAGTAATAATTAGAGCACAGGGCAAAGAGACCCCTATGTATGAAAACATGTTAAAGTATACAACTCAAGCACAGAAAGAACAGTAGAAACAGTAAAGTCACAAGAGGAACAGTAGAGACCCTTATGTGTGAAAACATGGCAAAGCATACACCTTTAACACAGGCAAAACAGTAGTATCACAATCAAATATAACAGTGGTAATTGATCTCCTCATTCAGACCGCTCGGGACCAGACTACAGAGTTTATCAATCCAAAATGTCTCTCTGCGATTGAGGCGCAGACCTAAATCTTCATGAGGATTATTTCTTGTGAGTACCTCCAGAATCAGAAACTTAATCTGTGAAAGATTGTAATTGTTCAAGGCCCAGTGGCGAGCTACAGCCGAATTAGGGTTGGAATTACGGATACATGACCGGTGTTCGTTCCATCTGATTTTGGCTGCTCTAGTTGACTGACCGACATAGTATTTTCCGCAAGGACATTTAATGCCATATATGATGTTGGCAGTGTCGCATGTGCCAAATGTCTTGAGGATGATCTTCTTACCTGTGCGTGGATGGAAGATTACATTGCCTTTAATGACGGAATTGCAATTGATGCAGTATAGGCAGGGAAACGTACCAGTGCGTTGTGTGATAATTTTTTTCAATAGAGGTCTTGTATGTACAAGTTCGTCCCTGAGATTCCTACTCCTCTGGAATGCAAACACAGGTAATTCAGAAAACAAATTTTGTACTCTTATGTCGTTTTTGAAAATGTTCCAGTGTTTCTTAATTGTTCGTTTGATTTTATTGCTCTGGGTAGAGAATTTTGATACATATACTGTTGATTTAAGGTCCCTTGTTGGTTTCTTAGGAGTGGATAGTAAGGTTTTACGGTCAAGACTGTTGACCCTTTCAACTGCAGAATCCAGTTCTTCTTGATGGTAACCTCTTGCAAGAAATGTCTCTTTCATAGCCAGTTGCTGTGAAATACAATCCTCGGGGTCACTTACAATCTTTTTGACTCGAAGAAGTTGACTAAATGGCAGGTTCCTTAGTAAGCTAGGCTGATGGAAACTAAGGCGGTGTAACAGATTATTGCGATCAGTTGGCTTCCGGAAAAGGGTGGTACTATAACCATTGTCTTTCTTTATTATTTGTACATCTAGAAACGTAATCTTGTCCCGTGATGATTCCCTAGTGAATTGAACTCGTTGGTCAATGTTATTAAGGTGCTCAAAGAAGTCATCAAATGCTGTATCTGTGCCTGTCCAAATGCCAAAAATGTCATCTATGTATCAAGTCCACATGTAGATATCCTTCTTCCATTCCGGTTTGTTCAAAATGTGGTCCGACTCGAATTTGTACATAAAGCAGTTGGCGTAAGTCGGCGCCATAGTTGCGCCCATGGATGTACCAGAGACTTGAAGGAAAAACTGGTTATGGTATTGAAAATAAGAATTTTCAGCAATAAATTGCAGAAGGGTTAGAATAAATTCCTTTTGGGCTCGAACATCCGGTGATTGAAGTAAAAGCCATTCTACTACTTCAATTCCAAGGTCGTGTGGTATAGAATTGTATAGACTTTTGACATCTATAGT
This sequence comes from Ambystoma mexicanum, assembly GCF_040938575.1. NCBI lineage: Eukaryota > Metazoa > Chordata > Amphibia > Caudata > Ambystomatidae > Ambystoma > Ambystoma mexicanum. The sequence goes on from NC_090932.1 coordinate 497,432,652, forward strand.
AAACATCAGATGATCCTGTTGGAAAGTAATATTGTTAAGCTTCTGTAAAAAATGAGTTGTGTCTCGAGTATAAGTAGGGGTTTCTTGAATTAGGGGTTGTAGGAAAAAATCAATGTAAACACCAAGTGGCTGGTTTATACTGTCCATTCCTGCGACAATGGGTCTGCCAGGGGGCTTGATAGGGTCCTTATGAATCTTTGGCAGAGTGTAGAAATTCGGAATTCTCGGATGTTCATTGAGCAGGAACTTATGTGTATGTTCATTTACCCAATTTAGTTCGAGTGCTTTGTCCAGCAGAATAACTAAGTTCTGTGTGATTGAGATAGTTGGATCATGATCTAGAGTGGCATATGTGGTCTGATCTTGAAGTTGTCTACTACACTCAGAATCATAGTCTGTAGTGTTAAGGATGACAAGGGCACCTCCTTTGTCTGCAGGGCGAATAGTGATTTTGGTGTCGCTGTAGAGATCTCTAATAAGTCTCATTTCGTGAGGTTTCAAGTTCTTGTGTGGCGGGGTTCGATAATTGATCCGTTCAAGATCTCGAGTGACCAGTTTTTGAAAAATATCGATAGAGGGGACACTGATGGGAGGTATGAACCCACTTTTAGCCCTAAACTCTTGGAAATCAGGCATGTTGGGAGGTTTATCGTATGTTTCCAATTCTTCAAAGAACACTTTCAATTTAAGCTTCCTTACAAATTTATAGAGTTCGATCTTACTGTTGAACAATGTTGTACTATAGGTCGGAACAAAACTGAGACCTTTTTGTAATGTGTCTTCTTCCTGTTTAGTAAGAGTTCTGTCTGAGATATTAATCACTAAGTTTTCCTTAATTGTAGACGTGTTTGAGGTTTGGGTCTTAGGCTTCCTCCTCCCCCTGCGGGTTCTTTTGGCCGTGCGCCTAAAAAAACAGCGGTGGATGTTTGTGCTGAGGAGCTTGCTGTGTGGTTGAGGTTGTCAAGTGCTTGTTCAATTGGTGTTTCTGAATCTCTCTGTACTTCTGAGTCTGAACTAGAGGTGTTATCAGATGATTGTTTGTCGGATGGGTATTTATAGAGCTTTTTTGGTGCTACTGGGCCATATTTCTCCATCCATGTGTACACTTCATCATTAATATAGTCGTATGTGTCACGCTTAAATTTCTTAACTTTCTTTTGTTCAAGCTCAGTTTTGTATTCTTCAAGTTTTGTATTAATATCCAGAAGAATTGAATCGTATTCCTCTTTACCCAATGTAGCCACTAGTTCCTTTTCAATCTCTTGAATTTCTGTACCCAAAGTAACCAAGTTTTTTGCGAGTTCCTGGATGGTAAGTAGGATCAGGTCTAATGAACATTTGTTTAGGATAGCCTCCCACTTGCGAACAAATTCCTTGCTTTCTTTACAAAGGGTCGGGCGTAATTGTACTCGGAGTCCCCTTGGAATTCGCTGGTTTTTAAAGTAGCGCCCCAGAGTGATTGCATGAAGCTTCCTATTTATTTTTTTGCGTACCAGATACTCTAGTTGTTTTATCCGCTTTGCTGGATCTTTTAGTGTTGTCCCATGTGCACCTATTGTCGTCTCACTAATAAGTTCGAGGATCGCGGTTGCTTCCTCTGAGGAGAACCCAAAGGTCTCAGCACATTTAGATGAAAGGCCTTCTATGTCTTCAAATGACATATTGGTGTAGTAAATCTTTGAGTGAAAATTTTTTGGGAGTAAAAATGGTGTGCCTCCACTGTTTTGTGTCTCGCAAAGAGGGAAAAAAGGAACAAACAGAGAAGAGAGTGGGCACCACCATGTATTCAAAAATGTTCAGAATATTCAAGTAAAAATCAAATATTTCAAAAAAGAATATACATCCAATTGAAAAGGAGCTGGCTGTGACAAGTCTGGAGACACCCGGACTTATAATTGCAACACACGCTGGAGACCAAGTAATAATACTGGCTCACACAACCGCTCTCATATGGGGCCCAAGATGGGCACGTATTTATATCTGATTCACGACAATATGTTCAAGTATCCATAATATACCATACTTCTTAGAGAAAGGAAGATGAGTCTTTCTGACTCATATCAAAAATTATTTATCCATAGTAGTTCAAACAAAAAGCTATCACTAATAATCCTTAGTGAGGAAGCAGTTGCCACAATCCACATGTATTAGACTAAAAAAGCCAATGCATTTCGGAAATTATTTACTTCATCAGGGCGAGTCTAATTATATAAGTCCAGCAACCAAGTATATAACATAACAAATGCAAGTATGTGACATAAATTCATATAATGGTGACAATTCAAACAAAACATACATTGAAAAAAATTAATGAAAGGAAACATACCAATCAGTAGATGTTACATCATGGGTAAATATCAATAGCAAAAAAGAAAAAAGAAAAATGCCGTAAGTGGTTTATAAGGTAAATAAATGAAACCAAAAAATATTAGGTGTGGATTTACCTCATTGGTGTGGTCAGTGGTGAAAAACAGAACGTCCTGCGTTCATGCCCACTCAGCAGTGGGTTGTAAATGACATTATGCACAAAGGCATGGAGAAAATCCACTCGTGCTTACAAGGAAACCAATCTGTGGATCATAAAAGATCCAATTAGATACTGTGTTTTACACTCATACTTGGTCAAAGAGAAGGATTGTAATCAGATTCCTACCTTGTAATACACAGAGAGAAACGATGCCCTGCAGCTGCAAAGTGGAGGATCGTTTCTCTCTGTGTATTACAAGGTAAGAATCTGATTACAATCCTTCTCTTTGACCAAGTATGAGTGTAAAACACAGTATCTAATTGGATCTTTTATGATCCACAGATTGGTTTCCTTGTAAGCACGAGTGGATTTTCTCCATGCCTTTGTGCATAATGTCATTTACAACCCACTGCTGAGTGGGCATGAACGCAGGACGTTCTGTTTTTCACCACTGACCACACCAATGAGGTAAATCCACACCTAATATTTTTTGGTTTCATTTTTTTACCTTATAAACCACTTACGGCATTTTTCTTTTTCTTTTTTCTTTTTTCTTTTTTGCTATTGATATTTACCCATGATGTAACATCTACTGATTGGTATGTTTCCTTTCATTCATTTTTTTCAATGTATGTTTCGTTTGAATTGTCACCATTATATGAATTTATGTCACATACTCGCATTTGTTATGTTATATACTTGCTTGCTGGACTTATATAATTAGACTCGCCCTGATGAAGGAAATCATTTCCGAAATGCATTGGCTTTTTTAGTCTAATACATGTGGATTGTGGCAACTGCTTCCTCACTAAGGATTATTAGTGATAGCTTTTTGTTTGAACTACTATGGATAAATCATTTTTGATATGAATCAGAAAGACTCATCTTCCTTTCTCTAAGAAGTATGGTATATTATGGATACTTGAACATATTGTCGTGAATCAGATATAAATACGTGCCCATCTTGGGCCCCATATGAGAGCGGTTGTGTGAGCCAGTATTATTACTTGGTCTCCAGCGTGTGTTGCAATTATAAGTCCGGGTGTCTCCAGACTTGTCACAGCCAGCTCCTTTTCAATTGGATGTATATTCTTTTTTGAAATATTTGATTTTTACTTGAATATTCTGAACATTTTTGAATACATGGTGGTGCCCACTCTCTTCTCTGTTTGTTCCTTTTTTCCCTCTTTGCGAGACACAAAACAGTGGAGGCACACCATTTTTACTAAAAAAAAATTTCACTCAAAGATTTACTACACCAATATGTCATTTGAAGACATAGAAGGCCTTTCATCTAAATGTGCTGAGACCTTAGGGTTCTCTTCAGAGGAAGCAACCGCGATCCTCGAACTTATTAGTGAGACGACAATAGGTGCACATGGGACAACACTAAAAGATCCAGCAAAGCGGATAAAACAACTAGAGTATCTGGTACGCAAAAAAATAAATAGGAAGCTTCATGCAATCACTCTGGGGTGCTATTTTAAAAACCAGCGAATTCCAAGAGGACTCCGAGTACAATTACGCCCGACCCTTTGTAAAGAAAGCAAGGAATTTGTTCGCAAGTGGGAGGCTATCCTAAACAAATGTTCATTAGACCTGATCCTACTTACCATGCAGGAACTCGCAAAAAACTTGGTTACTTTGGGTACAGAAATTCAAGAGATTGAAAAGGAACTAGTGGCTACATTGGGTAAAGAGGAATACGATTCAATTCTTCTGGATATTAATACAAAACTTGAAGAATACAAAACTGAGCTTGAACAAAAGAAAGTTAAGAAATTTAAGCGTGACACATACGACTATATTAATGATGAAGTGTACACATGGATGGAGAAATATGGCCCAGTAGCACCAAAAAAGCTCTATAAATACCCATCCGACAAACAATCATCTGATAACACCTCTAGTTCAGACTCAGAAGTACAGAGAGATTCAGAAACACCAATTGAACAAGCACTTGACAACCTCAACCACACAGCGAGCTCCTCAGCACAAACATCCACCGCTGTTTTTTTAGGCGCACGGCCAAAAGAACCCGCAGGGGGAGGAGGAAGCCTAAGACCCAAACTTCAAACACGTCTACAATTAAGGAAAACTTAGTGATTAATATCTCAGACAGAACTCTTACTAAACAGGAAGAAGACACATTACAAAAAGGTCTCAGTTTTGTTCCGACCTATAGTACAACATTGTTCAACAGTAAGATCGAACTCTATAAATTTGTAAGGAAGCTTAAATTGAAGTGTTCTTTGAAGAATTGGAAACATACGATAAACCTCCCAACATGCCTGATTTCCAAGAGTTTAGGGCTAAAAGTGGGTTCATACCTCCCATCAGTGTCCCCTCTATCGATATTTTTCAAAAACTGGTCACTCGAGATCTTGAACGGATCAATTATCGAACCCCGCCACACAAGAACTTGAAACCTCACGAAATGAGACTTATTAGAGATCTCTACAGCGACACCAAAATCACTATTCGCCCTGCAGACAAAGGAGGTGCCCTTGTCATCCTTAACACTACAGACTATGATTCTGAGTGTAGTAGACAACTTCAAGATCAGACCACATATGCCACTCTAGATCATGATCCAACTATCTCAATCAAACAGAACTTAGTTATTCTGCTGGACAAAGCACTCGAACTAAATTGGGTAAATGAACATACACATAAGTTCCTGCTCAATGAACATCCGAGAATTCCGAATTTCTACACTCTGCCAAAGATTCATAAGGACCCTATCAAACCCCCTGGCAGACCCATTGTCGCAGGAATGGACAGTATAAACCAGCCACTTGGTGTTTACATTGATTTTTTCCTACAACCCCTAATTCAAGAAACCCCTACTTATACTCGAGACACAACTCATTTTTTACAGAAGCTTAACAATATTACTTTCCAACAGGATCATCTGATGTTTACTATAGATGTCAAAAGTCTATACAATTCTATACCACACGACCTTGGAATTGAAGTAGTAGAATGGCTTTTACTTCAATCACCGGATGTTCGAGCCCAAAAGGAATTTATTCTAACCCTTCTGCAATGTATTGCTGAAAATTCTTATTTTCAATACCATAACCAGTTTTTCCTTCAAGTCTCTGGTACATCCATGGGCGCAACTATGGCGCCGACTTACGCCAACTGCTTTATGTACAAATTCGAGTCGGACCACATTTTGAACAAACCGGAATGGAAGAAGGATATCTACATGTGGACTTGATACATAGATGACATTTTTGGCATTTGGTCAGGCACAGATACAGCATTTGATGACTTCTTTGAGCACCTTAATAACATTGACCAACGAGTTCAATTCACTAGGGAATCATCACGGGACAAGATTACGTTTCTAGATGTACAAATAATAAAGAAAGACAATGGTTATAGTACCACCCTTTTCCGGAAGCCAACTGATCGCAATAATCTGTTACACCGCCTTAGTTTCCATCAGCCTAGCTTACTAAGGAACCTGCCATTTAGTCAACTTCTTCGAGTCAAAAAGATTGTAAGTGACCCCGAGGATTGTATTTCACAGCAACTGGCTATGAAAGAGAAATTTCTTGCAAGAGGTTACCATCAAGAAGAACTGGATTCTGCAGTTGAAAGGCTCAACAGTCTTGACCGTAAAACCTTACTATCCACTCTTAAGAAACCAACAAGGGACCTTAAATCAACAATATATGTATCAAAATTCTCTACCCAGAGCAATAAAATCAAACGAACAATTAAGAAACACTGGAACATTTTCAAAAACGACATAAGAGTACAAAATTTGTTTTCTGAATTACCTGTGTTTGCATACCAGAGGAGTAGGAATCTCAGGGACGAACTTGTACATACAAGACCTCCATTGAAAAAAATTATCACACAACGCACTGGTACGTTTCCCTGCCTACACTGCATCAATTGCAATTCCGTCATTAAAGGCAATGTAATCTTCCATCCACGCACAGGTAAGAAGATCATCCTCAATACATTTGGCACATGCGACACTGCCAACATCATATATGGCATTAAATGTCCTTGCGGAAAATACTATGTCGGCCAGTCAACTAGAGCAGCCAAAATCAGATGGAACGAACACCGGTCATGTATCCGTAATTCCAACCCTAATTCGGCTGTAGCTCGCCACTGGGCCTTGAACAATTACAATCTTTCACAGATTAAATTTCTGATTCTGGAGGTACTCACAAGAAATAATCCTCATGAAGATTTAGGTCTGCGCCTCAATCGCAGAGAGACATTTTGGATTGATAAACTCTGTAGTCTGGTCCCGAGCGGTCTGAATGAGGAGATCAATTACCACTGTTATATTTGATTGTGATACTACTGTTTTGCCTGTGTTAAAGGTGTATGCTTTGCCATGTTTTCACACATAAGGGTCTCTACTGTTCCTCTTGTGACTTTACTGTTTCTACTGTTCTTTCTGTGCTTGAGTTGTATACTTTAACATGTTTTCATACATAGGGGTCTCTTTGCCCTGTGCTCTAATTATTACTTTTTGATTGCATTGGCTACTCTATATGATGCTCAGAGTAATTTGTGAAAGATGTTCTGAACATTTGGATACTGTTTTTTTTACATTTCCACATGTTGACAGCCGTTGAGCTTAACTTGTTCGAATCACTCTACCTCATGTAGCCTTTTTTGCTTTATTTTCTTAATTATTGTCTGGCATATGTTGCCTTTTGTCTAATCATGTTTGGAGCATTCTAGTTCGGCCCTAGTGCATGTCCCGGACGTATGTCTGGGACCCAAGGTGCCGCCCCTGGGCGACACCTTACGCACTGTGACTGTACTTCAACTGCTCATCTACGTTTGAATAGTCTTACTATTACCTTAGCTTAATTTCGTTATGTCTTGCTGTCCAGACAACTTAAAGACCTGTGACAGTATTTTTTCTATCTTTACTACTTTGTTACTTCATATATTTATTTGGAATTTTGTCATTACAATTATGGGCACCCATTGGTGATGCCCTATAAATACTTCATTTTTAATTTTTGTGGGCCCTGGCCGACTTTACAACAGTATTCGTGACCAGATAGCCATAGGACCTGTGACAGTATTTTTTCTATCTTCATTATTCTAATGTTTAATTTTTTTTTTTTTCGGATTTTATCATCACAGTTATGGGCACCTATTTATGATGCCCCATAAATACTTGGTTTGACATATTTGTGGGCCCTGGCCTATTTTACATCATTATTTGTGACCGCCTGCATAAATCCATCACTACTACTTTATTTTTTCATAATTTTTTTAATTTGGGAATTTGTTATTACAATTATGGGCACCCATTTGTGATGCCCTATAAATACCTCATTTTTTATTTTTTGGGGGCCCTGGTCGAATTTACAGCAGTATTTGTGACCAGACAGCCACAGGACCTGTGACAGTATTTTTTCTATCTTCATTATTCTAATGTTTAATTTTTTTCGGATTTTATCATTACAATTATGGGCACCTATTGATGATGCCCCATATATATTTGGTTTGTCATTTTTGTGGGCCCTGGCCGATTTTACATCATTAATTGTGACCACCTGCATCTCACAGAAACGAGGTGCATAGCTCTCAACTCACACGCATTTGGCGGGTGTCACCCGCCTTGTAAAGGGCTGACTCACCCGCCAAGCCTCCTGCACGCCCATTCATTTCAATGGGCGTCTCACCCGCCAAAAACACAATCGGGTGATTTCACCCGCCTTTGAGTCACAAATGGTTGAGAGCTATGGAGGTGGTCACATGCTAAACAAAAGAACCGTTGCCTAGACAACGGCTTCACACTGCAGTCTGTGTCACTGCCCTGCAGCTGCACAGTGGAGGATCGTTTCTCTCTGTGTATTACAAGGTAAGAATCTGATTACAATCCTTCTCTTTGACCAAGTATGAGTGTAAAACACAGTATCTAATTGGATCTTTTATGATCCACAGATTGGTTTCCTTGTAAGCACGAGTGGATTTTCTCCATGCCTTTGTGCATAATGTCATTTACAACCCACTGCTGAGGGGGCATGAACGCAGGACGTTCTGTTTTTCACCATTGACCACACCAATGAGGTAAATCCACACCTAATATTTTTTGGTTTCATTTATTTACCTTATAAACCACTTACGGCATTTTTCTTTTTCTTTTTTCTTTTTTGCTATTGATATTTACCCATGATGTAACATCTACTGATTGGTATGTTTCCTTTCATTCATTTTTTTCAATGTATGTTTCGTTTGAATTGTCACCATTATATGAATTTATGTCACATACTTGCATTTGTTATGTTATATACTTGCTTGCTGGACTTATATAATTAGACTCGCCCTGATGAAGGAAATCATTTCCGAAATGCATTGGCTTTTTTAGTCTAATACATGTGGATTGTGGCAACTGCTTCCTCACTAAGGATTATTAGTGATAGCTTTTTGTTTGAACTACTATGGATAAATCATTTTTGATATGAATCAGAAAGACTCATCTTCCTTTCTCTAAGAAGTATGGTATATTATGGATACTTGAACATATTGTCGTGAATCAGATATAAATACGTGCCCATCTTGGGCCCCATATGAGAGCGGTTGTGTGACCCAGTATTATTACTTGGTCTCCAGCGTGTGTTGCAATTATAAGTCCGGGTGTCTCCAGACTTGTCACAGCCAGCTCCTTTTCAATTGGATGTATATTCTTTTTTGAAATATTTGATTTTTACTTGAATATTCTGAACATTTTTGAATACATGGTGGTGCCCACTCTCTTCTCTGTATGTTCTGCAGAGAAACATAACCGACAATCGGAGGAGGCTGCACCACATTATAGATTACACAAATGGGAATACAGAGCAGATGGCGGTGGTATCGCTTGATTTTGTGAAAGCATTTGACTCAGTTAAATGGCCCTGGTTGCTGGCGGTGTTGAAGGCCTTTGGCATGGTACCCACGTATATCAGATAGGTGGAACTACTGTATAATGCCCAGTTGGCTAGAGTCAAAACGGGCTCCATAGTTTTAGAGCAGTGGCAATTAAGTAAGGGAATGAGACAGGGGTGCCCATGGTCCCCGGTGCTCTTTATACTTGCGCTGGAGCCATTGGCGGTTTATTTTTGGGCAGAATTTGGGGAGGTGGGAGTAAGCACACAGGATGGGAGACACTTGGTCTCGCTTTATGCAGATGACAAGTTGTTGTACCCGAGCTACTTGGAAGAGAATTTACAATATGTCCTGGAGGTGTTGGCACGGTACGCCTTGGTGTCTGGTATATCGGTGGACCCCAGAAATCTAGTTTGTACCCCCTGGGAGGTTACAGAGGGAAGTCCACATACAGTCTGCTGGTGCTGCCTATCAAATGGGAGTTGGCTACGTGCAGGTACCTGGGAGTAGATATATAACACGATCCCAGGGAGGAACATAAGCACAACACAGAGAAAGCATTGGAGAGGGTAGAAAAGAGTATAAGATTCTGGGGGAGGCTGCCATTAACTATGATGGGGCGCGCAGCACTATTGAAAATGGTGGTGCTACCGAGACTGCTACATTATTTCACCAATGTCCCCTTTGAGATCCCGAAAAGGTTTTTCGGTAAACTACACAATGTGTGCTGAAGCTTCATTGCGGAAGCTCCAGAACCCACATGAACTGTGGCGTATTAAACTTCCCAACTTTGAAGTATATTTCATGGCCAGTCAGCTGCAATATTTGGCCAGATGGATGTCAGATGAACCGACTACCGAACTGAGGTTGCTGTAAACAACGGGCAGACCCTTCTTCTGGAAGGAAGTGGTATGGGTACCAGATTTTCAGAAGACTAGTAGACACCTCCTACTGCGTCTGGGTTGTAACATGTCACGTAGGGCATTGTGACTGCTGGGCTCTGCGGTTCCGTACTCAACGCAGGTGCCGCTGGTGGTATTCGTGGGGCAGATGAACAGACCAGGAAGAATGTAAAGAAAAATTGGAAACCATGGGAGTAGCCAGAGTGGGAGATGTGCTTCTTGAAGGTAAACCCCAGAGATTTGAATAGGTAGTGGCGGATGCTGGGATACATAGAGGTCAGTACATTACACATGCTAGACTGTTGATAGGTCTGAACCAGAAATGGCCAGATCCCGACATGCAAATGCAGCTGAATGAGGTGATAGAGTCCTTTTATGATGTAGCACAAGGAGGGCATGAGGTATCATGGATATACGAGTTACTAATGACTGCAGTAGGCGGGTAAATAGAGCAAGTCCAGAGGAATTGGGAGGCGGACCTAGGAGCACCACTGACATATGGGGAATGTAACAGAGTGCGAAAGTATCATAAGAAGGTATCGCAAAATGCAAGATTTCAGCAGATCCAGCTGTATGTGACACGGGGCATACCTAACCCCATACAAAATAGCCAAGTTTAACCAGTCCGGTAACCAGACATGCCCGAAATGTGGTAAAAGAAATGCTAACCTGGCATATATGTTTTGGGCAATGCACGGAAATTGGCAGATTCTGGAGGGAGACAGCACAGTTCTTAGCGAAGGCTGGGATCATGTTAGACGTAAACTCTCCGAAAGCTGCCTGCTGGGGTACTAAGACCCAAGCGGGCTAAACATGTAAGCAAGCTGAAGGATTTAGCGTATGTTCTGGAGAAACTGAGAATAGCAATGGGATGGACAGCATTGGTGAGACTAGTAGCGCAAGTATGGTGGGGTGATTTGATCAAATGGGCCAATGTGGAAACGGTAGCATGGTTGGAAGTGTCCAGCAGAGAGGAGGAGTCAGGAGTGAGAGGAGTGGATATGTGAAACAGCTTATAGCTGAGTTGGCTACCTCTGTGCATGATACTCAGGAAACAATTGACATCCCAATAGAAGAATCAGATTCCACCATAGTAGGGGCATCGACAAAAGAGGGACCGGGATTGGAAGTGTAGGGTAGGCCCAGGGGGGAACGGGAGTTGGGTGTTGGGGTGGGGGTTTTTAAAACAGGGAGTTTACATCGAACATCAACGGATGTACGCTCTGTCCCTCAATGATCTCCACACAAAATAAGACTTTTGTACGCAAAATGCTTCAGATTGAGGTCAAACTACGTGGCAGTAGTAAACAAACTATCAAGGGTTGGGATTGAATAAGGGAGACATTTAAGTATACTTTTCTATAAGAGTTAGGATTGTTATTGGCTATCCGTTATCAGGTGGACAACGTATGCCTACCTCTAAAATACATGTCATTTTAGACACATTAGATACACAGTTTCCCATTGGTTTTTGAACTATAAGATCCTTCGTTATATGGACTAATATAATTGGTTGGCACACTTGTGCAATGTCTGGAACATTTGGTTCGGTCAGCAGCACGCAAGCCCAGACCCCAGTGCAAGGAGATAGGGCATGCATCTACCTCACCACCCAATTAGCCCAGCATCTCAAATCACCCATGCCTTCTACCATGAAATTGTCTTTGAACTTAGCCTTGCAGAACATCCTTGTCTTTGAGAATGTACTGGAGTGTGGGCACTCGCTATCTTGTCTGGAACTCCAAGTTCAATCTCTATTTCCATCCTTGGCTCATGTGACAGGAGACCACTATTTGGTCCATTTTGAAGCTTTTAAATGCTCTAAATGAATTAAAGTTTGGCATCCTGTGTGTTCTATCTTGCACCTTAATGTTAGAAGGTTCCTCCTCTGCACACTCATTCTTCTTCAGAATAGATAGTTTAAATTGGTTGTTTGAGTCTTGACTTCAGGCCTGATAGCCTTGCCATGCAGCTCCATGTGCCTAATATTCTTGCTGCAACACCGTTTTCCATTCCCGCTTCATGGGCTCTGGCTTACTAAATTCATGATACCAATGTCGAGTTTCCTATACAATGGCAACTTTGCCGGTATTCTATTCAGTACTTATAGCTAGCTTCTATGGTGACTTAATCTACTCTTCATTTAAGCGTAAATACATTTGTTGAACGGTTGTCTTTCTGCGGAACTTTGTGCACATGTTATCTTCATTCTTCACATTGGAAAGCTCACTTGATTCTTTAATTCGTCATTAGTTTCATCAGGATCTATACATCATCTTCAGCGGGTATCTCAGGACCTTGTGCACACTTCTTTATGATGGCATTGATTTGTTGGTTTGCTTCCTTTCATACTCCTTCAGGAATTTCCTTCTGTGGGTTATCATTACATTGAGGGTACATTCGGAAGGGTTGTCTCAATAGGTATCTTCTTTCACATTCTGGCTGCAGTATTGGTATTCGTCTGGTGTTAGGCACGGCACTAACTCATGTTTCTAATACACGGGAGGTAGGGGGCGGGATCTCCTGAAGATGCACACAGCTTATTCTCTACATTCAACCACTTCCTCAATTCTATCAGTGCCCTTGTGTTTTCTCTGGAAGAAGTGCTTCTTGGGTGTCCATATTTTCATCATCCCCCTCAGGTTGCTTGCTTTTTTGATGTCTTTGTCCACACTCCGGGTAATGTAATTGCACTGTCCATTTGTGCTACAGTAGACACATCGCTCCATACATTTCTTGTGATCCGTTGGGTACCAAAACTGAGTTTCTTCAGGTGCTACATTGCTGGCCTTTATGTAATCTCTGACAGCGTCATCAAGTCAGGTCCTTGGCTTCTGTTTCGCCCTTGACATCAATCATGATCTTCATTCCTTTTGCCTTCTTTGCCATTTTCTGACATTGTGCACATATTATCTGGATCACACAGAACCCAAACATGATCAACACTAGTATTGCTCCAAGGAATTTGAACAAGTTCACCATCCAACGAGGAATCCATTAGAACTTGAAGGCAAACCAGCTGTCATCTTCAATGCCATCTTTTTCTTTCTCCATCTTTGTGTGCAAGTCCATTAGCATTGATATGGCCTCCGTCAAGAACTAATTTTCGCCATCATGAGAAGGTATGAATGTGCAATATGATGTCCCGATTTTGGCACAAACATCTCCTTCCATTGCTGTGATCATGTCGAGGACATACCTTTTCTGCAGAGTCATCGGTCGTATGGCCCTCAACTCTTCTTTTAAGGTGTTAAATCTTTTTATAGCAGCATTAATTGTCTGGAGAAGTGCCCACCTGGTGATCTGTCACCATTAGGCATTGACCACTGTTTGAAGCCCAGGTATATATATAGATGTCAATATCATGGCAGTCTTGCTGAACAATTTATGTTCATCAGGAATAGATTCATAGGTCTTTATCGATTTAGATGAGAAATAATTCTCCCTTTTCATCCATCAGAGTTCAAGTGCTCTTGTTTTTCTGAAATGATTATCCAATTTTGGGAACGCATCAATTTTTAGATTGCTTTGAGGAATCACCAATGCTGGAACATGGACGAACACCAAGGAGAACACTCCACCCCAATTCCAGGGCAACTTCATATATGCTCTAGATCAACCCAATATCGATCCATCAGAACATCGATCCATCAGAACAACCATCTCTGTTCTCATTCATGGAACGTCAATTGTGGTTTTGCACCCTTTATTCTGTCCAACATACTTCTTTCCATGATCCGGGCAACACATTGTAGCGTTAACTAATGGAACCACAGCCACTGGATCAGATTCGTCTTCCACCCATATCAATAATTTGGAGTATTTAGCCCAAGACTTCAGGCATTCATCATTCACCTTCTGTATTCCTTCCACTGCTTCCTTCCTAAGCAAATGAGCTGCACAGGACATAATTCCACCTTCACATCTTTTGCTCATACTAACTCGCCCAAAGATCAACAGCTGTGATTGTTCCCGGCATCCAGGCATAGATACTTTTTCTGTCATATCAGAACAGTTCATCCTCTTCATTTCTTCGATGATCACTTTATCTTGTCCTGCAGTAGGATACACACGCCTATTATCTGTCCATCCAAGCTCCTTTTCCATCTGAGTAGTCTTGATATAGTCATCTTGATATGGAAACGACTGTATGTTCTCCATTGCAGGGTTGCCCAACTCCCTTAGAATAATCCTTGCACAGTAGATGCTGCAAGATGGCTGAGACATTTTGCATCAAATGTTGACACCTCTTTTGAAATGGCATAGGGGATGAGAGAGCAGACATAGTCATTCTCATCAGATGCTCTTTCTCCCACCTTTTTCATGTGTTGATACCACCTATTATTCCCCAGGTGAGCTGAATTATCTAGATAGGTATTTATCCCTTGGTTATGTTCCTCTGCATCCCTTTTTTATCGTCTAACATACCCATAGAGGTAAAAGAAATGATTGTTGTTTGTACTAATGATGATAATAATAATAATAATAATAATAATAATAATAATAATAATAATAATAATAATAATAATAATAATAATAATTTAGCATTTATATAGCACTACAAACCCTCAGGTATCTGAGCACTGCTTCTTATTACCCACGTTGTGTGGTGCTCATTTATCGACCTTGGAAGGATGAAAGGCTGAGTTTGGCCCTGCTCGGATTCGTACCTGCGTCAGCAGGCTCTGCACAAATGTCAAAGCGCGCTCTACTCGCTGTGTTTTTCATAGTAGGGAAAATCATAGGAGCTCTCTCTTCAACAGGACTATTGCGATAATAGAGGCTATGCAATGTAAGGTACAAGAAAATAAAGAGAATACACATACATATGTATATTACACATAGAAGTCTGGAAAACCATTTGTTGTGCCATCCTAAAGCTTGCTGAACCAGTGCCCTCTGATAACCAGATGTTCCTCCTCATGAATCATGTTTAATACAAATAGCTACTTCCTTTACATTTGTAACTGCACAATCTGTTCAATTATAGCGAGAAGGAGTCTTCTTATCACTGGACCATTCTTGGGATCCTGTGAAAAAGTATTAATATTAACATCCCTTCTGACAAGAGCAGGATAAGACTTAAGTATAAACACACAATAGCCACCACAAGCCGATGTTGTCACTGTCGTCAGGTATCATGTATTTTATCAATTTTAGAACAAATATTCTACACAAAATGAATCTTGATACTGATCCCTTTTCCAGTTTCTAATCAAAAACACACATTTAGGCATGCCAGTGCAACAGTTAATTCTTCAAAAATATTTCTTAAAGTTTGTTTTAAACTTTGGAATTCCTCTCCAAGTCTTTTGCATTTTCTGCTAAAATATATAAGCAGTGTCCATTGAATTCCAGTCCAAAGAAAATATGTGCTAATCACTTGCTGATTTATCGCCCTTCTTCTTGGTCATGGATTGGGTCTGTCCACGTGCAATTTCTTCTTTTTGTCTTGCTTCTGGGTCAGCAACAGTTGGAGCGGGGTCTCGCATTTACAAACCTTCACGTCACTCGAATGCAGCCAACCTCATCTTCCCGATACCTTAACTGCAGAAGGGGAGAGTTCCTCAGCGATAAAGGGGCCATTGAACCTAGGTTCATGCCAATGTCGAGTAAAGTTTTTATTAAAATCAAATCAGGTCCCCACCATATCAGTTTGGTGGTAGCAATACTTCACTTTGATTGGTTACCAGCCCATCCTCTTCTGTGTTCCTAGACCTCTCCCCTTGATGCTTGACTTGATTTGAAATGAAAGAAATACTGGTAGTCACACATGTCAAATAATTGTGTATTTCATCACCTAGAGTCTTTGTTACACTCTGGGCATCACTCCTAACCCTAGTTGGAGGCATAAGAGCCGCTCACATACGACACCCTGTCACTAATTTGTGTGGGGTGAGGTGGTGGTCAGAACCTGACAGGTCATAAAGGGCATGTAAGGCTAGGGGTAGGCAATATGTCCATTCCTTCATTAAAGTCAATTTAATTCTGGCGATCCACTCTTTGAGGAGGCTGTTGAGTCTTGTGGATGATACACAGAAGAAAAGTTGTGCTTTATACTTAATAGAAGCCCTATTTGTTTGAATAATTCATTGACAAAATGTGGCCCATTATCGGATATTAGTACTTTTCACACACCCTGCCTTGGGAAGTCTTAGCACACTAAAAACATTGCAGTGCAAGTGGCATCAGGGTGTGCACATGGACCAGCTTCCATCCACCTAGAGAAGGGGCACAAAACCACTAATAGATATCTGTATCCATTAAATGTCTGCAGCATATCAACATAGTCAATATGTAAATGCTAAAATGGCCCATTCAGCTGAGGTATTACTACTCTGATTGTTCTCAGTGTATGCCCAACCGTAAACGTTTGACACACAATGCAATTCACCATTGAACTGTGTAATGTGTTACAGTAAATTGGGACAAACCAATCTTCTGCAATAGTGGCAGCAATACTTTCTCTGGTTATATGCACAGGATAATGCAGTTGTTCAAGTACAATTTCTAATAATACTGTTGGAATTACTGGCTTTCCAGTACTGTCCTGTCACCATAAAGTTTCCATGGGGGATAAAGAACACCCTCTCTGCTTCCATAGCTCTTGCTCTTCCTGTGGTGCTCTTCCCTGAATCTCTATTAATTGAGTTATTGAGAGCATATTAAACCCTTCTCGCACTAACATGGTTCTAGTTATACTTCCTTTAATATCTTCAGTATAGAAGATTGAAATATCTGTGGAATATGCAACTCTTTTGGCTTCTATGTCTACGGCTTCGTTTCCACGAGAGATAAAAGTCTGTTTGTTTAGTTTGGGCTGCGCATTTTACAACCTCTATGGCTACTGAGAGAGGTAGTGCCTTAAAGAGCCTGCCCAATAAGGATGCATGCTGTACTGGAGAGCTGTCTGCGCAGAGATAGCCCCTCCTTTTCCAAAGTGACAGCCCTGCATGTACGGTTGAAGTCACATAGGCGGAGTCACTTCCTGTCCTTCATGTTTCTCGAGCGTGACTATAAGCGCTAGTAATTCTGTTGATTGTGCAGAAAAGTGAGATGGTAGTCTTGTTCCCCAGTGAAGCCAGGAACATTACCTTAGTCAGTGGGTCAAAAGTGGGTGTTAGCCTGGCATAGATGGCATTCACACCATTCCCAGCATCAGTTTCCATAGACTTTCATAGAGTTAACATTGGCCTTATACTCCAAACATGGCAGTTGAAAGATCTATTCAGATCTGACAGCACGTTCCATTAATATTGCAGAGGGAGCTACTTAAGCCCCGACTCCGCTGAAGCTCTCACTTTGCGTCTTCTCCGCTGACAGTGGGTAACGCTATCAATGCTTTCTCCTCACAGAACCTGTCAAGGGAGAGGAATATAAGACATTAGCTTTACAGAAAAAATAATTTCATAGCTCATAGAAAAACGTACCGAACTGTAGTTTTCTTCGAAGGAGTATCTCAGTCAGACATGGTCATTTATTTCCGCAGCAGCTTCTGTCAGAAGTTTCTTTCACAGCCGCAGCATTATCCAAAACAGTTTTCATCTGAAGCCGCAGCATCTCAGTCAGATGTTTTTCTCACAGCTGCAGCATCATCCAACAGCAGTTTTCGCCCGAAGCCGCAGCATCACAGCGAAATGTTTTTCTCACGACTGCAGCATCATCCAACAGCAGTTTTCATCTGAAGCCGCAGCATCTCAGTCAGTGGTTTTTCTCACAGTCCACAGCATCATGTGACAGCAGTTTACGTCTGAATCCACAGTATCTTCAGTCAGAAGTTTCTTCTGCTGCCTCCACATCATTCCTAAAGGATTTTCGCCAGCTTTCGGCAAATCTGCAGATAAAACAGAGGTATTTAATTAACGAACAAACTGAATAGAAAAATACAAAAGAAGGTTGAATAAGCTTACGTACCTGAAGTACTGCAAGTATCTCTCAGCACAGTTTTTTCCGGCCTTTTCCTGAAGACTGCAGTTATTCCATATAGTTGAACTTATCTTGTTTAGCGCTTCCTCAGCTTAAGTAACTTCATAGTCATTGGCAGCCATAAACCTTTCCGATTTCTGAGAACCTGTAAAATAAAAGTTAATTATTAGAAAGAGAGATCTCTCCAGCGTAGGAATAATTGCATGATATAAAGAATACAGCATGTTCTCCCAAGATACTTTACCCAAAGACATTTCCTGGAAACGTATAGGCATTTTCAAGAAAAACAACTATTGAGTCTTCAGCATTCCAAGACTCAATTTTATTCCATTTTCAATGCATCCCTGTAGAAACCAGGATGGAGAGCTCCACACATAATAAACACAGATGAGAGGGGAGAATACCAAACTATATATGTTAAGGCAGCATCTTCTCAGTAATTAGATGCAATAGCCATTCCATTGTTGTTGTTATCGATTTTACAGAAAAGGAATCCAAAAAGTACCCAAGTACAGGTTGACATGCTGAGAAGGCATTACGCACACGAGGAGTCCAGGTAAGCGTTACAATGCCTCTCCCCACTAGTTGACATTTTTTTCAAAGAACCATTAATAAAAATAATTCCACTCACCAAAGCATTTTCCTTCACACGGGGCATGTCATCATAGAATTAAACATAGTTTGCACAGTCATGATCACCTTCTTCTACAGGTTCAGCCACAAACGTGGCTGGATTCACTATTTAACATCTTACAATTTTAATTGCTGGATTGGAAATCATTACTTCATAAGTGGAAGCATTTTGGGATGTTAATGCACCCTTGGGTTTCTCTAAAATGGCAAATAAGGCATGCTCCACGTAAAAACAGTCATAGAACAGCGCATGACAAGACTTGTAGACTTGTCAATTGAAAAAGTGGCAGCCGCCAAAGATTTTTGGCAAGGAAAATATCATCTCATAACTGGGTCTAAAATCCCACTGTAATACGTCAAAGGTTTGAACCCAATGTTGTCCTTTATGTTAGCAGTGCTGTGATGACTGCCCCATTTGTGTGTGAGAATAGATACAATTCCTCCCCATAGTTGGGAATCCCTAAAACTGGAGCTGTACAAATAGCTCTTTTCAACTCCTCAAATCCTTCCTCCATTTCATTAGTCCATTCTATCTTTTCCATACCAACCTCTGCCTTCTTTAACACTTGCAAAAGTGGCCTGCCATATGTGCCATAATGAAACACTCAGGCTGTGCACCATTTGCACCAGCCCATAAACTGCTGCACCTGTCTCACTGTGTTTGGTTTCAGTGTTTTCCTAATTGCTTCAGCCGTTTAGGGGTGTCAGCTTCTTCCCTTCATGGGAAATGAACTGACCTATGTACAACACCTCTTCCTGGAAATACTGTAATTTCTTCTTGTCCACCTTATATCCTTTGCCTGCTAAAATAGACATTAGTTGTACAGAGTCTTGCATACACTCATCCTCTGTTGCACTACAAATCAACATGTCCTCTACTTACTGTATCACCACACTCTTAAGATTGATACTGCCTAGATCCATCTGTAGGACCCTATCAAAGATTGATGGGGACTCACAGTACCCTTGAGGAAGACATGTATGTTTTAGTCTTTTTGTCTAAACTTAAAGGAAGTCAGGTCTTGTGAGTCCTTATTCAATGGGATCGAGAAAAGTGCATTTTTCAAATCGATCACTTTGAAATACTGAGCTTCAACTGGGATGCTAAACAATATCGTTGCAGGATTAGGAACTAAAGGAAACCCTGTCTCTGCAATTTGGTTAAGAGGTAGTAAATCCTGGATAAATCTCCATGACTCCCCCTTTAGAGTTTTTAATCCGATACACTGCAGTATTGCACAATGACTCCAATGGCACCAGGATCCCCTGATTCATCTTTACTGAAATAGTTTGAAATATACCTGAATCAGCTTCTCTGGACATGGGTATTGATTCAGTCGGGGTAAAATTGCTCCCAGTTTAAGTTTTATTTTAACCTCCGCTATTCCCTTTAAAAGACCCATGTCATCGAGGCCTGTGGTCCATAGGACACTTGGCATGTTTTCTAGATCCTCCTGAAAAAATGCTGGTTGGTGCCGCATTATCGCCATTTGTTGCGGGATTTCTGTTTTCTCGATAATTATCCAGTACGTAATGCTCATAAAAAATACCACTTCGTCATCAATACGTTCATCTCTGAACATATCTTCATCTGTTATGTCAGTCAATATGTACTCCTCTTCAAAAGCTGTCACTGTTCTCTATGATCTTCCTTCATCATCTACCCCTTTAAGCATTGCTGTGTCGCCTCGAACTATAGCTGCTTCCAACTCTATAGGTATAGTCTGTCCATCTTCCTCATCCATAGGTATTGATATGATATGATATGATATGGCATTTATAACGCGCCTATACACAAGTGCTTCAAGGCGCGACGAGGCAAGGGAGGGGGATCAGGGGAAGACAGACAACGATCTTACTAGGCCAAGTGTTATTCAGATCGCGCAAGTGCGTGGGAGGGGGGAAAGGGAAAAGGGCAAGGGGGAGGGGAGAGGGGAAGTGCCGTACATATGATAGTAGAATAACAAGATAGTAACGGCCAGCAGGCACCAAGAGCAGGGTAAGTGCAGATAAGTGCTGGTAGGGGACTGTAGGGCTACAGAAAGCAGTCCCCAGGTACAAGGGTTGCCGGGGAGGCAGCGTAGGTGTGCAGCTGGTGGGTCCTAGGCCCGAGAACAGAAGGGTAGCCAGGTAACCAGTGCATTATCAGCCAGGAATTCAGCAGGGGAGAGAGGGAAAGAAAGCAGAAGCAAAGAGAAAGATTTTGGGGTGCTTCCGGAACCGGAGATGGTCCTCCTCAAGTTTAAGGGAGGCGGGAAGGCTGCTCCAGAGGGAGGCCTCTGCCAACGACAGATATACTGCCAACTCGTTGCTTGGAGAAGCGACTGACCCTGAGGGAGTTGGAGGCGGATGAGCGAAGAGCTCGAGAAGGAAGATATTTAGGAAGACAGAGTTGAAGATATTTCGGCCCCGGGCCCCAGAAGCCCTTGTGGAGACAATTTTATTCATGGTTTAAATAAAAACTCATCAGGTATACTCACAATCTTCCCTACCCGACCAGGTAGCCATGTCAGCAAAATGCTTACTCCATATAAAAAGACTTCCGGATCTACTGGGATACCTCGCAGCACTACTTGCCCTGTGAATGCTAGTATGAACTCTCCCATTTTTAAATAGTGTATTTCTGGAGAGGAAGACACTATTCCTTGATCAATAAATAAAATTGTCATTTAAAGTCGTGTCATGAAATCGCTTCCCAGAATGTAAACTGGCGTCTGTTGTGAATATAACAAAGGAACAGACTTGTCACATTCCCCTATGGAGACCGGTAATTTAACAGTAAAATGAACTAAATTTGTAGTTCCAGAGAACCCTTGAGCATTCATGGCAATACCTGACATTAGGTATTTTCCCTCCCGTATACACAATAGAGTTGCCCCAGTGTCTACAAGAAAAGAAAAGGATTTGCCTCCTATTGTCACATTGACCCTTGGTTGCTCTTGGGTGTCTGGGTCACAGATAATATTGAACACATCAAGTCACCCTATTAGCAGTCCTATTGAGGGTACAAGCTCATCTCCGTCCCTGTGAAAGGATTTCCTCCTACCATGGTGACGCCTCCTATTCTGGCCATCAATAATTGCACTGTGTTTGCATATCGTTGTGTCTGCACAGGTGCTTGTTGTGATTGACCTTGCGGTGGGTGCATTTTTACTTGTCGCTGCTGTTGCGCTTGCTGTATTTGTGGCACCTGTGCCTGATAGGATATGTGATCCTGGGCGAAGCCCTCATTTGTTTGTGTGCTGCATGGCTGTGGATAAGCTGTCCCCCTCTTGAAAACTGGCTGTTTTGTATAGTCCATTGGCTCCTGCATACGGGTGCCATATGCCCTGTTATTCCACAATTCCAACATACTGGCAGTGGCCCTGAAAAAATACCTCCTTGAGCATATCCTCCCTGCACACTCTGGCTCTCATTCTGAGTATTTTGAAATCCACCTTGGTTGTTCTGAAATCTGCCTCCTCTTCTCCTAAAACTCATGCCCTTGCCTCCCAGCGCCAACCCATACCCACCTCGATCCATCGGGCATGAATTATTCAGCTGCAATGTACCTATTGCTTCCAGCATTCCCAGTCCTTCTCTGCTTGTCAATGCTGCCCCTTCTATGGCAAATTTTGACAGTTTCTTCTGAACTTATTTGGATTCTTTGATTTTTCTATTTTCATCCTTCTTCTTATTCTTCTCTTGTAATAACCGACAGTGAGGTACTATGGTCAACTGTATCTCAGCCTGTGGCTTTGCTTCCATTCTCAAAAGTTTTTTCATCTGTCTTTGCACTGGTTCTGGTAAACTCTAACATAAAATATGGTAAAATAGTGCCACTGTCTCTTCCCACGGCTCGCGAGTTTCAAGCTGCCATTTCTCCTGAAGATCCTGAATATAAGCAATAGGGTTTTCATCTTCCTTTCTTTTGCATGTCGTAATTGCACCCATATTTGATGTATCAGGATGCAGTACCCTGAGAGCCCTCCAAACATCTGCCCTACAATTGTTAAATGGTGCTCCGTCATGCGCTATGTTGTGTGCATTCAAACTTTAATACCCTGCTCTCCTTTATAGGTCTTCAGCATTCTCCCCAAGAATGGGTGCAAGGAGATCTTTTGTGTCTCCTATGGCCAGCATATTTCCTCCTGTCCTTTTCTCTAACGTGTATATCAATTTCCCAGCCCCTGAATTCAAACTAGAGATCTTACATTTTAAATTATCCTTATCCATCTGTGGTCATGGGATTTACTGTGGTCTTGCTCCCCCCTTCTCTAGCAGGGGGAACTGTGTGAATTCCATCCCATTGTTGGATCCCACTATTAGTCTATCTATGACAGGGGTAATCGTTCCTATCCGCCTTCTTGCTGGTAGTGACCTTAACCTGCTTACATATGGTGGCAAATCTCCCATCCCACTATATGATCGCTTTTGGGGGAGCTCAGGATATGCTATGGGATCTGGCTACTTTCTTTAGGATGTTCCAGATCTGAACATCTTACTTCTTTTTGGATCTGTTGGCTTTCCAGTGGGGCGCATTCACCCTCTCCTTCTAGCTCAAAACCTGACTCTCTTTCCTCCTCTGACATTTCCAGACCCCAATTAGTGTGACTATCATCCCCCTTGCGTCTATCTAGATTTAATCTGCTCAAAGACAGTGCTCTGCTTTCATCACTAAACATGTTTTCCTCTTCAATTTGCAATTGTTTTACCAGGGATTGATTGCCGTACCCTTGAGTTCCATACTTGCTATCTTGTCTTAATTGCTGATAGACCTTATCAATCCTTTCTATGATGTGTTCTGCATCATATCTTTCTTCTTCTTGTGCCAATCTAGGGGGTTCTGGCATTACCTTTCATTGGGGGAGGGGGGTCGTTTTCTTCTATCCCATTGAATTTCTGTGCTCTGCTTCGTTTGTTCCTTGAGGGTGAGACTGGCATCCAGAACTCACTGCATCCTATTTTTTTTCTCTTTCTTGATCTACTTCCTTTCACCTTCTCGCATCCCTTCTAGCTTTTTCTTCCTCCTGCCTTTGTTCTTCTCTCCTTACTCCTTCCCTTTGTTCCTCTTCTTCTCTTCTCCTCTGTAACCTTTTGTCCTTCACTCTTTGTGCTTCTTCCTCCTCTCTCTTTCTTTCCTTCTGTTCCTTTATTCTATCGCTCTTTGTCTATTGTCATACTTTCTTTGTTTCTCTGCCTGTTTTTTGTCCTTTTTTTGTTCTTCCCTGTATACCTGTTCCCGTCAATCCCTACTGTTCATTCCTTGCTCATCCTCCATCAATCTTTTTCTTGTTCCCTGTCCTTCTTTTCTTGCTCATCCTTATCTTCTCTTTGCCTTAGTTCCTCAATGTTTTTTCCATCTAACTTGAGTAGTATCTGTCCTCCCAACCATTCGTTCTGTACGAGCAATACCACGGCAGCCCTATTCTTTTCTCCCTTCCATCGCTTAATTTCTTGATCTATGTCTGTCAACAAATTCGACCTGTCACCTCATTCTTCCTTATCTTGTATAAATGTACAAGTGTCTTCCTTTCTTTTACTCTCTTTGGACTGTTATCACTACTGTACGCGGGGGGTCCATATGTCAGGTTACTAGACCCTGTTGCTGTCTCCAACTACTTTAAAAGATAAACTCCTATGCCTTCTATATTTACACTCTCATATTCAGGCAAGGTAAGAGGAGCTGAGGGCTCAACACCCTCTCCTTTATGCTGATTAAGCATCCACTCCTCTGGTGGTGGATCCTCTTTTTCCTCTTGGTACCTCTTCCAAAGTTCTAAAATTGGCAGTCTTTTATCTACTTTATTTCCTGTGTATGTAGCATGCACATATGTGGTCATGTGTTGCAATACTGCTTTTGACAATGATCCCCCTTGGGGCCATGGCATGAAATTTGTATTCGCTGTCCCCTTTATCCATTCTGCACTCTACTGTTTGAGCTTGGGTGCATGTTTTGGTAATGTCTTACAAAGGTGCATGAGAGGAGTGTCTTCCATAATGACAAGTCTCAATTGACTGTCGATACTTGCCCGATCATTAAATAAACATTTATTTCAACTCAGATCACCACCTTTAGTATTTTCAAACAATAAATATGAGCAAGCACCATCAACGGCCACTCAATCCTCTTCTTCCTTAATTACCTATCTATCTTTTGATTGGTGCCAATTACTTTCTGCATCTTAACTTCAAACCACTCCTATTTCCAACTTTTCACAGTTCTGTTATTTCTGAATACTTCACACAATAAACAATACTTAAAATGTTCAAGCATTGCACATTAATAATCCCCATGATCACCTTCCGTTATTATTAACCATCTATAATAAAGGGTATACTTCTCTCGTCTGTACTTTTTTTTAACTCTATACAGGGTTTAAGACATCACCTTTCAAGGTCCTGGCCGTGCGTTTTCTCTTATTATCACTAATCCCGTTGGAGTTTGAAATGTCTTCTTCCAATTATCTTGAACTAGTATTTCTAGGCGCTATCTTTGTCTACACAATATTTCCTGTTACTTAAAATATCAAAATCCTTCCCTTAGTCTACTTAAACATGTTAATCAACTCGAGGCCTTCGCTATCGATTCCTCCTTCAATCCGACCACTTTGCCTTCCATCTGCAGAGCGCCCGTGGAAACCAAGCATGGATTTATTCAAAGAGGGACCTGCCCACCGTCTCAATTCTTCTTACAAGTTTATTTCTATTGGCCGCTCTCCAGCTAACGGCACAGGATTCTCGATCTTCATAAATTCTGGAACTGAAGTAGTTTGGATCTTTAAACCATCTGCACCATTGCCACGTGAGCTTATGGCCCTTTAGGAACGTGCATATGTAGTGGATGGGATCACACTAGAGTAATTCTGGGTCCAAATAATGTAATCCACTCAAGAAGATGGCAAAGTACTGTTTTATTAACAATTATCTAAAACAGGGAGGTTACACTGAACATCAAAAGACATACGCTCAGTCTCTCAATGATATCCGCATAAAATAAGACTTGTATGCACAAAATGCACCAGAGTGATGTCATATTACGTGGCAATAGTAAAAGTCTATCAAGGGTCAGGATTGGTTAAGGGAGACATCTAAGTATACTTTTCTTTAAGAGTTAGGCTTGTTATTGGCTGTCCGTTATCCGGTGGACAACTTATGCCTACCTCTAAAACACATGTAATTTCAGAAACATTAGATACACAGTTTCTCATTGGTTTATGAACTATAAGGTCCTTCGTTATATGGACTAACAAAATTGGTTGGCACGCTTATGCCATGTCTGGAACATTCAGTTCAGTTAGCAGCACACAAGCCCAGACCCAAGTGCAAGGAGATAGGGCATGTAACTACCTCACCACTCAATTAGCCCAGCATCTCTCATCAGCCATGACTTCTGCCATGAAAGTGTCTTTGTACTTGGCCTTGCAGAACACCCTTGTCTTTGAGAATGCACAGGAGTGCGGGCACTCGCTATCGTGTCTGGAACTCCTAGTTTAAACTCTAATTCCATTCTTGGCTCATGTGACCGGAGACCATGATTTGATCAATTTTGAAGCTTTTAAATGCTCTAAATGAATTAAAGTTTGGCATCCTTTGTGTTCTATCTTGCACCTTAATGTGAGAAGGTTCATCCTCCGCATTTTTGTTCTTCATCAGAATAGATAGCTGACCTTGGATGTTTCAGTCTTGACTTCAGGCCAGACAGCCTTGCCATGTAGATTCACAAGCCTACTATTCTTTCTGCGACACAGTTTCCATTCCTGCTACATGGGCTCTGGCTTACTATATTCATGATACCAATGTCCAGTTTTCTGTGCAATGGTGGCTTCACCTGCATTCTATTCACTACTCATAGCTAGCTTCTATGGTGACTTAATCTACCTTGTGTTTCAGCACCTGTACATTTGTTGAACGGTTGTCTTTCTGTGGAACTTTGTGTACGTGTAATCATCATTCTTTACATTGGAAAGCTCACTCAATTCTTCACTGTGTCATTAGTAGTTTCTTCAGGAACTGTACATCCTCTTCATCCAGTTTCCTGAGAGGGCGTGTATACTTCTCTATGACATCAGTAATTCATTGGTTGGCTTCTTTTTATACTCCTTCAGGATTTTCCTCCTGTACGTTATCATCACGTCGAGGGTACATTCGGTAGAGTTGTCTGAATGGGTATCTTCTTTCAAACTCTCGCTGCAGTATTGGTATTATGGCTGGTGTTAGGCACAGCTTGATTGCATGTTTCCAATACACAGGAAGTAGGGGCAGGATCTCCTGCAGATGCACACAGCTGCTCCCCCACAACAGAGTGGCCTTGTTGGGGAACAAGGAGGATTCAGACAAACTAAAGGGGGAAATCACCCATAGTGAAAGGTTGCATTTGTATACACCTGCTCTGGACTGTTCTTTACTGCTTGAACTCTTCCCTGACATGCTCCAACAACTGGGCCCTAGAATTCCTTCACCCATCAACTAACATTGTCTGCTCCTAGGAAGGACACTTAAGGAGGCCAATTCCAGATGGGTACCCCACAATCTCCCTTTGAGTGCCCAAGATCACAAAGAGTCTCCTGCAAACAGAGAACCAGCTGGTCTGCCCATTCATAAATGAACACATATGCACAACGTAAGGGTGCAGAACTATGAGTCTGACACAGTGGTGTATTCTTGTTAGCAAAGACTTTTATTCTAAAATAAAAGAAAAGGAAAAACCTAACTTGCCTGATTTCTATGAGGGCTTGCCCTGCCTCAACAAAACACTAAGGACTTTGTAAGGATGACGCGTAAAGTAAAATGTCCACCGTCCTGTATCCAAACCTATTTCTGTCCCTTAAGCTAAATTAATTGAAGAAAAACATGATCTTTTCCTGATCCAGAGCGAGGCTTCTTGTGTTCTGAATACAGACTTATAATGTTCTATTCTTGATGAGAAAACACAATCCGTGACTCTTTAAACACTGCTCCCAAGTATCAAGGGGTGTGTCTCTTGCCCTTGCTCCTCTCTTTAATTCATAAAAAAACAGTGTTAAGTGTGGTTCACTATCCTGCCAGACTTAACTGTACACCTTCTCAACACATGTATTTCCCGAGTATCAAGGGGTTAGGTTCCTTTCCCTTGTTCTTTCTCCAGCTCAAAGAGTGTAGTGTCAAGTCTGGCGCACTATCCTGCCAGACTTAACTATATATCTTGGAGTTCCAAAAATGGCTCTTTCTTGTAGTGGATCTTTGACCCCTTTCTTCAGCTTATTGCACCTTGCTTTCTCTCTTATTTGTGTCCCAGGTCGACCTGGGTTGTCTCTGGGTCACTCTGACTGGTCTTATGTCTTATTTCCCTATTGTGGGGGTCCCTGACCCCTTTATCTTCTCTCAGGCCCTCCCTGACTTGCTCTGGGCACCAGCTCCTTGACTGTGGATTCCTTTGATCCTGTAGGGGTCTTCGACACATGTTTTTTGCCTCTGCAGATATCGCCCAACCTCATATGGTTCGAAGACCAAGCTGTGCTGTGTTTGTGGGTTCTCTCTCCTTGCTTCATTCAATGTCCAACTGAACAGACCTAGGTTACTCTCCTGCCAGGTACTGCTCCACATAGGATATTTTGTAACATTTGTTCCTGCTTCTACAGGTTGTTTGTGATCCCTTTCTTTTATTTGCATATTCTCTACACCCGTTTTGCTCAATGTCCCAATGTACAGACCTGGTGTACTCTCCTGCCAGGTACTGTTCCACATAGGATACTTTGCAAAGTTTGGTCCAGCTTCTACAGTTTGTTCTTTAACCATTTCTGCCCCTCAGAATATTGGTATGTGTATTTTATTCAGTGCCCTCTGTGTCCCACCAGCAGGCCTTTTTCCTACCTTGCTGGCAATGCTATTGTGGTCTATAGCCTGTCCTGGGAGTGGAGCGGGGCTTCTGCACTGCTTTTGCATTTGGCATCTGCGACTCTGCAAAGACACGCTCTCTCGCGTGTCCTCGACTGCACATCTCACTCATGCTTTGGCTTCGCATGTCGAGTTTCCCCTCTCCCCATCACCGGCCAGGTTCCTACTCCACTGAGCCTCCAAAGACACCTGTCCCTTCTCGGTAGCGTCTCGTTCTCTTTCCCTCGAGTCTCTCGCCACGTAACTGGTGTCTCTATCCTCACTCCTCCAGGGCTAGCTTGACAATCTACATAGTCCTTCCTTGCTTTTTATGACCAGAGTGTATTTTAGCAAACTGTACTGCATATATTGGTTCCGCTGTGGCTGTTTTCCTCCTTGCCTGTTCTTTGTGTCAGTGATGGTATGTACTCCACACAGGTAAGACTCACTCTTCCCTGTCCCAGTTTGATTTGTGTGAATACCATCCTCTACTCTACAGAGACACATAGAGGTGGGGGACCAAAGGGAACTGAGTGGGGTGAAAGAATAGAGGAGACAGAGGTGACAGAGGGGACAGAGTTGAAGGTGGTGAATACCACTTTCTCCCAACGCTATTGTCAATGGCCCCATTGAGGGTGTCTCACCTCATGAGATCCTTCCACTGAGTACCACCCCCAGGGGGACCATTGGGTAGCAGTCTCACCTCCCTGGCCTCATGGGAAGGGGCTTCCCCCATGCAAGCAATGACAATACCCTGAGAATGGGGGCTCCTCTTTCTCCCACCTGGCGGCAAAAATCTGGAGCAACCTCCCAAAAGGAGTAAGAAACACCAAAGACCACCTAAAATTTAGAAAACTACTAAAATCCTGGTTCTTCAACACCTCAGAACCAAATGAAAACATCTGAAACAATCAAACAGGAAATTTAAAAAGAACAGGCTGACAGAACCCACGTTGGCTCAGACAACACCTAGAACCAACAATGGGGAAACCCCCACAAAAACTAGGGAAACAATGCTAGGTGGAAGTGACCATGAGCGACACCCCTATCAGGACGCCAGCGCCACATCTAGGTAGAATTGTGAATAGTAGCTTGCGTCGCTTCTAGACAAGAGTGTGAATGTTAGCCAGGGCCACCTTTAGATAGAATTGTATTAGCTTGTGTCACATCTAGACAAGACTGCCAATGTTAGCCAGTGCCACATTTAGATAGATTTATGAATATTGGCTTGTGTCGCTTCTTGACAAGACTGTGAAGGTTAGCCAGGGCCACATGTGGATGGAATTGTGGATATTAGCTTGCATCACATCTGGACAGGATTATGAATATTACCCAATGCTGAATCCAGATAGAAATGTGGAGATATTCACTTGCCACATCTAGAAAGAAATTGACAGTAGCATGTACCACATCCAGATATCGAACCCAATAACCAACCCACTAAAAATCTCACCCTTCTACATACACCTCTCAAACTCTAACCAAACACAACCACAACCCTAAATCACAGCAAACCAGTCAAACTTCACTCCACTGCAACAACAAAACAAATCACAACAGAACAAACCTTCTCACAACAGAAAACGACGGCTACCAACCGAAAAACACACCCAAACTCAGTGAACTGTGATAACCAAACTGAAGCTGCCAACTGCACGTCACTGCTCTCTTGCACATTTCCCCACTCGATCCTACTAACTCATCCCACCCCCTTTTCGATTTTTTCAGATCCGCCAGAGCGCCAGAGTGTCAGGGGACTACTGGTTATGTGATAGTGGATGGTACAAATATCCGTTAACAATAACATTAACAACAAACTGAAGAATAGACAGCATGCAAACTGTTCACCATCACTATTATGGTGGGTTTGAAAAAAGCAAGAAACAACTTTTCGGCCTGCAATATGACAGCTGAAAAGTCACATGCACAGCACCCTATAGTATGCATCACTCTAAAGCAGTGGTCTTCAAACTTTTTTGGCCTGGGCCCCCCTGAGCAAAGTTTGGGCAGGCCGGGCCACCCAAAAGTGCCAGATGGACAGTATGTAGAAATCGCTATGAACTTCTGCGTGCCGTCACCGCACCCTATTCCCAGTACAGACCCTGGGCTCTCTCCACCCTACTCCCACCACTATGCCAGTGCTACCGCCTATCCTGCTCCCACCACAGTCCCATAACACAAGCATACACACATCCATACACATTTAAATAAAAAATAAATCGCCATAAACATACCTTCTGCAGGGGCCTGCGTGTGGTTGCTAAAATGCCCCGCTCCAGGTTGCTCTGCCCGTATGTGTGAGGAGGCGCAGGAGCACCCCCTCGCACATACATACATGCAGTGCCCCAGCCAGCATTTCCAATGAGCTATGCAAGGCTGGCAAAGCAAAACTCCCCCAGCGTTGCATGGCTCAGTGATCATGTGTGGCTGGGGAACTGAACTGTCAAAGGCAAACAGTGGGCCTCATTACGAGGTGGGCGGTAAGAGATTACTGGCACCGGTAAGGGCACCGGTGCCGGTAATCCCTTACCGCCCTACTACGAGTTCCCTTTATGGGTCCTTCCTTAACGCCTGGTTTTTGCAGGCGTTAAGGATGGGACCCGCAAAGGGATACCGGGGTCAATAACGGTACCGCAATTTGCGGTACCATTATTGCCGCCTTCCCATTGAGCCCTATGGGGGCTCAAATGGGAATGGGGAATGACCCTGGTGAATGGGGAATTACCGGTCCCTTCGACCTCGGAATGGACCGGTAATCGCTACATTCACCAGGCCGGAGTTGGAACGAGTTTGGAGGCAGCCATGCCGCAAATAACGGCATGGTTACCTCCAAACTCGTAATGATGCCCAGTGTTTCCCTTTGACAGTTCAGCCAGCCTAGGAGCACTCCCTCAGCAGGAAAAACCAGCTGAGGGAGTGCTCAGTGTTTCACTCAGCTGGCTCCTCCGCTCCTCCATAATGGGTGAGGGGGCCAGTGGGTGGACGCCCCCTCACCCATTATTGATCATCTGGCAGGCTTGGACTGGCCTATAGGGAAATAGGGCGATGACCATACCAAAAATGCAAAATGCTACTGTAGGCCAGTCAAAATGGGCCACTTTTTTGGACAATGTGGGCCAGTTTGAGGAGTTACTTCACTATGCAGCTAGTAGTTTCGAACATTGTTGCTGAATAAATAATCTTTCAATATCACAATTTGTTTAGATTTCAACAAAAAACAACCCCTTGGGTACTATTCAAACAGTCTGTGACTAAAGGACTGAATATCCATTTGCAACTGCTGGTCATTTTTTCATTGGTGCCCAAGACCGTTTTATGGTCCAGGCTGACCATGTGAGCTGCCCCCTCCCATTTCCTCCTGTAAGAGGATTCAATTCAGCACTACAGCTAAGTTAACGCGTAGTCTAGAATACTGAATGAAAACCCTTATTGATATATCTTTAGGTCCAGTTCATGCGTTCTGGATGACTACCCTTATATAACACCCCTCTCTTGGAATCCCCCTGACCCCACTGAGCCAAGAAGTAGTTCTGTTTTGCAAGTTAAAAGGGTTTATTTGATGATTTAAACAATAGATATATATATGACACTTTATAATAAATTAATAATTGAATAGCACACTTAATCTGATATGATAAAGATTGACAACAGAGAATCTGGCACTAGCACACTTCTTTATAATTACTAAGGAGTTGAGATGAAATGGATAAGGTAGCACACTGGTAATTAGGAACAAAAGTATAATGTGGTAGAGGATGCTTTATGTAAGCTCAGGTGGATGCAATATTCAATGAATGCAGTACAGAAAATACTCAATATGATTTCAACCAAACAATGTAATCACTTTTCTCTGGCTATTCACTCCCCCCCTCTTTATGCAATGCAAGGAAATGGGAGGTAAGCACACAGTTCTCAGAAATGCAATCAATGTAATCAGTTCAATCCAGCAAGCTTAGACAACAGAAAACAGATAGGAGTTTTGAAATCACCGGCCCAAATTGCTTTGATATGTGCTGGCAATGAATGAGAAATATGCTGGAAACGCTTTTAATTCCCTTTTAGAGGTTCAGGGTGAGTGGTATCTAGTTAATATTAGTCCAGGCTCACACTAGCAATGATGCAGGGATAGTTAACAGGTTAAACGAATTTCTGGCAAATGAAATCAGGCAGCAGCAGTTTTTTTACATGTGAAGAAATTGCAAATCGCGGCAAAATTCGCGGATGCGCCGAGCGCTATTACAGAGGAACCGCAAGGACTATCTCTACCGTTTTGGGGTCCTAGGAAAGCCTAGGATCTCAGGTTCCAAATGAAAGTTATTGCAAGTCTCTAGCCCAAACGGTTGCGGAGATATGAGTAATTTAGTAAAGGTCGTTTTTGGTTTTGTAAATTTTAAACGCACACTTTTTCAAAATGACAAATTTTACTAGAAATGACAGGTGACAGATAGGAGGCAGTTCTACTTAGGTTAATAGATTGAATTAGATGAATTTAAACTAAGAGATGTGTTCTGAGTTTTGCTAAGTACTCACAAGAGATTTTGAACAGGAAAGCGACTTGGTCACGATCTTCAGTCTGGTCAGGTCTTTCCGGATTCTGCTCACAGCGCCTGGTCTGGTCTCGGCTAGGCACAGCACTGCTTTCTCTCTGGTCTGGTCTCTGCTAGGCACAGCACTGCTTTCTCTCTGGTCTGGTCTCTGCTAGGCACAGCACTGCTTTCTCTCTGGTCTGGTCTCTGCTCTGGATAGATTGAAGTCTCTAGTTTGGCTTTCTGGAGTTTGATGGAGGTAAGTATGGATTTTTCCGGCAGGGCTTCCAGCGGCAGATGAAATTGAATGTCTCTATGTGTCCTGACTCTCTGCTTTTATCTGTTTCTTGAGAATGGGTGTGTGTGTTGCATCACTAGACTTGCCCCTCTCATTCGTCATTGGTCAGGCTTCCATTCCTCCGCTTGATTGGTGTAGGGGAGGAATGGCCACGAGGCCCTCCTCACCTACAGCTCCCTCCCCAGGTGAGGACCATGGCTCGGTGGGAGCACCCTCATGCCACCCGGGCCCAGGTGGAGGGGGGTTCACCCGCCGACGACATTGCCCACACGCACCCTGTCTTTGCATTTACCGAAACTTAAGTTAGGCCTAGACGCCATCGTGCACAGCAAACATGGTGTGAGTTCAGCACACTGTAACGAGGCCCCCACCTTTGGAGGGCCTTTCATGCATCTCTGCCGCCTCAGCAGCCCTGGCAGATCCGCTGCGAGCGCGTTCCCATGAGAAAGTCGGAGATGAGCTAAACCCGAGATGCCAACACGGCAACATTATATTAGTAACAATGTGATATTGCACCCCGTATGACCCAGACCGCAAGGCCGGGGCAACGGGGAAAAAAGCTGAAGCATCACTATCTGAAGAAGGTAGAAAATAGTTCAAGTATTGGTGTTAATGAACTACCTCTGTTTAAAAATGTGAACGAACCATAAAAATGTAACGTTATATGATATCCCTCCAGGTCTGGACTAATGCTGCTATAACCACGGAGAAAGATGTTGACCAAACGTGTAACCTCTATTTGTAAAAGTGTTTTTCAATAGTATGTAGAAACTTGAACTCATATATGTTTTGAATCACCCAAAGCGGCGGGCATCAATCTCTGTAGGCCATAACCTAGATATCCCTCGTATAACGTCTAATGTACATACAATACGCACACAATGTAGTGAACATAATGTTAGGTAATGAAAAGGTACTGGAACCGACTGTATTAAAGAAATGTGTAACGAAAATGAAATATATATATATATATATGTGTGTCTGAATAACGTTAAAATGAGGCAGAACAGTATAAAACTTCTGCATTCACTGATCAGCAACGCACGAGGAAAATACCTTTGTGAGTATATGCAAGGTCATTCCCTCTCCCACCCCACCAAGCCTGCCAGATAAAAAAGCTAAGACTTGTGCTGCGCTCCCTCACCTCCCCCAACCAAGCTGGCGTTACTTCAGAGAGTCAGAGGCCCCGGCGCCGCAACCAAGGCCACAGCCCGCCACCTGTGTTATTTACAGCACGGTAATAAACCCACGGATGAACCCACTGATCTACCAGCACCCTCTCATAAATCCCCACGAACCCCCCCAAGAATCCTGACCCCGTGTAAGGACGACCCCCATCATTGGGACAAGACACAGAGACCCATCTATATAATAACTTCTAACGCAGCAGACAGACATGTATCACTCGGCCCAGGTCCCAGAGCCCCGTCCCGTGACCTAAAATACCGGTCAATAAGACTCAGGTAAATCTCACCCCAACCAACAACCACCAGACCTCTCACGAGGTGCATTCCTCATGTGTTGCGTTTATTTTATAAGATAAGCTACGGAACAATTTATTAGTGAACGTAAATGTCATTTTCTGAATAACTGCAGTGTGCATGGCCTAGGGCAACTAAGACAGGAAAGGTATTCATCATTGTCACAGGCTGCCCCAGCGCACCAACACCGCACGGATGACCTCAAGCCGGCCTGCCAGGCCCAACCCAACCCACGAGGCTGACCAGTGACGTCGTCTTGCCAAGACCAACCATGCTGCAGCAACACCTATAGTTAGTCGACGATACCCAATCCCAATTAACTTGTGCCCCCTATAGTGTTTAGGTGTTGATGACGTTTTCTGTATTAGAAATACGCCTGTCTTTGCTATTGTCAGACAGAGCGCTCTCGTAGGTTGCAGAGTTCTTTGCATGCCTTATCCTTGGATAAACTCCCACTTACGCTCACCCGCACTCTGTCTTGGTCTTATTCCCACTACGGGAGAGTCCCTTATTGTCTCTCATTGCGGGGAGGATCGTGCTGAATTGGGGGCGCTTCCTTTCAGTGGTGACCCCGATAGCGTGATATCTCCAAACTATTTTTCCTAACTCCTTCTTAAACGACCCCCTTGTGGCACGAGAATCTCCGGTCGAGAAGGGATACGCACGGTGAGCCGTCTCCGGGAGGCCGCCCGCCAACGGCGACCGGCACAATAAGAAGTGCGCACTCAATGAGAAAGGGTACGGGATCCCGATTGGAAAAAAATCCCCTTTGAGTGCCGCTCGCCGGAGCCAGGGGCTGACCGTTGAGTTACCGGTGACGCCGCCTGGACGGACCCAGTTTCGGAGAGTATCGGTTCAAGACGGGCACGTGAGTACCGAGTGCGAGTGATCGTCAAGGGGAAAAGAAAGGGAATTGGGAATAACAGAACGGGGACAGGTAGAGGAGAAGAATATCGGGGGTCTACTACAGACGGGTCTTGAAATTTTCTTTATTCTTTCTTTTGCATATGGCCATTAGGAGTAAGAAATAAGTGACGTGGTAGAAGTGACGGAAACCTAGCTCCGAGAGGGGGTGGAAGGCGGCGCCGCATAGTACTATCTAAATTAGTACTGGGAATATATGAAGAAGTGAGAAATAAGTTATTGGTGTCTAGCAAAAGGAGACACCGGGAATATTTTTTAGTGATTGTGCTCTCTCTCTCTCTATTTCTTTTTTTCCATTTCCACGGGGTAGGGGGTGAAAATGAGAAGGGTATGAAGTAGTTAGAACATCTTAAAAAGTGGGGACTCAGTAGTGGCACGTACAGACGTGAACACAGTAACCTTAGTAGGGAAACAGGGACAGCTGGCTAGGGAGGAAAGGGAGGAGAAAGACAAAGAGTGTGAGTGGAAAGCATTGTGAAGGGTGCGCGCACCGTACGAGTGTGAGAGACGAACGGGTGGCCGCGAGGTGGTGTCAGAGAGTGTGGCCATAACCAGTACTTGATCAATTACAAGTGAGATCACATAAGAGTGCCTGGGAATGGGAAGGAGATGAGATATGGTGAGTGAGAAGAGATTTGTGCAGTGAATAACGGTGGGTGATAATTTTAAAGAGGTCCGCTCTTGTCTGTGCCATAAAGGAATACATACGCATATTTACAGCTAATAAAAGGTAACGAAAGCGAACAAGGTAGCGCTAGCGATTTAAAGGATGGGGGCTGAAACTCCCTTGTCACACATTTGCAAGAGCTTGCCGGGATATGCTGAGCGCATAAATAAATATCATGATCAATGGTTAACAGAATTGAAAGGGGAGGGGTTGCCCCAGATTTGGCCAGAAGGAGGGTCTTTTGACAAAAGCGTTCTTGATATGGTATGTACATGTATTCGCCTTAAGTATAAGGGAAAAAAATGGCAGAACAGGAAGGAGATATTAGATCTTTGGAGATTGTTTGAGGAAGTACCCCCACCCAAAGCTCCAGCTCCAAATATTGATTTACCCTCCACCACAGACAATCCACTAATGATCCCGCGAGAGGAAAAGGAACAGTTAAGTACAGAACAGCCTGCGGAAGTGGTTATGTTGTACCCAATATTACCTAAACCAGCCCCTGCAACAGGATATAGCGACCCGATTTATGTGCCTCCCCCTTCAACCAGCACGCCACAAAGACCAACTGCACCCCCACCATACGAAAACACTAGAGAGCACACCCAGGGAGGCACACAGAGAGTGGACATAGAGAAGTTAACGAGTGACTTAGAGTCGAGGCTTACAGTGGCACGAGATGAGCTCTCAAGAATAAAAGACATATGTGAACGCACAGCGTGCGCCCCCACACAATCTGGACGCACGTCTAGAGCGTCGAGCGAAAGTAGACAAATTGAGGAAGGATGGAAAAAGGGGGAAATACTGTTCAGAATTGAGGAAGAACCGACCAGGATAATAGAAGTAGGGACAGCAGAAGGAAGCATTGGTGATGTCTCGAGAGAGAGAGGGATCAGAGAGGATTTGTTATGTGATGTCAGAGGAGGGGGGGATGAGAGTGATAGATTGAGCATGGCAGTAGGAGGAGAAGGCGAGGAGCTAGATGGGGCATGTTCACTGGGGACTATAGAGGATGAATGGATAGGACGACTAAGAAATAGGGTGGGGAAGATGGCGTCATTAGAGTCAGCAGTGACCAAGGAAAAGGAAGCTGCAACGGCAAAAGGGAAATTACAACTACCATTACTCCACAGGGGAGGTGGGAGGCCGAACTATATACCGTGGGCTCAGATGGACAAGGCTAACTTAATGAAATTACTACCACAGCTGTCAGGAGGGGCAAGCAAGTGGATATATGCATTTGAAAAACATACCGCGGGTATACCGCTGGCAGTAGGCGATGTGAAAAGCCTACTAGTGTCCTCAGTAGGGGATCAGGCAGACAGAGTGTGGGCTAAAGCGGGTTTTCCAGCTGTAACTTTGGAGTGTGATCGCCATGATGGGGCTTCTTTTAACACCGTGCGAGCAAGGGTGTGGGACGCACTGCGGGAAACTTTCCCAGATACCCCTGATCTGCAGTCAGTAATGCAATGTACCATGAATGATGGGGAGGACGCTATGGATTACATTCTCCGGGTGCAGGAGATGTGGAGAGCGGAAACGGGTACGCCCTGGCACCAATCCACGTCTCTATTTTACTTCATCATTAAAAGAGGGCTCCCAAAGGAAGTGCAAAAGGCACTAGATAAAATAGCAGGTGTTGAGGCAAAAGGCTGGCCGGAGATCCAAAGCATAATAGTACACCATTGTAAAAGGATCAAAGAAAGAGAGAGGGAAGTAGCACAGAAAAGGTTGGCGGACGAGGCGAAGTTGGTGCAATCAAAATTGGTGAAGGTCGCAGCAGCGGTAGCGGGACTCCCACTCATACGGGAGGGAGAGGAAGGAGAGGAGGGGCAAATAGCAATACAAGGAAGAATAGCAGCGAATTGGGCAGGACAAGGGCAACGACAGTGGACAGAGCAGGAGCAGAACGGAGGTCCAACGTGGCAAGAGTGGGCCCCAAGAGGAGGAAGAGGTGGGTACAGGGGGCGAAGAGGAGGACAAGGGTATGGAGGAATGGGAGGAAATGGGTGGCAGGGTCCCAGAGGTCCACAGGGGAGCTGTTGGAATTGTGGGAGATGGGGGCATTACTCAAGGGAATGTAGGAGCAGACAAAACAACGGTTTCCAAGAGATAGAACAGTACGGACACCCCCATCCAGGAAGCCCCTACGGCCTCCCCATGGGACAATACCAGCAACCAGACAATGTAGTACAAAGGAGTAACGCACAACTACACGGACATCAATACCGAACACAAACCAGCCCACAGAATAATGACAATGTGCACTACACGCCTGGTAATACTTTCGCCACAGGAGCTAATGGGGCACCAGCCCCCGCACCTTACAGTGGAGTGTCAGTAGTTTCGGGGAATATTTTCGATCAAGGGGGGGCAATGAGACACCCCGCATAGGACAGCCCACAGAGAGCACTTGCGTGTCCAGTACTGTCTACGACCCACAATGCATCAGAGGAACCATTGATAGGAGCGCAGATAGGAGACAAGCAATTCATATTCATGGTGGATTCGGGAGCGGAGAAATCATGCATTAGAGAGGGCCGGTTCCCGTTATCTAATAGAACGTTAGAGACGCAGGGGTTCTCTGGGGCTGTAATTGAAGTTCCTTACACAGAGGTATTGGATGTGACAGTGGGGGGTAAAACAGTGAAAGCACCCTTGCTGTACTATGAAAACTCTCCCATCAACTTACTGGGGAGAGATCTCTTG
This sequence comes from Ambystoma mexicanum, assembly GCF_040938575.1. Classification (NCBI taxonomy): domain Eukaryota; kingdom Metazoa; phylum Chordata; class Amphibia; order Caudata; family Ambystomatidae; genus Ambystoma; species Ambystoma mexicanum. The sequence goes on from NC_090932.1 coordinate 497,471,886, forward strand.
AGCAAACTAAACATGACCATATCATTCACAGGGAGCGGCATCGTATGTTCAACGCCAGGCATATGCCCCCTCCGTATATTAGCAGTAATACACGGCCACACAACAATAAAAGAGATCAGAGGGGTACCAAGAAATGAGGAGATGTTTGTTGAAGGCATAAGAACATTGGCTCTCATAGTACCAGAACTAAAAAGGGTGGAGTGGAGAATACCAGCAGAATTCCTTTTTCGTCCCATAGCAAGCCCTGACACTGCTCTTGGGGAAGTACTATCATTGGATTTGCATGCAATACATGTATCAGCAAACAGAATATGCGTGATTGGTATTGACATGGAAGGGTGTGAGTGGCGGACAGTATTGTGTACAAATGCAAATATCCCCCTGAGAGAGCTCTCGGACGAGGAGCTATTTTCTGACACTGAGGGAGATGGTGAAGTAGTGATGGAACTGGCAATGCCCTGCGACATCGTAGTTACAGCCAGACAAACTAAAGTTGAACTAATGGCGGTAGTAGGAGCACCGCATACATTTTTTGATGAAGACATGAGTTCAGTACCCGCTAACTTATGGACTAATGGCCCCCACGATGTAGGGTTGCTACATGAAGTTCAGCCTGTGGTGATAAAAGTAAAACAAGGAGCAATACTACCCCGGGTGAAACAATATCCACTGTCGCGAGAAGCAGAAGAAGGGATCAGAGAGACAATAGAAGCACTGCTAGCACAGGGTATAATAGTGCCCTCAAACTCCCCATGCAACACATGCATTTACCCAATCAAAAAAGCGAAGGGGGGTTCATGGAGGATGATACAAGATTTACGCCCATTGAACGATGTGGTAATGAAGGAGTTCCCTTTAGTCCCGAACCCGGCGACAATACTGTGCAACATTCCAAAAATAGCATCACACTTCACAGTAATTGACTTAAAAAATGCATTCTTTTCGATTCCCTTGGCAGAAGAGAGCAGGTACTTGACAGCATTTACATTGGGAGGAAGGAGGTTCGAACACTGCAGACTACCACAAGGATATTGCGAGAGCCCAAGCATATTTAACAGGGTACTACATGAAGATCTGGGGAATTTGTCTGTAGAAAGTACAGTGATTCAGTACGTTGATGATTTATTGGTTTGTGCACAGGCTGAGGAAGAATGCAGACAGGACTCGATAACACTCTTGACATTATTGGCAAATAAGGGGTACAAGGTGGACAAGGGGAAGTTACAATACTGTCTGACGGAGGTCCTATACTTGGGTCAGTTGATATCAAAGGATGGCAAGCGAATTATACCAGACAGGGCACAGGCGATTAGAACAATTGGGGAGCCCAAAACAGTAAAAGAGATGCAGAAATTTCTGGGTATGTGTAACTATTGCCGAGCATGGATATTGGACTATGCGGCGTACACAAGGCCCTTGCTACAGGCACTGAAAGAAGCACAACAGGAACACAAACACATAGAATGGACAGAGGTGATGAACACAGCATTTAACTCACTAAAAGAGCTGATATCAAGCGCTCCAGTACTAGCAAACCCAGATTATGGGCGCGAATTCTTCTTATTTTCACACTGCAAAGGAACATTGATGACAGCAGTACTGACACAGAAAACATCTTTAGGGCACAAACCACTCGCTTACTATAGCGGCACCCTAGACGCAGTAATGCAAGGTCATTTCGCGTGCGAGCAATCCCTAGCTGCAGCCGCGTTCGCAATTGAAAAAAGTGCCACGATAGTAATGGGCTGCCCGGTGACACTGTTCGTGGAACACTCACTTTTTGCAATATTAGAGCGAACAAAGAGCACATTGACAACACAACGCGCCACAGCATATGAGATAATACTGTCCAGCGCTAACATCCATATAGTAAGATGTAAAACAGTGAACCCAGCCACATTCATCACAGAGGCATGCACCATAGAGGACATGCAAAACCACAACTGCGCCACGTACACAGGTGACGAAAGTAAGGATCAAGTGATTTTTGAAAATGCCCTGACCGAGGGTGAGGTGTATTTTGTGGACGGGTCAGCATCAATAGACATGGAGACAGGAGAAAAGCATGTGGGTATGGCAGTGGTACGATTAGAGGAAGATGAATATGAGATACTAGTACAACACCGCCTCCCATCACACTATTCAGCGCAAGCAGCAGAACTAATAGCGCTAATAGAAGCATTGCATGCCGCCAAGGGGTGCGCAGTGACCATATATACAGACTCAGCATACATGACAACAACAGTTCACGGCGGGTTGGCCCGGTGGGGGCGGAGAGGGTTCCGACGAGCAGACGGAACGCCAGTCCAGCATGCAGAATTATTGAAAGAACTGATTGAGGCCCTGCAAGACCCCACGGCAGTGGCCATCGTAAAATGTCAAGCTCATACCACCAATACAGATTTTGTATCTTTGGGGAACGCGGCAGCAGACGCCGCTGCCAAAGCAGCTTCATATCTACAAAAAGGTGAAATAGGAGAGTACATGTTGCACCACACAGCAAGCCAAGAAGTCCCCACAGGATACAACATGATGTCCACACAGGAGATAATAGAGCTGCAAGAGGGAGCTAGTGCAGAGGAAAAATTGCTGTGGACTAAGAGAGGATGCAGCAAATCACCGACTGATTTATTGTGGCGACAAGAGAGTTCAGGAAAAGTGGTAATGCCAATCACGCTGTTAGAAATAGCATTTCAACAACTACACTTTCCTGCACACAACACAAAGAAACACATAATGGCAGAGATACAAGAAGATTGGTTTACACCTTGCCTCCAGGAACACGTCACAAGGTTAGCTCTAGAATGCACGACATGTCAAATTTACAACTCAGGTATGACATTGCGTACACTAAGGGGTACGATACCAAAACCAAGTGGCCCATTCAGAGAGCTCCACATTGATTATGTAGACATGGGAGAAAGGTGTAACGGGGCTCGATACATGATTGTGGTTGTATGTCCATTTTCGAGGTGGGTGGAGGCAGGCCCTTGTGCCCGCCCTGACGCGAAGGGCGCCGCGAAGTTCCTAGTGCGGGAAGTGTTTCCGCGCTGGGGAATTTGCGACGTTATTCGCTCAGATAACGGGACGCATTTTGTTAATGAACTCTTTAAAGAAGTGACTACATTATTGGGAATAAAGCACAAATTATGTTCGATTTATCATCCTCAAAGTAATGGCGTCGTAGAAAAGATAAACGGCCTGTTAAAAAGCAGATTATCAAAACTTTGTTTTTCCCTTAAAAAGACTTGGATGTACTGCCTGCCTTTGGCCTTGTTTGAGCTACGAAACCAGCCAAGTAAGGATCACCATTTGTCCCCGCACGAGATCGTCACGGGAAGAAGAATGCACACAGCGCATTCGCCTCTCCGTGAGCGTTCTGATGCACACAGAAGCGCAGCCATATTGGGGGAGGAGTTCACAGAATACCTGCGAAAATTGACACGGGCAGCGCGCGTAATTTCAAAGCAACTAGCCCCCCCCTCGACAAGAGAGGAGGGGAACGCGACTGAACCAAACGGTTTGCCTGAAAAACCACTACAGCTAATGCCTGGGGACCTTATATATGTTAGAAGTTTTGTGCGGAGGTGGAACGCACCACGCTTCCATGGCCCCTATGAGGTAGTGTTTTGCACGCCTACAGCAGTAAAGGTTAAGGGCCTGCGATATTGGGTGCATTTGACAGATGTACGTAAAGCTTACAGCGCTGCGGAGAGTGAGGTGCAGGATGAGGCACAGGCAACAGCGGACGATGAAGTTGTGCGGAATGAATGATTTGAATTTCGTGTGCTTCATGAGATGAACAGTGAACACAATTAGCGCGCAACAAATGTCCTGGACTAAAACATGTACACATGTATATGTAAATTTTCTTTTTACAATTTTTGAAAGTTTTGCGTGGGGTTCTTTTTTTTCCCTTCCTGTACTATTTAAGATGTTTTTTATTATTGTTGTTTTTAGAAATGTCATGTTTTTTTTTTATTATTTATATATATATATAGTAAGTTACAAATAATATTGACTGAAAGCTACCTTGTCTGTCAACAAACCCCCTTCCTCACCCAACCCTATATTTTATCACCGAAACGTTACAATGTGGAAATGCTTACATGTTTGTATTTAATGAACTTTTGTGTCTCAAACAGGATTTATCATGGCATCGAATGGGCAGCCTGCAACTAATAGATATGTTAGATTTAGAGAAATGTTAGTGGCTAGATTAACATATTCATTTGAATGTGGTTTATCAATGTGTGCTATCGTGTTCTTCATCTCAATGTTTTGTCTGGTGTTACACTGGATTATAGCGTTCATCTCTACCGAGATGAACGAGGGGGGAGGGGGGAACAACACCACCCTTGCTCCTGGAACGAAAACAATTCCGACTGTAGGTATCAAAGAAGGTGATTTCTTGATCTGGGATGGAGCACACTTTGTGTGGGGATACTATACTACACCACCCACTGCTGTCCTCTCACAATGGAGAACCAAAAATGTAGATAATGACACAATGTCCCAACCTGGAACATACAACAACCACACGATCCCTCCCGCCCCAATTTCAAACAACGATCTCTTGTTTATTAATGAGGATGGAAAAGTGATTATGATGGCAGAACACACGCCCCTATATGAAGAATTAGAAAAGGGGGGTGGGAGGGAGGAAGGGGGGCCTGGTTCTTCACCTCCTATAACGAGAAGGTACAGAAGAAGGGAGAAAAGTAGGCGGAGAAGAGAGACTGGTGGAAAAGGGTATGATGAGTATTATGGGCTAGGGTTAGACAAAATGGAAGACCCACGACACCCTCACCAAGCAAATAAATGGTATGCAGATATGAGCACAACAGCTAAACAAACAACCAATGAGAGCTGTTATGTCTGCTCACTTATCCCCCATGCATCAGGCACACCTAAAGTATTGTTGCCACGAGAATTGCCCATTGTGGATGCCCAATGTCTCCTTCATCTCACGCTGTGTAGAATAAAGAACACTTTCCAAGCACACGATGTCTCTTTCAGAATGGTACAGAACAACAAAACGTGCTATTCGCAAGCGTCTGGAGTGATCTGCCTTAAAGAACCTTTCTTTGCAATACAAGGGACACTGTTTTCCGAAAACAAATGGAAAGACGAAGAAGTGCTGTGCAAGGCAGAAGCGCTGAAAGGTGTCCAACCGGACAAGTTGCGGTGGATGGAAAGAACGTGCTTGCCAATATGGAAAGAACACATCCCTAAACTAACATGGGTAACAGCGATGGAGAAACCCTTCAAGCTACAAAGTGAAATACAAAACGAACTATGTTTCAAGGGAGAAGGAAAAATGGCAATGGGAACGAACACGAACTGTAACAAAACTCTCACCATCCCGGATATGAAAAAAGGGACAGCAGCATTAATGGACACCTACTGGGTATGCGGAAACCAGGCGTACCTGCACCTTCCCCAATCATGGAGTGGTAGCTGCTCAATGGCCACCTTGCACTCGACACTAATGGTGATTCCAGAAAGCCATATTGACAGAAGTAACATGATGAAAGGAGGCTTGAACCAGAATGCAGCTTCTCCAACTACACAAGCGCACCTTTATGTCCTGTCCTCCGGGGGGAAGGAAGAAGAGCTCTCAAGAAACAAGCGAGCCTCGAACTACATATCACAAGCATCATCTGATTTATTGGCACAGATCCCAGACAAGTATCGCCTGTTCAGCTCCGTGGAAACATTCTTTGCTTCACTAGTGTCCAGTGTCCAAGCAAGAGCAAATGCAAAATGGCTCCAGATCACACGGTGGGAACTGATCCAGTTGGCCAATGACACTGAAGAAGGGTTCAACATAATAAAGGTGGAACTACGAGCTCTGCGACTAATGACCATGCAGAACAGGTATGTTCTAGACCTGTTGACAGCTATCGATGGAGGTGTTTGCCGAAAAATAGGAAGTGCGTGCTGCACGTTCGTACCTTCTGAAGACGCAGAAAATGGGTCCCTGTCCCACGTCATTGAAGCAGTACATAACCTGGGCGAGAAGATGAAAATGGAAGGTGGAGCTGAGGATAGCTCGTGGTTCGACAATATCTTCTCCTGGGTTCCCTCATGGCTTGGAGTGACAATGAAGTTCCTGATACCAATAGTGGTGATCATCCTTGTGATGTTCTGCCTGTGCCAGGTGGGCCTCCGATGTTGTGCTAATGCAGTCCCTAACGGTGCAATGATGATGGTGACAATGGGCAACTCCGGTGGTACAATTAAAGCAACACAAGAAGTACACGTGCAGACAGGAACAGACAACACCCCCAGGTACCAGTTAGTGCCTATGTGCCGTGACAAGTACATAGTAGATAAGCTATGGCACACCACGATTAAAGAACCACGAGACGTAGAACTGGAATGGTATGAGGAGGTCTGGGTAGATCTGGAAGAGACCGGCGACTGTATATATTTGACATGTACACCAGACGAGTATGCTAGGAGAGGTGAGAGCTTAAGGGGGGTGTGCAGAGCATGGATGCCTATAAAAGGAACCCCTGCATGGGATGGTGCAGTGTTAGAAGAACAAGAATGTAGAAGATTAGAAGAGCTAAAGAAATTCGTTACTTTAAGTAACGAAAGGGGGGAAATGTAGGGGAGGAATGGCCACGAGGCCCTCCTCACCTACAGCTCCCTCCCCAGGTGAGGACCATGGCTCGGTGGGAGCACCCTCATGCCACCCGGGCCCAGGTGGAGGGGGGTTCACCCGCCGACGACATTGCCCACACGCACCCTGTCTTTGCATTTACCGAAACTTAAGTTAGGCCTAGACGCCATCGTGCACAGCAAACATGGTGTGAGTTCAGCACACTGTAACGAGGCCCCCACCTTTGGAGGGCCTTTCATGCATCTCTGCCGCCTCAGCAGCCCTGGCAGATCCGCTGCGAGCGCGTTCCCATGAGAAAGTCGGAGATGAGCTAAACCCGAGATGCCAACACGGCAACATTATATTAGTAACAATGTGATATTGCACCCCGTATGACCCAGACCGCAAGGCCGGGGCAACGGGGAAAAAAGCTGAAGCATCACTATCTGAAGAAGGTAGAAAATAGTTCAAGTATTGGTGTTAATGAACTACCTCTGTTTAAAAATGTGAACGAACCATAAAAATGTAACGTTATATGATATCCCTCCAGGTCTGGACTAATGCTGCTATAACCACGGAGAAAGATGTTGACCAAACGTGTAACCTCTATTTGTAAAAGTGTTTTTCAATAGTATGTAGAAACTTGAACTCATATATGTTTTGAATCACCCAAAGCGGCGGGCATCAATCTCTGTAGGCCATAACCTAGATATCCCTCGTATAACGTCTAATGTACATACAATACGCACACAATGTAGTGAACATAATGTTAGGTAATGAAAAGGTACTGGAACCGACTGTATTAAAGAAATGTGTAACGAAAATGAAATATATATATATATATATGTGTGTCTGAATAACGTTAAAATGAGGCAGAACAGTATAAAACTTCTGCATTCACTGATCAGCAACGCACGAGGAAAATACCTTTGTGAGTATATGCAAGGTCATTCCCTCTCCCACCCCACCAAGCCTGCCAGATAAAAAAGCTAAGACTTGTGCTGCGCTCCCTCACCTCCCCCAACCAAGCTGGCGTTACTTCAGAGAGTCAGAGGCCCCGGCGCCGCAACCAAGGCCACAGCCCGCCACCTGTGTTATTTACAGCACGGTAATAAACCCACGGATGAACCCACTGATCTACCAGCACCCTCTCATAAATCCCCACGAACCCCCCCAAGAATCCTGACCCCGTGTAAGGACGACCCCCATCATTGGGACAAGACACAGAGACCCATCTATATAATAACTTCTAACGCAGCAGACAGACATGTATCACTCGGCCCAGGTCCCAGAGCCCCGTCCCGTGACCTAAAATACCGGTCAATAAGACTCAGGTAAATCTCACCCCAACCAACAACCACCAGACCTCTCACGAGGTGCATTCCTCATGTGTTGCGTTTATTTTATAAGATAAGCTACGGAACAATTTATTAGTGAACGTAAATGTCATTTTCTGAATAACTGCAGTGTGCATGGCCTAGGGCAACTAAGACAGGAAAGGTATTCATCATTGTCACAGGCTGCCCCAGCGCACCAACACCGCACGGATGACCTCAAGCCGGCCTGCCAGGCCCAACCCAACCCACGAGGCTGACCAGTGACGTCGTCTTGCCAAGACCAACCATGCTGCAGCAACACCTATAGTTAGTCGACGATACCCAATCCCAATTAACTTGTGCCCCCTATAGTGTTTAGGTGTTGATGACGTTTTCTGTATTAGAAATACGCCTGTCTTTGCTATTGTCAGACAGAGCGCTCTCGTAGGTTGCAGAGTTCTTTGCATGCCTTATCCTTGGATAAACTCCCACTTACGCTCACCCGCACTCTGTCTTGGTCTTATTCCCACTACGGGAGAGTCCCTTATTGTCTCTCATTGCGGGGAGGATCGTGCTGAATTGGGGGCGCTTCCTTTCATTGGCAAACTGAACTGTGAGTCAGATTGATGTCATTTTATGATCTGCAGAAAGTCCACTCCTCCTGTCAACTTACACACAAATCTAGATTTGAAACAAATACATATTTGCAGAGGTACATATTGTTTTAAAATCATATGCACCCATCATGCATTACAGGAGGTATCCCCTGTTCAAACTCTGCTCTTCCTGGGAGCTTGCATTCAGAACTGGCACATATTTCACTTTTTAACTGATTTTGCAATTTCTGACATGGACCCAACTTTACATACATGTGTGCAGGGGGTAGGGACATTAACTGATGAAGTTTCAAATTTTTAACATGCACACATTTAGAGTAATATCCACTTTTCCGCTAAAACCCCCCTGAACATACCACCGGTTCCTACCACGTCTTAAACTGTGGGCAGAAAAATCACAAGAATTATGGTATCATTTATAAAATTTTCACATGTCCGCTCTATGAGTTATTCATCTTTTTAAAGTTATGTTCTGGCTCCAAAGGGGTGTGGTTTACCCTCAGCACAAGGTTGAATTTCTGGTTCTTTCCAGTTCTGCCAAGCCAGCTTGCTCTCACAGGCAGTGCTCCTCCCAGCTCCTGCCAAGAGGAAGCTACAATTTACGACTGCGGTAATAAAAACCTTTGCCTGAGTGAAGAGGGCTTTGTTCACTCTCTTGCAGAGCACAGATAATTCAATTATCAGATGGATGGCATATCCTTAGCTTGGGCAGCAAAAGGAAGGTTGGCCTGGGAACACAGTGGTGACTCAAGTTTCACTCCTGATGGGTAGTTGCTAGGCAAAATCAAGTTCCTTAAGCCAGACCTTCAGCTAACTTTTTGTTGCTTTTAAAATAACTTGTAATTTTACACATGCAGCTAGAATGCTGATTCTAAGTGCAAAACTATGACATTTCAACAGTTACAAAGGCATGTGACACCAAACATAGGTCACTCATTTAATCTAAACATTTTCGATTTTAGTGTCTTTAAATCCAGTGCAACTTAAACTGCTGCAATCCACAGCTCAGCCAGTCTTGTTATAAACCTTGTCTTATGATCTTCATTTCCCAGATTCTGTAGGCACACAAAACTCCATTCTGCCAATGTCTGCTGGTGTTCAGTAAATATTTTGCACATGTTGCACTGTTAGAAATAGGCATTTTGACTTGCCTTCAGAAACACACAGAGTGGTTTTAAAACGCCGGCTTTTGGATAGTGGTGAGTACTGGTACTGCACTCATTTTTGGGATTTAAGAAATGAATTCCCCACACTTCTAGGTTGCATTTGGCAATCAGCATTGCCATTCCCAATGGTTTCAGACTACTGTGCGGGTAGTCCAATGGTGGTTTTAAAGCGCTTTGAAGCTAACCGGCGCTACTGTTTTTCCTTTGGCAACCCATTTCCCTCATGGCAACCCGGCCTTTCATTCTCGCACTGGTGGGTGGCAAGTGAGGCAACCATTTTGGTGGGCGCACAAACTGCGCAGCTTTCCTGGATTTCGGCGCACATGTGGGTTTTCCGCCATCTTGAATTTCCTAAGCCCACAGCACCAAATGTTGTAGCAGGGTAGCTTAAACGTGGGTCAGGACACCCTACAAGCCCCCCCACGTGACTGCACTATGAGTTTGGGTCGATGGGGAGTCGCGTGCCCAAGGGTTTTGACCCACGCACCGGTCTGTCCGCATAATCTTCTTCCTCTTCTGTAGATGGCACAGTTCAGCATCTTCTTCTCCATCCGGTCAGATCGATCAGTTCTCCTCGCCGGTCCTGATGGGAAGATTGGGCGGTACCCCGGGCCCGTTGTGTCCTTGCTCCCGGTCTCCGGATCGTCCTTCTTGGTCATCCTTCATGGTTTCATCTCTCCTAGGATGATAAAGGAAGAGCGGCAATATCTACTCATAGACGATTTTTTTTTTTTTTCCACCACTGTTGAGATAGTGGGGCAGCATATGCATTTCATCATAACAAACATTACATTCTTATTTTAAAAAAAAAACAGTATCACTAGAGACAGTTTCATGTAAATCACAATATTTTAGAGACTAGATGTGGTAGGTTTTATGATTGGAACTGAATTAGTCTGATACAGTACCCGCTAGGATTCCAGAGGATTCCTCCAGTTGTTGCAGAGTGTGCCTGGGATGGCAACATTTCAACTGGTTTATGTGGACCCACTTGTCTTCCCCCTCTGCCGAACCGCCTTTGGGGATGTGGATCTTGTAGGCCACAGGGGAGATCTTATCGACGATCTCAAAGGGTCCCTTCCATGTAGGCAAAAATTTGCGCTGCTTGGCCTGGTTCCTTTGGAAGTTGTATAGATAGACCCGGTCTCCCACCTGATATTCCTTCCTGGAAGTTTTCAGGTCATAATGGGTCTTCATGCTATCAGTCGATCTTTCTAGATTCCGCTGAGCATAAGCAAAAGCATGTTGGAGGTGTTTCCTTAACTTCTCCACATACTCATGAGTAGTGGAGGCATTTATCAGTGTCTGCTCTTGGGTCCTATAGAGCAAATGCTGAGGAAGCACCATCTTGCGCCCAGTCATCAACTCAAATGGTGACATTTTGGTTGCAGATGAAGGGGTAGATCTGATAGCCATTAGGACCAGAGGTAATCGGATATCCCAACTTGGCCCAGAATCTGCCACAAACTTCTTTAATATGCTCACAATTGTCCGGTTATATCTCTCTACTGCCCCAGAAGAAGCTGGTCTATAAGCAATATGCAGCTTTCTCTTGACCCCCAGTATCTCCCACATCTTTGTCATTACTTCACTGGTGAAGTGGCTACCTCTGTCTGACTCAATCCTTTGAGGTAGACCAAAACGGGAAAAGATGTGGTTAATCATCAAGGCCGCTGCAGTTTCTGCCTTGCAATTTGGGGCTGGGAGACATTCCACCCACTTGGTAAACAAGCATGTCACGGTCAACATGTACTTATTCCCCCTAGCCGAGCGAATCACAGGGCCTACAAAGTCGATTTGTAAATCTGACCATGGCAGTGTCATTCCTCTCTTTTGTAAAGGCGCCCGGTGTGTGAGGGATGATGGCTGAAATTGTGCACACACAAGGCAACCCTTCAGGTACTGGTCGAGGTCCTGCCCCATGTGTGGCCAGTATGCAACCTCTCTTAGGATTTCCAATGTTGTGTGAAACCCCCTATGACCGGCAGTAGCCGCATCATGGGCGTGACTTAACATCAGGCTTCGGAATGAGGTAGGAACCACCCACTGATCGTGGCCAGCTTTGGATTTCCTTACCAACAAACCGTCTTGGATTCTGAACATTTTTGGACATTTCATCAACACTCTTAGGTCCTCTTTCCCAGTGTAATCGGTATCCGTCAGGGGAAAGTTCTCAGGGTCCTCAAGGTGCTGGTAAAATTTACCAATTATTGGATCCCCCTTCTGAGCGGTAATCAAATCAGCATCAGGGGTCTCCTTACTCCATTGTGCAATTGAAAGGTCGTTGTGAGCATTTGTCTGGGACCTAGTGATAGCAGTGACCTGGATTTCCCCCAACAGGGACTCAATCTCAATTAGATCCCCTTGGATGGCCCCGGTTTTGGCCAGCTGATCAGCTAAGTCATTTCCAGTTTTGTCTGGTCCCTCTACTTTGGAATGACCCTTGATCTTTTTCCAATAGATGGTCATCTCATTCGAGTTGACCAGATCATCAATGTTTTGGATCAACTTCCCATGTTTCAAGGGTTTGTTGTTAGCACATAACATGCCTCTGGTTTTCCAATTAACCAGGTGCTCCACGAACCCGTTCCGTACATAATCCGAATCTGTGATTATGACCAGTTCGTGGAGTTGATGTTGGACAGCAGTGAGGATGGCCTGATGCACAGCCATCAATTCTGCCACCTGACTACTTCGGGGACCAATTTTGAATCCGGCGGAGGGTTCTGGGGACTCATTCACCCATGCATTCCCTACGCCGGCCACTAGTTCTTTCTCCCCGTTGTTGTCAACATGGTAAGAGCATCCATCCACATAGACAGTGGGCATTCCCTCACACTTGTCTTCTTCAAAGACTTTGTGGGGGGAATTAAGGTATGCCTCCATGTTGTCCTTTATTTTTAGACTTTCGTCCTCGAGACAGTTTTCTCTGGCACAATCATGCAAGTCAGCCAGACCTTGCGCGAGGGGACTCTTCTTGTTTTGGCCATATCTGACCTCCACAGGAAAGCCTTGCATTGACAGAATCCAGGAAGTAATTCGGGAATTACTCACATTTCCGGCCCGGATTCTGTCACTTTGGAGATATTGCAGAGGCTGGTGTGGAGTCTCCACTATGATGTGTTCCCCCTGGATAAACGGGCGGTAATTCTTCAATGCCCACACCGTTGCCAGGAATGCCTTCTCACAATCGTTGAATTTTTCCTCCACAGAGGATAAAGTTTTGCTCGCATAGGAGATTACTTTATTGATCTTGTCATGCTTTTGATATAATACTGCCGTCAAGCACGTATTAGAGAACCCCGTCTCCAGGAAGAACTCCTTGTTTCTGACAGGGTAAGCTAGGCAAGGCGCTTGTGAGAGGCTTCTTTTGAGTTGTTTTACCGCCTCGGCTTGTTCTGGACCCCATTCCCACTTGACCCCCCCCTTCAGGAGATGAATCAGGGGTCTGGTGATCTCTGCATAGCCCTCAATGAACTTTCTGCTGTAATTAGTCAGTCCAAGGAGGCTCCTTAGTTCCCGCAGAGTTGTTTGGTCTTTCAGTTTCTGAAGTGCTTCCACTTTCTTTTCCTGGGGACAGAGGCCCTGAGGAGTAATCTCATGCCCCAAGAAATTAACACGGGTTCTACACCACTGTGCTTTCTGAAAGGAAAGTTTTGCTCCGGCGGCCCTCAACTGTGTCAGAACATAACGGATCTCCGCTATGTGTTCCTCCACAGATGAACTTTTGATGAGGACATCATCTACATAAGCCAAGTTACCCCTTGCACCCAAGTCAGGCATAGCCTTGTGTAGAAAAATGTTGAATTCATTGCCGGAGTTGAGGTATCCGAAGGGAGTCCGGGTCCAGGTGTACTGCTGGCCCCCAAAGGTAAAAGCCAGCTTGTATTGGTCCTCCCTACTGACAGGCACGGTCCAGTATCCATTGGTCAGGTCTATTGCAGTGAATACCTGTGACCCCTGGATCTGGGCCAGCCCTTGGTCAATGTAGGGAAGAGGCCATCGGGAAGTATGGACCCGTTTGTTGAGCTCCCTGAGGTCGGCGCAGAGTCTCCACTGGCCGTTTGGCTTCAATATCCCCAGCACCGGATTATTGAAGGTGCTGTGGACTGGACGGATTATTCCCCGGGACTCAAGGTTCTTAATTATTTCAGTAAGGGACTCCATTGATGCGAGAGGCAAGCGATATTGCTTCACAAACACAGGAGTCATGCCAGGGTCCGTGGGGATTGTTGTTGTGTGGATGTCAGTGCGACCACAGTCATATGAGTCTACCGCAAAGAGATCTTGGAAATCCAAGAAAACTTGTTTCAACTTTTGCTTTTGTTCCAGAGTCACACAGGCATCAGCTAGGTTGACTCTCTCTTCCACCATCTGCCTGAAGCTTGGAAAGACTTCTGGTTTGGCTATTTCAGCGGCCTCCTCCAGCTGGGTGGAGAAGTCCCTGGTTAGAGTGCTGATTTGGACCGGAGGCTTCAGGTGGGAAAGGCAGCCCTCATGGACCTGGAAAATCACCTCATCCCTCCTGAAGTCACAAGTCACATCTTCCTTACCATAGGGGCAGGAAGTGTACACCAGGAAGTTCCCCCCATGCCGGGTAAAAATCCTGTCTGGTGTTGTGTTGTCCTCACTGTCACTCTCAAAACAGTCCTTGGGGATTGGTCCTAACAGTTCATTTACTAAGTCGATGGAAAAATGTCGGTCATCAACCGCCATTCCAATAATGGTGCCTGCGGCTAGAGTAATACTCTTTAAGTCGCTGTTATCCACCTCTATTGGAATGGTGTCATGTTCTATGTTGACTAATGGTGTTGGGTTTACCCCCAACCCTTGCTGTTGGAGAGAAGCATTTAGATGTATGTAAGCATCAGGGTTTTTCAACTCTTGTCCCCTTTTAACTTTCACTTCCAGGGAGAATTGTCGGGTCCTTTCTGGGATGGTGACTTCCTCTTTAACCTGAATTTCGACTGCATAAGGTAGCAATTGAGCTGACCTAAATGCTTTTTCTGGATCATCAAAGCCCATGGGATTATCCGCTAATCGGGACCAAGCTTTGAAGTTTATTAGGTCCAAACTAATGGCAAAGCGATTGAGAATGTCACTGCCTAAGTAAAAGGCGGCAGGGACGTCTCGCACGACCCAACAATTGTGGACTATGCTCTTGTTGCCAATGGAGATTTTGAGCATACACCTGCTTGGCAGGAGATGTTTGGAATTAGGTGCTTCCAGGTCCATCTCCCATTTGTCTATCAGTTTGAAGGTGGGAATGGCTGGATCTTTTGGGAGTTGGCGGAACATGGCTTCGCTGATGAAGCTCTTACCGTTGTTCACACACACTCGAGCGAGAACAGAGTCCTTCCCATCATTTAACTGAACAGGGATGAACAACTGCTCTCCAATTTGCTGAATATCAGCCAGACTCTGAGCTGATTTCACATCTTTCTGGACTATAGGAGTGGGAGTTTCAGATTGTGGATTGGTATAGAATTTCAGAGTGTTTCCTTCCAGCGTGGAATACCACCTTAAACTGGAAGGAAGGTTGATTTTCAGAAATAGAGAGGACCCCCCATCACCAGTCTGTTGTCCTACTGCTATTACTGTCACGTCTGGAATTTGGCTATTCTGGAAGTGAAATTCTACTTGGTCAGATTTTTGTTCAACCATGTGGCATGTGCCGTTTAAACTAACATGGTTGACACTCTGTTTTAGTTTTATTGGTCGGCTAGTCTGGGTCCAGAGGACCTTGTTTACACAATCTATTAGGGGTGACAACCTTCTCAGGAGGTCATTCCCTAGTAAACAAGGGGTGCCCTCTGGGGTCACAACTATGACCGGGTGTTTCAACTTGTGTCGCCCGATCTTAATGTCCAAGTCTGCCGTCCCCTCGACGGGAATTTCCTTCCCGTCAAAGTTCTGCAGTTGTCCAGGAAGAGAGGTGAGAGGAATTTGGTAATTCTCTCCCCTTCCTGCATTCAGTTCGTCAAAGGCCCTTCTGGACAGAAGGGTAGCTTGAGATCCAGTGTCCACCAGCGCTGAGATTGTACCCTGCCCCTGTACTTGTACCGGGGCATAATATCTTCCCTCCTTCTCCTCAAGGGGGCACAGATAATGCACATTTTTGGACAACTGGTGGGCTAACTTTCTGGTTTTGGACATCGCTAGCGAGGAGATTTGGGCAGAATTCTGTGGAGAGTCTTGGGAATCTGAAAGAAAAAATTTGCAACTGGAGATCAGAGCCATTGTGGGTTCCCCTGGCTCCGTTTCTGGGCCGCCCCCCCCTTTTTGGAGGCAGTCGCCAGGATGGGTTTGAACCAGGGGATTTTCTTGCTGTTGGTTCTGGGATGAGATGGTGGGCGGCGGTAGCTCAGTCTCCCCATCTCCCCAGTCTGGATTTGCATCCCTAGGGACCCATTTTTCTTTGGGAGGAGTTCCCCCCTCTCTGAAGGAGAAGATCCTTTTCCCAGGATCCTCTGAGGATCCCTCTCCCTCAAATTGGAAGATCTGTACCTCCTCCTCAAACTGAGTCTGTTTGGGTCTTTTGTTTCTCCTACCCCCCCTCTGCTCCTTAGGAGGCAGACTTTCAGGGGCAAGAGATTTTGTTTCCGGTTCCTGGGTTTCCAGGGGCTGTTTACAAGTGAGGAAGGAAGCTTCCTCCAAGGCTTTACACCCCCCTTCCCTTTGTGCCTCCTCCCTGGGAACCGGTGATTTATCGGGGTGCTGCCCCCGTCATTGTTCTGGAGCACCAGGTCCAGAGTTGGGTGCGTTCTGCGCCGGCATGCTGATCTGAGGGTTCTGCTGTGCCCTCAGTATATGACCCATATCCCGCGCCATGTTTTGAACCTGGCGCTCTAACTGGGAAACCCGCTCAGGCTGATACGGGGCCCTGTTTTCTCCCCTGGGCTGATCCCGGGAAGGGTAGCTGTCCCTCCTCTGGTAGTACCCCTGGTTGGGAAGATTTTGGTACCCCTCCACCCTTGGCCTCCCCTCTCCCGGATTCAGTGGTCTGGGCTCAGGGAATTGAGGAAAGAAGGATGGATGATTTTGGGGTTGGAAGTCGGGTGGATATCTGGGGAAAAAGTTCTGCCCAGGGTTTGGTAAATTTCTGCCCTCCTGTGGGAAGTTTGGAGGGAAGTTCCCTGGGTTAGGTGCTTGGCTGGATCCCCCCCCTTGGGCTGGAGGAGTCCACACATAACCCAGGATGGGTCTGTTACCTTTGTAGCGAGGACTTACATAGTCAGGAGAGCGAGGGACCCCATTTGTGGGGCTGCCTCCCTGGCTCCCTGTCTGCGACTGGCCCGAGGACCTTCTGGGCCTAGCATTATTAGGTGCAGGTAGGTTTTTAGGCCCCCCCATCTCCAGATCCAAAACGGGGGTGACCTTTACCTCTGCCACCTTGACAGCAGCAGGGGTGCTGTTGGCTTTGGGGTTTTTCTGGGCATTGCTTTTATTTTCTATGGGCTTCTGCACCTCATAGATCCGGGTAGCCTGTTCAATGACCCAGTCTAAAGATCTTTTCTCATGAAAATCTCTCACGAGCTGGGTCATTATATATTTGGGCAAGGCATGGAAAAATGTATTGACAAACTCTCTACTATCTGTGCGCACCCTTCTGGTGGTTTGCGCAAAAGCACGCTTTAACTCCTGCACAAATTCTCGTGGGGCCTGATCCTCCCCACATTGCAAATTGTAGGCCGCCTTGCGAGCCTCTTGAGGATTTCTGTGAACAGAAAAATGTTTCAGGATGGCCGCCTTATATGTGGACCATCTTAAATGATTTTGGTCCTCCAGCCCCGCAAAGAAACTGGAGTATTCCGGGGAGAATGTCCACTTTACATATTGAATACAGCTTTGGCTGTCCTTCAAATGGAAAGTCTCCATCATTTGTTCAAACAACTCTAAGTGCTCCCAAACAGAATACTTAGCGTTCTTATGGTAAGGCGTGATGACGCTCCTGATCGCCTTAATCTGCTTTAAGGGGTCCTTAAGCAAGGCCCTTTTTGCCTTATTGGCCTTTTTGGTTCGGGTAACCCTTGTCCATTCTTCCTCGGACTCAGAGGCACTGCTCCCAGAGGTTCCCGTCTGTTCTTCCAGGTTTTCCCGGATTCTGCGAGCCTGGGAATGGCTGGCAGAATGTGGGGACCTGGTCTCCTGTGTCCTGCGCAGTTCAGAGGAGTCTTCAGATTCCTCCTTGCTGCCAGGATTTAATGGGTACCCCCTCCACTGACCTAACTGGGCAGAGGTTTTCAGGATGCCCTTAATGGGCCTACTCTCCTGGGGTTCCCCATTGAACTGTACTGTACTTGGGTGCCCATACCCGGATGCCCACCCCTCCATTCCTGAGTGGTACTGGCCTATGAGCCCCATACTCTTAGCTGGATAGTAATCTGCCATCCCTGCGGCCCTGTGCTCATGTGCGCCAGGGGACATGGGGGTGGTAGAGTCCAGGGACTGGGGGAGATGAAGGCCCCTGGTGTTAGGGCTCCTGCGGTTATGGTCAGGAATCTCTCTTTCCCAGCGGACCTCATCTCTATCCGCCCCTGCTCCCTGTTGCAATGCAAGAGCCTGCATTTGTGCTTTCAGTTCCTCTGTTAAGGCCTTACTCGACTCTATCAGTTTCTCCTGCATCGCTACCTGTTGCTGGAGCCTATCATTGTGTTGACAGAGGGCCTCATTCTCCCTCTGTGCTTCCTGGTTGGTCCTGGAGAACTGGGCCAGTCTTTGCTGCAGGAGGTTTACCTCCTGGGCAATGTCCCTATTGGCCTGCTCCTTTCTTGCTAGAGCATCTTCCACCCTTCTGGTGTGCTCTACCAAGTTCTGGTTTTCTTTTTGGAGATCACCCAGCCCCTGGTGGGCCAGGTGATTTTCTTCCATTTTTCTTTTTAAATGGCAGACTTCCTGGCCTAAGGCGTCTCTTTCCTGACTAAGAGCCTGCATTTGTGCCGCCAGGTCGTCCCTTTGCCTTTGGAAGGCACCAGCTTTCTGGCGCTCCTCATCAAACTCTGCCTGGGTATCCAGGTCTTTCAAGATCAGCTTGTTGCTCTCTACCTTCACTCTATCTAGATGACTTTGCAGGGTGGCTACCTGCTCCGTGCATGCCCTGTTAAAGTCTAATTGTTGCTCCAGCTTTTTCTGGCTCTGCAGTAAGGAGTCCAAACTGTCTTGGTGCTCCTTCTGCAGGGCCAGAAATCTGGTATCCTGTTCTGACTTTTCCTTTTGCAGCACATCCATATCCTCCTTCATTTTAGTGATGTACAGTCTGCTGTCATTTTCTGACTCCTGGCTCCCTTTGCAGCCTCTGCTCAGAAGAGTCCAGATCAGATTGGACCTTCTGTAATGCCATCTGTTGCCTATTTGCCAGATTTTGGCTTTCAGCACATCTATCCTGCATGTCTCCCATATATAGGTACAGGTATGCTGCTATCCTGGCAATCTTATTGTGTTCCTCTTTGGCTTTAGGAGCCATATATAGTTCACTCAGGGCCACATGTAAGGGACCCTGATCTCTATATATATCTGACCCTGTTTCAGTGACCTGTTGTGTGATGGCCTGCAACCACACATCCTGGCCCTGTTCGGTCCATTCACCTCTCACAAATAGCTTATGCAAGAGGTGCTCTCTGGCTATTTTCATGTCTACTAAGGTCGTCATTCTAGAGATTGGTCTCTGTCCTGACTTACAGAAGTTTGTATTTTATTTTTGCAGAACAGAACTTTTCTTGGAGTGTCCCTTTTGAGGAATGCTTCACAGCGTAATGCAGCGTGGTGATCCGACTGGATGTATGTATCCCGTCAGTTAGCACACTGTATTAATCTGCACAAATGGTAAATCTAACCCAACGTCTCGGCTCGAGCCCCCACTTTGTAAGAGGATTCAATTCAGCACTACAGCTAAGTTAACGCCTAGTCTAGAATACTGAATGAAAACCCTTATTGATATATCTTTAGGTCCAGTTCATGCGTTCTGGATGACTACCCTTATATAACACCCCTCTCTTGGAATCCCCCTGACCCCACTGAGCCAAGAAGTAGTTCTGTTTTGCAAGTTAAAAGGGTTTATTTGATGATTTAAACAATAGATATATATATGACACTTTATAATAAATTAATAATTGAATAGCACACTTAATCTGATATGATAAAGATTGACAACAGAGAATCTGGCACTAGCACACTTCTTTATAATTACTAAGGAGTTGAGATGAAATGGATAAGGTAGCACACTGGTAATTAGGAACAAAAGTATAATGTGGTAGAGGATGCTTTATGTAAGCTCAGGTGGATGCAATATTCAATGAATGCAGTACAGAAAATACTCAATATGATTTCAACCAAACAATGTAATCACTTTTCTCTGGCTATTCACTCCCCCCCTCTTTATGCAATGCAAGGAAATGGGAGGTAAGCACACAGTTCTCAGAAATGCAATCAATGTAATCAGTTCAATCCAGCAAGCTTAGACAACAGAAAACAGATAGGAGTTTTGAAATCACCGGCCCAAATTGCTTTGATATGTGCTGGCAATGAATGAGAAATATGCTGGAAACGCTTTTAATTCCCTTTTAGAGGTTCAGGGTGAGTGGTATCTAGTTAATATTAGTCCAGGCTCACACTAGCAATGATGCAGGGATAGTTAACAGGTTAAACGAATTTCTGGCAAATGAAATCAGGTAGCAGCAGTTTTTTTACATGTGAAGAAATTGCAAATCGCGGCAAAATTTGCGGATGCGCCGAGCGCTATTACAGAGGAACCGCAAGGACTATCTCTACCGTTTTGGGGTCCTAGGAAAGCCTAGGATCTCAGGTTCCAAATGAAAGTTATTGCAAGTCTCTAGCTCAAACGGTTGCGGAGATATGAGTAATTTAGTAAAGGTCGTTTTTGGTTTTGTAAATTTTAAACGCACACTTTTTCAAAATGACAAATTGTACTAGAAATGACAGGTGACAGATAGGAGGCAGTTCTACTTAGGTTAAATAGATTGAATTAGATGAATTTAAACTAAGAGATGTGTTCTGAGTTTTGCTAAGTACTCACAAGAGATTTTGAACAGGAAAGCGACTTGGTCACGATCTTCAGTCTGGTCAGGTCTTTCCGGATTCTGCTCACAGCGCCTGGTCTGGTCTCGGCTAGGCACAGCACTGCTTTCTCTCTGGTCTGGTCTCTGCTAGGCACAGCACTGCTTTCTCTCTGGTCTGGTCTCTGCTAGGCACAGCACTGCTTTCTCTCTGGTCTGGTCTCTGCTCTGGATAGATTGAAGTCTCTAGTTTGGCTTTCTGGAGTTTGATGGAGGTAAGTATGGATTTTTCCGGCAGGGCTTCCAGCGGCAGATGAAATTGAATGTCTCTATGTGTCCTGACTCTCTGCTTTTATCTGTTTCTTGAGAATGGGTGTGTGTGTTGCATCACTAGACTTGCCCCTCTCATTCGTCATTGGTCAGGCTTCCATTCCTCCGCTTGATTGGCAAACTGAACTGTGAGTCAGATTGATGTCATTTTATGATCTGCAGAAAGT